>NC_031982.2:12487401-12837619 GCF_001858045.2 Oreochromis niloticus | reverse complement strand
ATGTTTTATGAAAGTTAGAGAGCCAAGTTTGGACATGTGCAAAAGAGATACAGTGGATATATCGGACAATACTGGATGAAACTGAGGAAGATGATCTGATGTTACAACCCCTAAAGGGACCAGCCATAAGAAGAAGAAGAAGAAGAACTTGATTTATTGTTAACAATGTCATTTCTGTTCTTACACGACACCAAATAAGCATTAATTTCACCATTATCATGGCGGTCACATCTTAAACTAACCCCTGTAACTTTGTTCATTCTGTGTTCCTTTGTTGTTTTCTGAAAATATATGAAGCTAAAGAAAGGTGGAGAGAATAACTACATGTTTACAAAAACATGCAAAAAGGGCAAGACACCCGATGACCTGATAAACAAAGCTGACACAATGAAGTGTCAGCTGAAACAAACTAACTTGCAGGAAACATGGGACCAAATTTAAATCTGATATCAATATCTATTTACTAACATATTATCAATCATCAATGCAGGTGACAGCCCAAATACACAGAAAACAGTAAGTGTCAAGAGTAGACTATTCATTAAATCTTTCACCAGTGTTATAGGTGGATAAAGCCCTACAACATTGGCTATAATCTCTTTGTTTTGTTTTGTTTTTTGCCAGACCGACAAAGAAAGTGTCACAATGGAGATGGAGACAGTACAAAGGGCTCTGCTTTGGAATAGGCGCTATCAAACATGCATCTCATGGGTTCGTCAAAGGTTGACAAGCAAGGAAGATGGTAAAAGTGGTGAAATGCAAAGACTGCAAAACATAGACTCAGTTGAGTAACACTAAGAGACAGTAAGATGAAATATAGACGGTGCCAAGTGACAGCTAATGTGTGCAAGAGTATATACATGAAATAGTTAAAGGTGATAAAAAATGTTGTGGTCTGAACAGCTGCTCATAAAGCATATATCCAAAAAAGCTATTATCATCATTATTTTGAGTCTTGTGAAACTTAATTATTATTGGTGCACATGCACGTGATATAAATCAACTTATCTGTCAAATCTGTCAATTTAAAAAGACAGATAAGTGGATCCATATAACAAAATATAAATTCTGGCTGCCTTTTGTTCCTTTCTCTGTCAACATGATCCCACACTGCTTCAGCAGTGTTGAGGTCTGACTCTGGGGAGGCCAGTCAATGACTGATAGTGTTCTATTGTGTGTTTTTCTTTATCCAGGTTTGCGTTCACTGTGTTGTCAGTGTGTTTGAGATCACTTTCATACTGAAAAATGAAGTTACTGGCAGTCAGACACTTTACAGATGGTAGTGCCTGGTGGATGAACCCCCAACGGTACCTTTCAGACCAGTTCTTTTGTGATTTGGTGCACCTCACCCCTGCCATATATATATATATAAATATATATGTATATATAAATATATATGTATATATATATATGTATATCATTGTTTTTAAGCCTGCCACGTCTTCTTTTGTCCTCCACTTGTTCTGTATCTTCTGTTTTTTGGAGGACACACTGTAGACCGTGCTCAGATATGCCAAGGTTTCAGCTAATAGCTCTTTTGGAATTACCTTATCACTGCAAAAATGCTATTTTATGCCTGTCAGACTGTGTTATCTTTTGCCTTGTTTGCAGATTCATTCAACATTCAGCATTCTTTTGAAAATGGCCAGGTACACATACAAGAAAGTCTGGCCCCTCGGAAGCAAAATATAAAGAAATAAGGTGTGGCTTTGCACACTACTGTCTGTTGGCTTGTTTAGAAATAAATTGCTTGGGCAGCTACAATATTAACTAATATTAATTAATATTCCACATTCTTCTCACAAATATAGTATAATATTGTCTTCTTTCAGATCATTTTCTGTACTAGTTTTAGTTGCATGGTTGTGCACTGTTTTCTTTCTTGTATCACGCTTGTGTGTAAAAAGCATTTTACGTCTTTTCCCATTGTTCTCCACTGCTGATTATTGAATAAGTCACTTTTAGTCACGTGTGGGGTGGGGGTTTAACGAGGTATTATGCAAACAATAAAAATACCCACTGTTGCAGATTACAGCTTGCAGTACTCGTGATAAACGCTAGGGGGAAGCAAAAAGCAGATGTGACTGTTGAGCCTGCTAGAAATAAACAAACAGAGGAAGTGTGTTGTTTACGCCTACTCTGGGTTCAAGATGGCTGCTGGAGACAACAGCGGCAGGCCTCCTTGCCTCAGTTTCTCTGGTCCGGGTCCTTTGGGAAACAGCCAACCCAGCAACAGTGTTTTCTCCATGCCCGCATCCAACGGCGGAGGGGTCGGTGCAGCTGGGGGCCGCAGGGAGCCGCGAGGCGGCCCAACCCGCAGCTTGGGCCTGGAGGGGGAGACGGCAACGGTGTTTCGACCGGAACTCAACCGACTGCGCAGAACTCCCTGCAGCAGCCCGTTGCGGCAGGTGCTGCGGCAGCCGGAGCAATGGCCTCTCCGGCGTCCAACATGGCAAGCACCGCGGCGTCAAACGCCTCTCCGGCGGCGGCACCGACGGCCACTCCGGCGGCCGCCTCCGTGCTAGTGTACCGAGAGCCAGTGTACAACTGGCAGGCAACGAAGAGCACAGTGAAAGAGAGGTTCGCTTTCCTCTTCAACAACGAGGTGCTCAGTGACGTTCATTTTTTAGTGGGCAAGGGGATGGGAGTTCAGAGGATACCGGCACACAGGTAAGAGGATTAAGAGTGGGGGGAAGAGGCTCTGCAAGCAGCTCTGCAAGCGACTTTATCCCCGCCTCTGTCTCTGCTGCTGTCAGGTTCGTTCTGGCTGTGGGCAGCGCAGTGTTTGATGCCATGTTCAACGGGGGAATGGCGACCACGTCAACAGAGATCGAGCTCCCAGATGTGGAACCAGCTGCCTTTCTGGCCTTGCTAAAGTAAGGAGCTGAGTGTCTTTAACACGACGCTCACCTTAAAGTGGGCGTGGTTTTATACCGATCAGTCACAACATTAAAACCCATGACAGGGATGGGCACCTGACAGTAGCACCTGTGAGGTGTTGGGATATGTTAGGCTATGGGGGACAGTCAGCACCTGATTGTGGCTTGTTGGAAAGCACAGAAAGTAAGGACATTTGTGTTTGTTTGGTTTCTTTCTTTGTCTTATACCGTTGGGCAGCCTTCTTATTTCCCTTTAAGTGGTGCCACGATTGTAAGGAAAATGCATTTGTGGGTCGCAGTGATGGAAAACGTGCCAAATCTGGTCTGGGGCTGAACTCTATCCTCCAAGATGACAGCACTTGCTCCCACAGAGTGGGGTTTATCAGAGACTGCCTCCAGAATTTGGAAGTAAAGAGGATTGAATGGCCGGCCTGCAGCACTGATCTCAACCCCACTGACCCCTTGTGGGATCAGCCTGGACATGCTGTTCATGCCAGAGTGACCAGCACAGCGGCACTGGCTGATATTCACACTCTCAGCTCTGCTGCTCAACCCACAAAGGCATCTTCCTTACAAATGTGGAAATAAACAGGCTTTCCAATCGTATAAGATTTTTGCCAAGAAGCATTGTTACAATGATTAAGTTATCGACTAAACAAAAATTTCCTTACTTTTTTGCTAAGTTTAGAAAAGTGGGTCGGAGCATCTCCAGCAAGCCTTGGCAGAACTGGGAACCCATAAGATTAAGCAGTGAGTTAGTGACAGGGTCATGAATAACCAAAGGCTCAAGGGAGAACAAAAAAACATAAATCTAAAAATTGCTGTAGTTGCCGGTTATGATAGAATGGTTCATTGCGGTTCACTGAATACTGGTCAGAGTGGCCGTGCAGACTCCTGCCCACTGACAATAGCTTAAAGCAGGGATGTTAGCCTCAGAACTGCATCAGTGGAGGAACGTGACCTCATTTAATAAATGCGTTGAGGTTAGACTAAGGCAAGCTGGCAGGTGCAGTGAGCCAGAGCTGTTTTGGTGGCAAGATATTGGGCAGGTGCTGTTAATATTGTGTCTGATCTGCTGCTATTCATTATATCATAATTGAATATCAGGGCATATACACATGCACAGTAACTGTAATGCAATAACATGTCTAATCTGCCATCTTTTTGCAGGTTTCTCTACTCTGATGAAGTCCAGATCGGGCCTGAGACGGTGATGACCACACTCTATACGGCAAAGAAGTATGCAGTTCCAGCCCTGGAGGCTCACTGTGTGGAGTTCCTGAAGAAGAACCTCAGAGCAGACAATGCTTTCATGCTGCTGACACAGGTCTACCTTTGAAAAATGGCTAAACCTTTTGGCTTTTGAGTGCCGTACTTGAGCATGTGTTAACGATTTAGTCCATCATATTGAACTTGAAGTTACACATGTCTAAGCATAAACTAGACTACAACATTTGCAGATTGCAGCTGTCATCTTAAACCTTTAACTTATCTGTGTATTCAAAATAATTTGTAATTTCAGGCACGGTTGTTTGATGAGCCACAGCTTGCCAGCCTCTGCTTGGAAAATATTGACAAGAACACTGGAGACGCGCTTGCCGCCGAAGGCTTCACAGACATAGATCTGGGTAATTTGTCTTTGTTATTGTGAGCGCCATTGTGTCCAAGTTTTGTATTTCAGAGTAATAGTGTAATATATATTTTTTTGTCATTGTATTCTTCTCTAGACACACTGGTGGCAGTGTTGGAGAGAGATACTCTGGGAGTGAGGGAGGTGCGTTTGTTTAGTGCTGCAGTTCGTTGGGCCGAGGCCGAGGCGCACAGGCAGCAGTTGCAGCCAACGCCCGAAAACAAACGTAAAGTCCTGGGAAAAGCTCTCACACTCATCCGGTTCCCTCTCATGACCATCGAGGAGTTTGCTGCAGGTGGATGGGAACATTTTTAATCAGTTTTTAAAAAAGTTTTTTTCCCTCTCATATAAACACACACTGTGATTTAGTCTTTGACATGTCGGGTTACATCCCTTTCCCTCCAGGTCCAGCACAGTCCAGTATCCTGACTGACCGGGAGGTGGTGAGTCTCTTCCTCCACTTCACAGTCAACCCGAAGCCTCACGTAGATTTCATTGACCGCCCTCGCTGCTGCCTCCGCGGAAAGGAGTGCAGCATCACACGTTTTGGTCAGGTGGAGAGCCGCTGGGGCTACAGCGGCACAAGTGACCGCATACGGTGAGTCTGGAGCGTTTTAAAACCATAACTATAGATCCTGTCTTCTTACAAAAAATATAAAAATATGGCATCATGTATAAATATGACAAGTAATTCAATAAAAGGTTAATGAGGTGAATAAGTGAAAGTATTAAAAAGTATTTTTCGATACACATTTTAAGCAGTTGAAATGTATTTAATATAAGTATTTATTGTTTATATTATTTTTCAGTAAAATCAGTCAAGACTACATAATTAAAAAAAACAAACTTTAAAAAAAAAAAACTTTTTCCATCCACTGCCCACACAACATCCTCGTTGACAGTACATTCAAATTAACTATGTTCTTTGAAAAAAATTATAAGAAGCTTATTGAAATGAGGCCTGGATGTAACTAATAATACTAACAGTGGTCGTACGGCCTCAGTTTGATGAGCTTTTTCTATAATCACATGCAGTACTGGCTAGAAAACTAAAGAAGGAACATGTTTATACTCTTTAGCATGCTGTACATACAGTTGTACCATCAGATGTAAAACTGTCGCATGTTTTCTTTTTTTTCTTTTTTTTTTTTTTTATTCACAGGTTCTCTGTAAACAGAAGGATATTTGTGGTTGGTTTTGGGCTATATGGTTCAATACATGGACCCACAGATTACCAAGTCAACATACAGGTATGGTCTTTAAAACCTTTCTGTCTAAACATATTCTGGTTGGTTTTCCTGCTTGGTGTGGTTCATTGTGCAGATGTGAATATGATAATCGCAGTTGAGTATGACCCAAAAAATCTGCACCCTTTAGAGACCCTTTGGAGGAAGATGAACCCTTGAACTGGTTCTAAAGGAACCCCAGGGTAGTTTGTGGTGGTGATAATGTGATTAAACCTGAATCCAACCCAACTACCTGCTGTGCCAGGTACCCTGCAAGTTTGAGCTAAATGCCTTCTTGTAGCCTGGGAAGCTTCATATTCTGGGATGCAGCAGAGTGCACAAACTGTAGCAGCTAGCCAGAGAATGAACTGAGGCCTCACTTGGAGTTGGAGACTTTTATCCATTGGTTCAGAGGATAGCATCTTCTTCCCGTGTTTATTTTTTTTAATTGCATCTCAGACAATAAGTAGACTGAACAGTCTCACGTGGTTTGTGGTGATGCATTTTGGTCCGCTTGGAGTTTTGTCTTTGGGAAAAGAAATCACACCATGTGGTAAAAACTGCAAAGTCCTCATCAACTGATTCATAGCATAGTAAAAAGTTGTCTGCTTTTCTGTCTGGTTGTAATGGAGGTGGTATATGCATTTTCCAGATCATTCACACAGACAGTAACACAGTGCTGGGGCAGAACGACACAGGCTTCAGCTGTGATGGTTCGGCAAACACCTTCAGAGTCATGTTCAAAGAGCCAGTGGAGATCCTACCCAATGTCAACTACACTGCCTGTGCCACACTCAAGGTATGTAATGTCAAAAACATTTAATACTTGAAGCAGGAAAGCATAAATTTATTTAATTCTTTTAATTATGGAGTTCCACAGGGCTCTATGCTAGGACCAATTTTATTTACATTATACATAAAATATAATGTAAGGCAATTTTGGGTAATGTCATTAGAAGGCATAGCATAGATTTCACTGCAGATAATGCACAGTTTTATCTATCTATATGAAGCCAGATGCAGGAGTGCCTTAAAAACATAAAGACTTGGATGACCTCTAATTTTCTGCTTCTAAAGTAAAAACTGGGATTATTGTTCTTGGCCCTAAAAATCTTTGAAACATGGCATCTAACCAGATGCTTACTCACAGTGTTACTGGCCTTCAATAACACTGTGAAGAATCCTGGAGTTGTTTTTGACCAGGACATGTCCTTCAATGTACGTATATAACAAATATGTAGGACTGCTTTCCTGCATTTGCTCAGATGGCATTTATTACTTTTAGGCTGGACCACTGCAATTCATTACTATCAGGTTGTCCTAGACACTCCTTGAAAAGTCTTCAGTGGTTGATCCAAAATGCTGCAACCAGACTACTGACACGGACTAGAAAGAGAAAGCGTATTTCTCCCATACAATCTTCTAGTCATTGGCTCTTGACAGCATATAGTTAGGGCTGGATCAGGTGACCCTGAATCCATTTAATCATTAGTTATTATTAATGTCTGGCTCTCTCTCTCCTATGGTGTTTTTTCCTCTTTCCCTCCCATCACTCCCAACCAGTCATGGCAGATGGCTGCCCCTCCCTGAGCCTGGTTTCTTCCTTTTAAAAGGGAGTTTTTCCTTCCCGTTGTTGCCAGGTGCTTGCTCATAGGGAGTTGTTTGATTGTTATGCTTTTCTTTATTTCCTGTTGTTGTGATTTGGGACTATATGTAAATAAAACTGAGTTTAATTTTCTGTCTTACAGGGTCCAGACTCTCATTATGGCACTAAGGGAATGCGAAAGGTAACACACGAGTCGTCATCCACTGGCACAAAGACATGTTTCACCTTCTGCTACGCAGCAGGCAACAACAATGGAACCTCCGTAGAGGACGGACAGATTCCTGAGGTCATCTTCTACACATAGTCACCTCAGACATTGCAACAATCTTCCATCAAATGTGACAACCGTGACACCAGCGAGCACAGGGCCACACCTCAGCAGAGGTACTGGGGACTAATCTGTCAGACTTCATACTGTTCCCTCCATATTGCACACAACTGTTGGCAACATGGGAAGACAAACAGCCTGGAAGCGGTGTAGGTCACTACATGGGGCAAAGTTGTCATTTGAGATGTCTTTCTCCTTCTCAGTGGCTTTCCTTTATCCCATTGTGTTATATTGACACCAGCCTCTGAAATTGACTGCAACCGACTCCACTTAGAAACAAGAGGGAAGGAGAAGCCTCTCAGATTATTCACAGTATCAGTGTCACTGCTGTGGATTGATAAAGGCTTAAACTGTATGATTCCTCTTTCTGTGCTCCACAGCATTAACGCAGAGGAGAGTCTCAACTGTATGAATGTACAGTTTATCAGATTTGCCAAGAAAAGATCCTCATCACTGTTTAGTACAGACTAGAAATCCCACATTAGCTGTAACTTCCACATACTGACAGACCTCATAGGCTTTATGAAATCTTGGTAAATTTGAACCAAACTTCATGTTAATCTTAACAATATGGTTAGGGTAAGAATGATTATTTTTGGGTTTCTACATACAGTACAATCTGTGATTTCTTGTGTCCTTGCTTGGTAGTTGCCTATATCCAAGATAACCTTGCACTTCTTGGCCTTGCATATGTTTATTTGGTTGTTGTATGGATGCACACTAACTCTTCAGATATGTTTCTTTTATGCTTTGTTTTAAAAAGTGTGGGTGGAACAGCTTTCCCGTCTCGGTATGGAAGTGAGAGGGTTGTATATTAAAGTGGCATTTATTAACATTATATATGTAACTTGAATTGAGCATCGATTAAAGAGTGAAGAAAAAAAATGTATCGTCCTTGTATTTTGTCTGCAAAATGGAGAGAACTGGAGAAAATCTTCACCCACAGTGGAAAATATTTGACCCCCCTAGTCTGAAGGAAATAATATTCACCTGCAACCACAGACAGAATACATATATCATCCTCTTCACTACCAGACCTCACTTACTGAAGTCAAATTCAAAGTAAACACAGAAAGAAAAAAAACAAGGGGTAAAAAAAAAAAGTTTTGCTCATTATCTGATAATTATCTGAGTTTTATTAGATTGTTTTTGTCAGATTTACATTTAAGACCAAATACATGTGATTTTTTTTCTGGTTTAATCCTAAAGTAAATGTCTAATATATATATATTTTTTCTGTCTCCTGGAATAACTGCTGGTAACTTGATGATACTAACTATCTCTAGTCAGAGCTGGATCTCCTGTAAAGGGATTAAGATGAGGAGAGTTTCCTCTCAGACTTTAAGATAACAACTTGCTGCTTGTTCCTAATTAAATTCACCACAGAGCTGTGAGAGGTTGCTTGCACCTCATCTCATCCAGTCAGAAAGCAAATAAGCATATTTCTACTAGTACCTAGCTAGATGAGGGGTTCTCAGACTGTAAACTGGGTGGGTGAAACAAGCAGATTACTGATAATAAAATGCTGATTTTTCATTCACTGAAATTCATTTGTGAACATTTCTGGCTACTGAAGGCAGGAAATACAGAGAAAATCTGAGAACCAGTGATCTAGAAAAAACCCTCTAGAGCAAAAACAACATTTTAGGAGTCACATTTTCATCATGAGTTGTTTTTATTCATTACATCCACTGAACAAACGTCCATTCCAGTGAGTTTCATTTCTATAACACTTTTATTGTGATTGCCACGCTTTAATCTGGCCATGATCCATATAAATATGCATTATTGCAGCAGTATCACAGTGCACTGTACAGGCCCATCCCGGCAGATACGTAGAAGGAGAAGGGGGACGATGTGAAGGAATAGAAGAAACAAGGAATTGATAATACAGCTGCTTTGATCCAATTGCTCCCCCAAACCCTCGCCCTAGGCACTTGGTGTACTGTAGCTGTGAAATGAAAAAAAGCATCGCTGCTTCCACTAGCCTACAACAAAAGCTTAAGCTTTGTTTCTGCTCCGCGCTCAAAGATGAAACAATTGGTGCGATGTACCTTTAAGCCTGTGCAAAGATTTCAAAGTGCCCACGGGGTAGGGTTTAGAGAATGATTTGGTATTTTCTAATCCGGGGTGAGTGGTTACAATTTGTCCAAGTAGTTGTCGAGGGCAGGTATGCCCTCTTTCAGACCTTTGCGTTTTCTAATTTCAGCGATAACTTGGAAGGGCCTGCTGGCAGGGTCGCTGGGGTCTCCCTGGAGAATCTGCCAGTGATCAAATACACACTGGGGGAAGGCCTGGCCTCCAGTGTTACTGCGCAGGTCAGCTGTGAACCCTGGAGGTCAGAAAAACAGATAAAAGCATTATTTCAAATAGAATAGCTTCATATACAAAGACAGCGACTCTGTCAGCTGAAACGAAGTTGCTGCATATGCCCTTTACATTTGTCTTAAACATGTTTGTTGAGAAATTTACCAAAACAAATCAGTCAAATTAATTTATGTATTATGTAAACCTGTTCATTTTAATCTGGAACTGTAAATGCATTAGTTATACCTTTTTAAATCTTTGCATGTTTAAGATACCAGACTGAGATGATTGAAGATGGGTGCAGTGTGGCCGTAAAGGGATGGACATGGTCACCAACAATACTCAGGATGGCTGCGGTGTTTAAATAATAGCAAGTTGGTACTAAGGCATCCAAGGTGTCCCAAGAAAATATTCCTCACACCATTACACCAACATCACCAGCTCTTCTGCTACTGTAGCCCAGCTGATGTGTTGTGCATTCAGAGATGCTTTTCTACATATCTGTAATGAGTGGTTATTGAAGTTGCCTCACTGGATTTTTTATCTTTTTCACACCATTCTCTGTAAACTCTAGAAATGCTTATGCAGGAAAATCCCAGTAGATCAGCAGTTTGTGGTTCCATGCGGACCCAACAACCATGCCACAGTCAAAATCACCTAAATCACCTTTCTTCCCTATTCTGATGCTCAGTTCGAACTTCAGCAGGCTTCTTGACCATGTCTACAAGCCTGAGGATAAGATGCTGCCATGCAATTGTTGTGTTAATAAGCTGTTAAACAGTGAACCTGATAAAAATGCATGTGAGTGTATATCTTCACAAACATTTCAGAGATCCACTTTACTTTTTAGACCTCTGCAGTCCCTCTTTTACCTAAGCCCTCCTTTCCAGCTGAGAGTTAAAACCCACCACAAAAGACTGCAAGCAGTATCGACTGAAACTCACCAAAGGATTCGTTGACCGGCAGGTAGGCTTTCACCACAAACATGGGCGTGCCCATCACTTGGGATTCCTCAAAGACATGACCTCGTTTCCTGTTCAACACGCCATAGATCCCACCGACAACCTGCTCTGGGCACTGCATGGACAAGAGGCACAGCCACAGATAGTTAATAAAGTTACTAAAATGTTTTTCCTTTCAGAATAAAGAAGAGCTCCAAAAAAATTACAAGCCTGTGTTCAAGCAATGTCCAGGCGCCCACTCTAGTCCAAACACCAACCTGAATCTCCACAAGATATACCGGCTCCATGAGCCGAGGCTGAGCAGTGAGCTGGCAGGCGTACAGGACCCTGCGAGCTGTGGGAATAATTTGTCCTCCCCCGCGATGAATGGCGTCTGCGTGCAGTGTCACATCATGAATGTCAAAGCGAATTGCGCGCATGTTCTCCTCACACAGTGCACCCTGCAGGGTGAGGATGGAGACAGGAGTATGTGAACGCAAGTTTATAAATAGCTAGCTGTTTTACAGTGGAATAAGAATTTAAAATGCAACACGAGTCTGAATTAATTAGCTGCCCACCTCCTTAGTTGCCCACTGGAAACCAGCCACTACGCTGTCCTTGATCTCATTGAGGTACTGAACCCCTTTTGTCATGTCTATCAGCAGGTTGGGCCCGGTTCCATCTGGACCGAAGCACCAGATCTTCCTGGCTTCTGTCACCTCCCACTCATACTTGTCAGCGAGGTAACGCGCACGCGCTTTGAGCTCCTGCCGAGCAGTGACATCCCCTTTCTCAATATCTTCAGCCAGGCCGTCGGGGAACGGACGGGACTTCATGAAGAGACGATTGTGCTTGTTGGGGGACTTAGACAGACACAGCTGGTCGGATTCTTCCGTCACCGTCTCTCTGTAAGACACCACTGGGTCGGATTTCTACAAAGAGGTAAACAATTGGTCAGGATTGATGGTATGAGTATCGTATCGAAGTATCGAAGCTCGTGTAGAACTAACAAAAACTGCAGTTCCTATAGTCGCCACTTGAGGCTGGGTCCAACATCTAGTCAATCCCCTTAGACTCCCATGTTAAAATGGTCAACTTTACCCCATTAAAAATCATGTTTATAGCCAGGCCTTTATGAAGAGTTACCCCCCTTATAACAACTCTGAGTGGGGTGAATTTTTTCTTTAATAACTCAACTACCTGAATAATTGATTTGATAGGCATCTGGAGCCAGTCAGCATCCACTAGGCCTCATCCACTACTTAGAGTCATTAAAGTGGACCTCTTCTTTTTAATGGGTTACCTGATTAATATTATTGCCTGCTGTGTGGTACAGACCATCCCATCTATTTAAGCACAACAGTTTAAATTGTATTCAGGTTTATAGTTTGGATTGTCTGTGGTGAGGCTGGTTTTCATGTATTTATCTTTTTATGTAGTCTCTACACTTTCTTTTCCCAACTAAGACAAGAGTTATTTATCATCAAAGGCCTAAAAGAATTAAACCAGCATAGGTCTTTTGCAAATTTGACCTAATATATGTAATGTAAACAAATCACTACTTGTAAATGCTATTAATTTTAGCCTTGCAGCAGTGACCTGTGTTGCACCTTGCCAGTAAACCTCTACTCCTTTGCTCACCTTCAGTGGAATGCAGGCGTGGTCCTCCTCCAAGTCCTTCAGGCAGATCTCCAGGTGAAGCTCTCCTGCTCCAGCGATGATGTGCTCCCCGGACTCTTCGATGATGCACTGCACCATGGGGTCTGACTTGGCCAGACGCTTCAAGCCCTCCACTAGCTTGGGCAAATCAGCAGGATTCTTGGCCTCCACGGCCACTCGGACCACAGGGCTCACGCTGAACTTCATCACTCTCATGTTGTGGGCCTGCAGATGGAGTCGATGAGCGATAAGACTAGATTCTTTTAAGGTTCGTGTATCAGGAAGCCACACCAAATAATGACTCTGTGTTAATAGCTATTGATCATTTGTCATGCCTCGGTTTTTAAACTAGAGCACACTCTGTGTAGATACTGAAGAAAGGGAAAGTGACACACTACCTGTTCAAAGGTGGTAATAGTTCCAGTCTTAACCAGGAACTGGTCTACTCCAACAAGACCCACGATGTTGCCACAGGGAACATCTTCAATAGGCTCCACATAGCGACCCATCATCAAAATAGTCCTAGATTGACGTGGTGATAAAATAAGAGGGATGTAACAAAAAGAAGAAAGGGGAGGCACACATTTTGAACTTTTCCTACTATCTTGGACCTGTACTGTGTACAGTTTGTAGATAAACATGCCCACCTCTGGATGGGTTTGATGTAGAGGTCTTCCTTCTTGCCAGGGGTGAAGTTTGGCCCCATGATGCGCACCTTCAGCCCTGTGGACACGCAGCCAGAAAACACACGGCCGAAGGCATAGAAACGACCCTTGTCACTGGTTGGGACCATCTTGGAAATATACATCATCAGTGGGGCCTTAGGATCACAGTTCTTAATACCTGAGAAGAGAGTTTAGAAGTTATGAATTTACCACAGTCAAAATAAACAGTGATAAATCTTCTAAAGCTACTTAGTAATAATCCAAATACTTTTAATTGAATTGAACCAAGTGAAAGTGTTCTACTAACCCATGGCAGCCTCGTCATCTCCAGGCCCTTCATAGAGCAGCTCACAGCGGTATTTCTGCGCAGTGACGGGGGAGGGCAGGTGGATGGTAATCATCTGGAGCAGGGCCTCTCCGGCAGGGAGCCAGCGCCGCATTACAGCCTTCAGCAGGGGCTTCCCCTCCTTCTCTTTGTCCTCTGAGTCAAGTTTGACATCCAGCTTTTCAATTAGCTTGGCTGTCTCTTCTTTTTTGAAATTCATGATGGCATCAAACACCTAAGAGGTCAATGAGAAAAAGAATTAGGGCATTAATCAAAGGCAGTAACTTTTCAGACTCTACTTAAAGTGTAATCATCTTAGGTTGGATCCAGTCACAGTCTGGATCTGAAATGTCTGAAATGTAAGAGCTTTAAATCACCTTTTAACAATGTTAGAAACATAAAAAAATACACAATTTGCTGAAATAAAGCATCTTTAGTACATTCACCTTAAAGATGGGATCCAAAACAAGCTGGCAGAAAGTTCGAGGTAATTTCTGACCATCGGGGCCGCTGGCGGTCTTACTGAATTTTCCAGCACTTGGATCGAAATATCTGGAAAATGCAATGAAATTATTATATAAAAATATTTTGCCCAAATATCACTTGCTGCTCACTGTCTTGTATTAATGCTTAAATTTTAAAGAGCCACTAAACACCACCTAAACATTGACACAGAAAAAGGGGTGTGGTCCGTGTACAAGCATCCTTCTTAACGCATGCAGCACCTCTGATGTACCACATTACAACCAGAGAGGGCACTGTACGTGCACTCGTGTTCACCTTTCTCCCCACAGTTTCTTCATCATGTCCTCCACTTTCTTGCACCTCTCTGCTGGTCCCAGCTGTGCAACTCCTTTAGCAGCAAACTTAGCCACATACATCTCAGCAAACTGCTTCAAGGTGAAAGCCCATCCGTGGAGGCCCGAGCCAAAGCCAACTGTTCCAACAACAGGGTCAATCTGAGGAATAAATGATAGCATTCATTGTAACTACCCATATATTGAAAGTTTTAGAAGGTATTTTAATAGCATAAGTGTGTATTCACCATAATGTTCCCCATGGGTCCACCCTCATCCTCTCCATAGGTGGAAATAATGACGTTAACATTCTCTACAATACGCTGGAAGGTCTGATAGAGCTCATCTGGCTCCAGCTGCAGCTCAAGCAGGGCCCGGTCCATCTTGTTCATCATGAGAACCGGCTTAATGCGCTCAGCGATGGCCTGACGCAGTACGGTCTCGGTTTGCACACACACACCTGTCAGTGGAAACAAACAGGTAAGCCTCGGTGCGTAGGAGTGTGTATGTGAGTGACAGGACGAGTGTTTTATGTCTAATTACCTGAGACACAGTCCACCACAACCAGGGCTCCATCAGTTACTCTAAGGGCAGCGGTGACCTCAGAAGAGAAATCAACGTGACCCGGGGAATCGATCAGGTTGATGAGGAAGCCGTTTCCGTCTTTGCTCTGCTTGATAAACGCCAAGTCGTTCTCTCCAAGCTCATAATACATGGAGATAGCCCTGGTAGAGAGTGAGAGGGTGAGAGAACATAGAAAAACCTTGAGATGTGTTAACTCTGCACTGATAAGTTTAATGATTTATGTAAATAAATCTCAAAAACTGCACTCACACTGATGAGTCAGACCATCCTCTAATAAAAGACACAGCAGAGACTTTCCAATTCAGCCACTACAAAGTGTCCCGACTGCATTGATTTGAATTAATATTTGGTGATCTCTGCTGGTGCATTTATTATATACAAACATCCATGTGTAAATCTCTGAAACTGTATTTTTAACACCTCTCTGAATTTGGAACAGAGAAACAATTCTGCAAGTCAAAAATGGTAATAACGTGTGTCGATAAAGTATAACACCATGAACAACTTACAAATAAAACAAGTGCTGTGATTATGAACCAATCAAGTATGAGATGCATGTTCCAATTAAATACACAGCACAGCCGGCCGCCTTTAGAAACGATGTCTACCTTGAGGTTAAAATACATAACACAATTTCATAACAATAATGAACTCAGTATGGGCCAGCACAAATATTTCTTATTTTGTAATGTATCTACTATAGCCCTTCTTTTTATCGGACATATATGCCCTACAAACACAACCAAACAGGCAGATCTGACAGCTGAAGGCCAAGTACGTCTTCTTTTTGAGTCAAGGTCTTAGTATGATTGATGAGCTATTATGTGTACCCAATATTTCCTGCCAAAGATAGAACAGTATTGATTGCTTCCAATCAGTATATTCGTCTATGACACAGACTGTATAAAAAGGATGGCCACACTTGAAATATACTCTTTATGTGCTTTATTATTTATAATCCTCAAAGTGAGATAATAATTTTAAAAAAGGAACATCAAACTGTATAAAATAAGACTTGTGTTTAGAGAATGAGGCCACAAAGTCATCAGGTAAATGTTTCCTGAAGCAGCATTGTCATTTTCACAATCAAACATCTTTTGGAACCAAAGGAGTCGCCCCCTGTTGGCCATTAGAAAGGATGCTGAATTTTAGCTTCACAATTTAGAACAGGAAGCAACGCCCATGTCTGTTCTCTGCGTTTTTACTCACTTGATTAAAGTTTGAGTGTGATGTCAGCGTACAGAAATATCAAAATCAAACCCACACAGACCTGATAAGGCAGACGACGAGAATTTGGGAGGTTGACCGCGTAATAAAAATATTTAAATTAACCAGTACTGTTTGGATAAATTATGAATAGTTCCTGCTAAAAACACAAAGCACATACGTAGATTTGATGGTGATGCAGCGCTCCTGCTCGTCTTTGCGTGTGTCTGTGAAGCGAGTTTCTCCAGCACGGGACGACGCAATGATCCCCGCTTTGGACACCAGCGAGTCGGTCAGCGTGGACTTCCCATGATCCACGTGTGCGATCACGGACATGTTTCTGATGTTGGACTTTTTGTCCATGATGGCACGGATCTGATCCACCGTGAAGTTCACCTGGAGGGAGGGTTGGAGATTTAGAAGGGGAGGGGAGCAGGGGGTTACAGCCATCCATTTCCAACTAGCACAGGCTCATTTTATTCATCATATGCATCTATTTCTGTCCACTACCAGTTCTCCCCAGCCGCTCCGAGAAGAGTTATAAAAAGAAAGACATGTTTGAAACTGAACCCAGGAGGAAGGGGAGTGGACACCGCTTAAAGACTTTACCTCCTGATTTCCAGAATTACTGAGTCACCATTCACCATGTGGCAACTGAGTGAGGGTGAACGCAATGTACCACAATCGCAAGAAACACGGTCTCTTGATTTTAGACCTTAAACTTAATCTACAGAATGAGTGTTAACCACTAAGTTTGTTATTTAATATGTAATATATGAAGAGGGGCAGTCCTCTAAGATGACAAGATGACAGTTTGTCTAGCAGTGGGTTGTTAAGACTATATAAAACCACCACCATAATCCTCTGTTAATAAAAAATATGGAGAAAACAAGATCCAGTGTCCCTCAAAGCTTTCCTAGCAGAACAAATTTATTCATCAATTCAGAAATATCACACTGGATATATAAATTAACACAACCAAAGCCTCTTTTGGTGAAATAATTAATTTTTACATCACCCACTGCTGCAAAACACTCAGATGAAATGCGGTGCAGCTCTCTGAGTGTGACGTAGTGCAGCCTGCCTATATGTAATAACACATTTCCATCGCTTCTTAAATAAAAAGCAATGACGCAATCTCTTCTAATCAAATGAAAATCTACATTTTCCCCCCACACACAAACAGAGCTGATGACTTATACATTAGACATGCCATGGCCATGTGCTTTCCCTCTGCGGGCAGCTGTATTAACATGATATTTCTGCGGTCATGCCAGAGCAGCGTGATATTAAAGGCTTTGCAGTGGACGTCACAGTGAGAGCTGAGCGGCCCGTGCACTGGAGGCCACAGCCCTGCGTTATCGGCCGGCTGTTGCGCATGTTATAACGGCGCACAAACACAGCCCTTATCCGATCACATAACACCACCGGGCATCGGCATCCATTTCACGGACCTGACGGGAGCCGGTGCGGCTGCAGTCGGCGCCTACAGCTCATGACGGTTGTTGGGTGCAGCAGTTGACAGCGTGTTTTCCCTCGTTGCTAAAAATACATTAAAACCATCATCTATACATTTAAGGCTGTAGTTTCACTCACCATGTTGTCTGCAGGTCGTGGGTCTTTATGTGCGACGGGTTATTGCCGTAGTCGCTGCCTCTGAGGACAGGCAGTCCCGGTGGTGACTAAGAGGCGCTGCTGCTGCTGATGCGGCTGCCGTGTAGCGGTGTCCGGTCAGTGACTGCAGCGGCAGGGGGCGCTGCAGCTCAGCAGCCCGTCACATATCACATGTCCGTGGCGCTTTGCCATGTAATCCCAGTACATCCATGCTGTGTGCGTGTGCGCGTGTGAGTGCCCGGGTGTGTTTGTGAGTGCGTGAGAGAAAGAAAGAGCGCGCTTCTGTTGACTTGACCATGTTTGTTTGTGCCTCCAGCTGCAATGAAAGATCTAAAATTTAAGAACAAGTACTTTTGTACAGTTAACATTTACATTGTTAGAAAGTAACATAATCGAACCAAAATGCACCAAAGTCAAAACATAAAGTGGTTTGGCAACAGAGATGACCATTTTCTAAAGGAGTTAATACCAACTGAAGCTTTATTCAGTGATTAGTTTCTATGGCTAAAGCATTTGTAATAGCCTATAACATAAGTCCAGATTTGATAGAATTTATATTAATATTTGCTGTGTTTTGAGTAAATACTAATTATTTTGTGTATGGTTTTGGGATATTGTTGACACATCGATTGCATTTGAAACTTAGCGTACTTTTTTAAAATACACACTACCACACCTATGATATTGTTTTTGGACTTTAAAACTTTTATTTATTTGTTTATTTATGTATGTATTTATTAACAAAAATATATTTATTTCTTGGCACACACACACAAAAACAAAATTAAATTCAATTAAATTTGTTACAGTGTGTACTGGCCTAATTGTAAATGTAAACATATGAAAATTCCGCAGGATTTCACCGTCAGTGCATCTGTTTAACCACACCTTCTGGTTCATTTCTCTTCAGCCCACCTTGGGAGCCAAGGATGCATTTGAAAGCATGTATTACTGTTGGTTGTTTGCTTGTATTTATCCGTATCTTAGCATGCAGCTGCTTCTGGGCGTGTCAGTGAACGACGTTTAGCAGCACTTGGAGAATGCGATGCATGCTAGAGCCAATTTCACAGAAAATCCTGATCCGCAACAAAATTGAATGTTTCCTTCCCTTTTTAATGCTCCGCCTCTTTCCCATGTCCCCCCCCCCCCCTCAAATATTTTGATGTACACCTCCGTCCCAGAAATATTGATCCCCGTGGAATAAAGCAGGCCACTGCTGGACAGGGCGCCGTAGCAGTCCTCCACCAGCTGAGGGCAGAGCAGGACAAAACATGTTTGGGATGTGCCAAGACATGTGGAATGGGACACTGAAATGAAAACTGAGTAATGTAAGGAACACATTTAATCAATGTGTGTGTGTGTGTGTGGGGGGGTCTTCCTCAAAGGTGTAACGATGCTTTGAAGTTGATATGGCAATGGGAGGATTGAGCTGATGGTATTCATTCTTAAAACAATGCAGACTATTGATTGCGCTTATTCTGCTTTTAGACGGGTGTAATAATAAGTAGCTCTGCCACTGAAACAATCCCTCCCCCTGTGATAACAATTGGTGGGGAGGGGGTGTCTTTCTTATAAAACCAGCGGACTGTGCTCTACATGTCCAGAAAGGAAATAACTGAAAAAATACACTATTCGTGGCTTTCCCATAATAAGCACATAATGGGCTCTCACGAGAGCAGATGATTATTATCTCTGAAGAAAGCTTTACACATGAATTTAAGATGAAGATAACACGACAAAGCAAACGATGCTGCAAGACGATTTTGTTTTTCAATGTTTTAGTTTTTAGTTTTGAGCTTGCATTTATAATTTCTGCTCATAATTAGTCTCTAAATGTAGAAAATCTTTTGTTAAAACTCCCTAAAATACATATAATTAGAAAGTTCTACTTTTTTGTCTTCAGAGCACTAAGCAAAACAAATTTAAATTTAGTTAGCAACAATAAAGGATCTGAACAGCTCCAAAGATTATTCGTTGTATAATGCCCTTTTTAACACAAGGGAGTCCAGATATTAAAGTTTGTGGTGACAAACAAGAATCAGTGGTTTCCATGGTCAGTGCAGCTGATGAAGCTGATATTACTGCAATATCACTGCGCAGTGTGTCACGTTTCCTCCAGCAGGGCTGACCTACTAAGACAGCAACGCTTACAGCAGAAAGAGCGTGTTGTCTGCAGTCGCATAGGCAGTGGTGTGCAGATTACTTCATCTGAAAAACAGTGTCTTTTATAACGTGGGGGATCATCTAATCATCAGATTTATGCAAAAGCTACAGAGGTAGTTTTCATGAAACTCGGTGAAGCAGTCTTAAAATTGCAAAACAGTGGTGGACGATATCGTGATTGGCCTTTTAACTGAAGCTTTCGGTGTAGGACGCTGACTGCCACAGTGCAGCTTAAAGTGGAGCATGTCTGGCTTTTTTTTTTTTTGTCAAACTCCAAACGGTGGGAAATGTATTCCTTTTACTAATCACAGAAGGATTTTACATATTCAGGCAACTGATTCCCAAACTTGGCAGTAGAAAAAGGAATAGATAACATTAAATTTAAGAAATACCAAAAACTATCTATGTTATGATATCAGATTTTTAAATGTAATAATAAACTTATAAACTGATAAAATTCACATGATGTGCCCGCGGATACTGAATTTAGATTTAAAATGAACATTTGGGGTTGTTACCTGAAGCTCTTTAGGGAAATCAGAGAGCCAATGAAAAAAAAATCTTACATGATTGAAAACAATTCCCAGTTGTATGCTGGCATTCGCTGCAAGCGTAGTGCTGAAGAAGCCAATTACATGACACTTGTAGCTGTGAGAGTGAGGAGAAACCTGTGGATTATCTCATGCTAGTGGCACACATGATGGGAAATTTAAAAAAGCAGACGCTGAGCTGGTACTCTGTTGTAGCTGTAGCCAAAGGCTGTGTTTAATCTTTGTCTCCTAATTGCAGAGTTTAGGATTTTACCAATAATGGTCGGTCAGCTCCACTAGAGGCAGCGGAGAAGTGTGTTTCTCCTATTTGCACACACTGACAATTTCCCAGCTGCAGGTATAGAACGATTTTGCTCACATTAGAGCAATTACTGAGCTTCAGATAAGAGCTAATGAAAATGCACTTTGTGGGTGGTTAAATGACCATGATGTAAGCTTCAAACATGTTCTCAGCTTGAGACTTCACACCCATGGACCTGAAGAAGGTATTTCTTTGATCACTGCAGTAGCTGTGTGTGTTTTATATGATTCTTTTACTCTCCAAACATCTTATTGCACACTTTCTTGCCAGGGAATAGTGAACTGTGAGACCATTTCTGTGGAGCTGAAATGCAGTCATTAGTACCTGCATGTGCAGGTCATTTCACTGGAAGAGGACTGACCAGCACAAAAGTGATTTCAAGGTATATATTTTATTTTAAAACGTCCAAAGATGTCCAATAGATGTTCTTTTCCTTCACCCTAACCAACCTGGTCTCACATGGAGATATGTGAATATGCATTCACAGTATGCTCTCATAAGCAATAACAGTTATTATGTGTTCTGAGCAGCAACCTATTCCTGGTATCTAGAGATGTGCTCAAAATGCCCCGGTTAGATAATCCCTGCACGTAAAGTACTTTGATACTCTCTAATCTCCAGTTAGAACAACAATAAAGATAGCAGCGCTCTGCTGCCATTTAATTAGGCGTATTCATGGATATGTTGATTTTAAAGCAACTAATATACTTAAGAGGCAAGTCTTTGAAAAACTAAAGTATAGCGGTCATAATGGATTTGTACGGTGGCTTCACTGTGAGCGTTATTTTCTCAAGTAAGAAAGAGTCTAACACAGCAGAATATGCTAATACACCATCATTTCCATTAGTCCCACCAGAATGTATTTAAATAACCTTTTCTGGCCTTATACAACAGGGGCTTTTTGAAACATTTGAAATGTACTTTAGGTCTGGAAATCCAACCTAGCCTGTAAAACAAGCGTCTCCACCAAGCCTGGGAATCAGACACCTCGGAGAATTTGATTTATTCACATTATGTATGCCTGACAAACAAAAGATAAGAAAGATTTGCGTCCTTTCTGCCGTGCCACAGTTTCACTTTCGTTCTTCCCGTAAAATCCCTCTTCACTCTGAAACTTTTGAACGGCTTAGTAAAGGTAACAAAAAAACACAAATTCAGAACCCAAAGAAAATATCTCGCATCTCTGTCTCCTTCGAGCCGTCTGATGAAGGCGAAAATGTCAAATAAAATTATATGAAGAGAAAAGAAAATGGCTTTGAATTATTTGAGCTACCAGGCTGTGTTCCCTCAAAGGTGTAACAATGCTTTGAAGTTGATATGGCAATGGGAGGATTGAGCTGATGGTGTTCATTCTTAAAAGAATGCAGACTATTGATTGGGCTTATTCTGCTTTTAGACTGGTGTAATACTAAGTAGCTCTGCCACTGAAACAATCCCTTCCCCTGTGATAACAATGAGATAATCTCTCAGTGTGCATGTTCTCCTTGTGTAATTGCTGGAAGAACACATTATGTAATATCTTTTGCTTCATGGGGCGTGCTAGCATGAAACAGATGCTCTTAATTATGACAGCAATGATAAGAAACAGATAACGTTGTTTTGCATTAGGAAAGCAAAAAAAAGTCATTGATCAGCTTTCTAAAGAGCTGTAACTTGAGGAGCAAGTGTCTATTTGATAGACACAAAGAAAATAAATACTTCATTTAGAAGGATGCGTGGTTTTTTTCTCATGTCGATCCACCTTGATTGATCCATCCCTTCACAGTAGCTTCAGCTGAACGCTTTGTTCTTGTGAACAGTTTGCTGACAAAAAAAAAAAACATTAAGGTAATTATCAGTGTTTGTTTGCTGCCAGCGACTGAAAGAAACTGTCCAGAATCTGCAGACAATCGCGTTCTCTTTCTTGATGCTTTGACAACAAGCTTCACTGAAAAGTCTTTGCAGCTGTTTGCTGAAATTTTATTTTTCTCAAACCACTGAAAAACTGCAATTGTTGAGCCACTTTTTAAAAAAGAGTAGCTTTGACACATCTGCTGTTATAGACCAAAATAACCTTTGTAGATAAAGAAAATTGCCTACTAGCAATTATATTTAATCTCAGTTTGTTTTTTGTTTTTTTAACCGTCCTACTTAAAGTTCAGTTTGGCAAGATTTTAGCTATAGCCTTAGATCTCAGGGCTCCTTTTGACAGAGGTGAGTGTACAATACCAACAGATAAACTATAAAAGGCCTCATTCATACTGCTGAAGTCATTTGAACCATTCGGTTATGTGAAAGATGTTTTTCAGATGACTCTATCCATTCCTGAAAAACTCAGTAAACCTTTGCTGCTATGCTAATAAAATGCACTTTACTAATTGATTATCAGAAAGTTTGACCACTTCTATGAAAACAGATGATTTTGCAGTTTACGAGTCAGGTGTGTTAAACACAATCTTCCCAGGAGTAGATGTTCCAGCAATTTCAACCCAAGGTGAGATTGTGCAATGCTCCGAAAATTTCAAAAAGCCCAAGAGCTGCATCTTTGCAAGCCTCAGCATGTTAAATGTTAAAGATGATGACAGCATTATTAGAAAAAGACAGAACAACTATTCCTTGTTTGGATGGGATGCCAGGAGAAAGGCTCTTCTTTCTAAAAACATAGCAGCATGCTTATATTTGCAAAGCTGCATCTGTACAAACAATAAGACTTTTGAACCAATGTGCTTTGGATGGATGAGACAAAAAAGGGGGGAGGGTTGGTTATAATGGAGAAAACCAAGCACGGTGGTGGAGGGGTGATGATTTGGGCTTGTTTTAAAGCCACGGGATCTAGGCAGCTTGCAGTCATTGAGTCAACCGCAAACTCCTCTGTGTAATAAAATATTCTAGACTCAAATGTGAAGCCATCTGTCTCAGATAAATATTGGCAAGCACAGCAGCAAATCTACAACAATCTACAATGAAAACAATGAAGTATTGCTATGGCCCAGTCGAAGTCCAGACCTCAACCTGACTGAAACACTACACTCAAGATAGTTGTGCATAAACAAGTGCCCATAAAATCCTCCACAGTGATGTAAGAGACTGATAAAGTCATAAAAAAAAGTTATTGCTGCTACAAGTGGATCTACAAGCTACTGAATCATTGGATCATGTGAAAACTTTTTTTTCATGTCACTGTATCTTCTGGAAACTTGTTTCTATAATTTTGGATCTAAGTGGACCAACATGAATTTGGGGGTTCCCTGCAGCTCACTCATTGTTCTCCTCTATTTGCACATAGAGCCTTTCACTGGGCTTCATTATGTGAAATATTATAAAGACTATCATTAGTAACTCTTGGACTGTCTTAAAATCATTTTAGATGTGCCAGAACTGTCTCCAGCTAAACGGCGGCTAACTGAAAGATAGTTCTCATCTCAGTTTCTGGCTTTGATGACCAAAGATCGAGCCCGAAATCTCAGTGTAATCCTGACTTTTATTGACTTTTACCTTTTAATCAAATTAGTTTAAGTCTTCATTCAGCCTTAAAGCCATAAGAAGAATCAGGGAGAAGTCTCACAGAAGGTGAGCAATTCTTTCTTTTCCTTGGATTTCCATCCAGAAACCTCCCAGACAGTTTCAGCTCTGCTTCAAATCAGATCTCTGCGCTGTCTTTCAGTGTCAGTGAATAGAGTTTGAAGTACAGCTGCCCTTTTTATTAATCCCTCAGTGGCTTAGAAGCACATCCTGACTTTCTTTTACTAACTCTCTCCGCTTTTCAAATAATCAAATAGACAGTTTCTAACCCTTGAATTCAGGTTAAACCCTTTCGTGTGTGTTTCCACTGCCTTGTGGATTCCTTAGCGATGAGCAGAGAGAGGAGTATTGAACTTTTGTTGGGCTTAGTCCAAACTGGTGCAAATTAAATGTCAGTCTTTCCACCTTCTGTGTTTGAAAGCAATAAATTTGGCTTTAAATTTAGCTTGTCCAATTTTTTAATAAAAGCATTTGACAGCATACACCAATTGCTGATTTATGACCTCAAAGGTCACACTTATTTACAGTAATCTCCCTTCTTCTTGTCCTAATTGGCTCTCTCTGCTGTCTGACTAACAGTGGATTGGACAGCGATCAGCTGGGTTGGGGAATGCTGTTGTGTGATATGGCATTTCAACTTTGTCCCTGAAGGCTGACTCAGACGTTTCTCCTTCACGCTAAAGGCACAAGGAACGTACCAATCTGGCCGTGTGTTGCATTTGTATGCCTGAAGGAGACTTTTGCTGAAATTCCACCAGCTGCTTTAATGTCAGAATTATGACACTGACTACAGACAAGGTAAGATCACTGGGTGCAGTTGATGCTTTTTGTGTAAGAGAGTGATTCAGCATGAGTGCGTGTCAAGAAAGCGTCGCTTTAAAAAAGCCGAACATGAATGCAAGTTTGTCAAAGACAAGTGAAGTGTGAGATTGAGCGAGTTTTTGACACCCAGGTGAAATTGGGTAATACTGTGAAAAACATTTTATCGTTTGAAAAACTGAGGAACACTTCAATTTCAGACCCATCACTGTTTGTTTCAGGTGTACGATGGGATGGACATCATTGACCTTCTGCTCAAAAACACAGGTGAATCCACCAGTTGTCACAGCAACCAAACGTGGACTATCTCAACTAATGATGTAAGTGTGCTGCTCATTGTGCACAGTTTGCTCCTAAACCGAATCACTCAGGGGAAAACATAATCACGGCCATAAAAATTCATCTCATTATGAGAACCTGAGTGCTGAGTTTAAACTGTATTCTGGGGTGTGCCTGATTGTATAGCGGCGAGTGTTGCAAATAGCGATGAGGGAAACCAAAGGGAACAGAGAGACAGAGAATTGAAAGCCTGGTGTGTTTATGCTTCTGCGTGTCCTTGTTTGTGTGAATACTATTATCTATGATCTAAATTAATTCTGCCAATCAAGCCATAATGTAATTATGTATGCATACTCTCTTCAGACACTGAGCACTAAGCAAAGCGATCCTGATGATTTCTTGGAGTTCCTGCTGCATGGGAGCGACTCCTCCTCTGTGCCAGCATCACCCCTGTGGTCTCCCTGCACCAGTGACAGTGGCATCAACGAGGACCCCCTGACAGATCCCACAAACAGCCCTCACACAACCTCCTGCACAGCCTTCACTCCCTGTGACATTCAGGCTTTCACGCAGTCTTCATGTCTTGTGAATCAGACAGCGGCAAATGAAAAAAAGCCCGATGTTGTTATCGATCTCGGTAAGACAGCATTTAATTTACAAAGGGTTAACCGGCTTGCTTTTTTATACTGGCCAGAAACGTGTACTGAACTCGAACCTGTAAAGCAGTAGATTGTTTCAACAGTGAGTGCAAATGTGAGGTTGAGACGTGTAAAGAACAAAGTAACCAGGGCACAGGACTGCCAGATGAAAAAGAGGAAGCTTTTGACATTGTGAGATCTCTCATTTTGTGGTTTCTGTAGTGGGATAATGAGGGCTTTTGACTGAGCCTCCGACGGCGGACCTTTCAAAGAGCCACTTGTTTGTTTTTTCCCATTTTTGAACATCTTTAAAGATAAACGGTTGTGATTATCGCCATTCATAAACTGTTTTGTGAGGGCAGCTATTTTGAACATTGGTTCATTTCACTGTGCAGTTTTTTGACCCACCACTAGTGCCAGACATGTCTGAAAATGACTGAGTAAACCTAGACACATACATCTCATTTAAAAAAAATACATGCATCACCTTCTAATTACAACAAAAGGTTTTAAAACACAAGCAAATACATCCACAAGGTCATAATTATGAGGAAAGGAAAGAAATCTTTTCAGGCTGTAATTTCTTTAACTCTTTACATACCTGCTTAATTACACATCAGCCTCACAATTACAGTGGAAAACTGTTTTATTGGTCTGTACTGGACTTCATCAGTGAATGAGTGAATGAATTCATCATTTACTTTGAGATCCAGAGGATTTCTTCATGGAGTTTGTGGTATCATTGAGTAGCTGACTAATATACAGTATATATTGTCTGTTAGGTTAAAGATCAGTGAACAATTGTTGTAACATTGGTCCTGTGCATGTAAGACTATATTACAAAGTCACTTTCAGCAGCTCCTCAAAGCCGTGTAACAGCTATTACCGTGAAGGTTAAATCTATTGTGCACTTGAAAGGTAGCGACAACTACACAAACCACCATAAACTGCAGCCTTTAATTCGCCACAGAACCAGTGTGGGTGTATTTCAAATGTATGAATTTATATCCATGAGGGAAGCGTTACTGGTTTAAATGCTCCTGCCAGAAAAGATCAGCAGATAAGACCAGAGGGTTCCTAATGATTCGAAATGGCTGTTGAGTGTTGACATATCAATATTAATGCAACCCACGCAATTTAACATTGCTGTTTCCCAGTGTTTACAGTTTTCCACATTTGCTTTGACACATTTCTTGAAACTTTCCACACGTCTTTTTTCTAAGCTGTTAGCACAAAACCTAGACACAATACTCAAAGTCAAACTACTATTCATAAAACCTCTGTCTCTTGTAAACAATTGTATCGAAATAGTTTTGACTGTGCTTTCAGGTCACACTCAAATCCTGCAACAATAACAGCACTTATGAGCCTTCATTGAACAATACATCAAAAAAATGGAAAACACAACATCAGGGTGTGGACTTGTTTGAATAATTAGAATAAAATATAACAGAAAATCAAAATGCAGTTAATGTCAAGACAAGATCTGGTTAAAAAACAGAATGAAATAGAATACAGGAAAACAGATCATTACAAAAATAGTTACTGTTAATAAGAATCTTAATGGAAAACAGGCACAGTCAGTGATTTTTTGAGGCTATTTAATAGAAAAAACTTCTGTGCTGTACTCATAGTATCTACCTAATAATACACAGGAGCAGGTCTGCAGTTTATAATCCGCCAAAGGTGGAGAGGCGTAGGCTTTCGAGTGCCATGGAGGGACATTTAACTTTGTGCCTGCACCGTCAGTCTGAAGATATGAAAGATCATACCTATATTTTATCACTGGAGAAGGGGTCCACCTCAACAATAAGCAAAAACATCTGGATAAAATGTCATCCTTTCCTTCTTATCTCAAGCCTCACCTTCTGAACTGAAGTCACACGAAAACATACACACCAAATTATTTACTCCTGATATTGTCACAATTACATATTGTCAGCAGATTAGACATGTGACCCTCCAGTCTGGCACAGCTGACAGAAAACAACAAAAGCTGTTTCTAAATTAACATTACGGCACGTAATGTCTTAAAATTCACCAAAATTCAAATTTTTCCTCTGATAAACAGCTTGATTACATTCTCACATTGTATGTGAGTTTATTCACTAAGCATCAAAGCACAACAAAGTTACATCCGTTTTAAAGAAAGTTTCACTCATGCTGGCAAACAGCAGCTAACAGCAGCAAAAACAGCAGGGTAAGGCTTAAGCATACCCTCAACAAGTCACCTCATCTCATGTCATCCATCAGAACTGACCTTCGCTAACTCATCAACTCATATCGAACTCTCATTAAACACACTCTCTTAGGAGTGTGTTTAATGAGAAGCAGACATAAATTATCTAGAGCCTGTCCATTCAGTGCTCTATAAGTAACTTCAAGAATAAAAACAACACCATAGAATCTACTGAATTTACTATGTAAAACAAATATGTCTGTAAAGCATTTACTTTTAGAAAAAATGGAAAGTTCTGATGCTATTTTCTATTTTTGTTTTTCAAATTGACTTTCTGTGAACAAGAACATGGCCTATCGCAATCATCTGAAATTGCTGTTTTCCTCTTCTTGCAAACGCTTGTACACTTTCGTGCACTATGAACTGGCGTCTGTGTGTTAACAAGAGCAAGCAATTTCAAGTTGTATTTAGGAAACGAAACACAATGTGCTGTAGTTGTGCATTCCAAATGAGCACTAAGAGATATTTGTGTATAACTAGCTGAAAATTAAGAGAATGACTCTTTCAGTAAATGGAGTTGGGACAGTGTGTATTTGTTTTGTGGCATATCAGGTTGGATCAATCGTGAAAAGCTGACAATATAAAAATCACATGTTCTTTAGCCTAGGTTAACTGGCTACCTTAAAACTTTCTCACAATTTTTTAATATAATTATAAGACAATGTCCTGATGTCACTAATAGTAAAGTAAAGATACATACTCCAAATCAAACCAATATTTTGTGTGACCAAGTTTTTAAGGTACTTGGCTGGTTTGTTGTTTCAGGTGTCTTATGTAGATTTTGGCTATCTCAGCATCTTTAGTCTCTCCCACACTGACTCCATGAAACAAGAGCTTGATGGGGACTGTGCCATCTGATCCATAATTGGTGCAGGCATGATCAGTCTCCTCCCTGGTGGTACCACAGGATGGATAGGAATCCAAGTGTCTAAAATGCCTAAAAACTTGCACAGCATTGTGTGTTTGTAAAGTGTTTTTAAAGCACAGAAAGATGCTGCAATGACTGACGTTTTTTGGTGGGTTTTGTTTGAACTGCAAATACAAGCAATTTTGTAAACCATGACATGTGGTGTACTGTTTTTTCCGCTTTAATATGCAGGCTGTGAGTCTGGCAGCTTAGATGAGGATTTCGGAATTTCATACTACCTCACCACAAACCCAAATCCTCTGCTACCATCCAGCCATTCTCTCACCGTGAAGGACCTGCTGTTATCCAACCTGGGACACAAAGTAAGAAGGGTTTAATAATTGTGTTGAAAATTAAAGTTTTTGTGGTGTCCTGTCCTACTCTGACTGAAAGAGAATTTTATTATCTGCCTGTGTCTTCTTGGGGAAAGCTGGAAATAGAGTAACTTTAAGTGAAATGTATTCTGTCCATCTGGTTCACAGGCGCAACGAATCCCCCAGCATTCCTTGCGGGAGCTTGTACTTAATGAGGATGAGAAGAGGCTTCTGGCTAAAGAAGGGGTAAACTTGCCCAGCAGACTGCCTCTGTCCAAGGTACATGAGCGACATACACATGTATGTAGGGCAGACGTCTCTGCACAAGCATGCTCCAAACACATTCACAAACACACACTCATGATCTAAATCTGTATCCCCAGTTACACAAAGTCAGCCAGATATGATGCCCCCCCTACCCCACCCACCCTTCCCCACCACCAACCCACACACACACACACACACACACACACACACACCCCTCTCAACCTAGTTTCATCTCACATACCTTTTTCTTTATTCTCTCTTGTCCTGGTCTCCCATGTGTTTCATCTCCCTGACAAGTTTGAAGAGAGAGTTTTGAAAAAGATCCGCCGGAAAATCCGCAACAAGCGCTCAGCTCAGGAAAGTCGGAAGAAGAAAAGGGAATATGTTGATTGCCTGGAAGAAAGGTATGACATTATCTTTGCACCGACTTAGGAAACATTTTTTTTTAATCATCTGCTTTGGATTTTTAAGGTTTTTCAGTGATTCAGTGAGTGTTTTGTTGTTCATTAAGTAAAGCACAATTCATGATTCCTGGTATTTGTCAAATAGTTCCCTGAAAAAAAATCCTCACAGGAAGGTAAAAAAAAAAAAATTTATATAACAACCTCAAACAACACCAGTGAGTTGTTTTGAATTAAAAAAAAAAGAAGAAGAGCTGTGCAGCAGTAGTTGTCATGGCCTCCAGCAAGACCAATTAATTACAGGAACTTATTCAAGAGAAAAATTATATAGTGCCAAAATTGATAAAAGAAATACAACCCATTAAAATTCAGTTCCAGTGAAGCAGCCCAAAATGAAAGACATAAACCTTGTTATTTCTTTATTTATTCACTAATAAAGATCATTATCTGTATACAGAAAGAAATAACATTTTCAAGAGATTGATGAAAAAGAGAGATTTTTTTCATTTGAGGAATATTTAGATAAAAACAAAAACCAAACCTGTACATAAGCATTACTGTCTATAATGCCAACGGCACTTCAGTAAGAACAAACATACAAAACGATGATGTTTTAATAATGCAGAGAATAATATATATATTCATACTCCTGCTGTGGAAAAAAAGAAAGTGAGCCTTCGCTCAGTTCTAAGGTTTATCACGGTATAATAAAAAAAGATGATCTAGTCTTTATGTGGTTTTAAATTTAGGTAAATTTAATCTGAGAAGGACAACAACATGTGGCACATTAAACGGTGTTGTGACAAAAAACTAAACCAAAATCCAGAAACAGTCCTGTGAGAAACTAAGCACACCCTGTGATTCAGTAGCTTGTAGCAGCAATAATATTGTTTCCTGTATGACTTCATTAGTCTCTGCCATCATTGTGAAGAACTTTACTCCACTCTTCTTTACAGTGTTGCTTCTTAAATTCATCCGCAGATCTTTTAAGGTCTCACCACAACATTTCAACAACAAGGTCTGGACTTTGACTGGACCATTGCAGCACCTTGATTCTTTTCTTCCTTTCTTTTTGGGATCATAGTCCTGTTGTTGGACCCAGTTTCGCCCAAGCTTTAGCTGTCAGACAGATGGCTTCACATTTGGCTCAAGAATACTTTGGTATACAGAGAAGTTCGTGGTCACCTCAATGACTACAAGCTGCCCAGGGCCTGTGGCTGTAAAACAAGCCCAAATCATTACCCCTCCACCTCTGTGCTTGACAGCTGGTGGGGGGTGTTTGTGCTGATACGCTGTGTTTGGTTTTCTCCAAACATGGCACTGTCCATTATGACCAAAACACCTCAATTTTTGTCTCATCTGTTCAAAGGACATTGTTCCAGAAGTTTTGTTCTAGAAGTCTTGTGGTTTGTTTAGATGAAACCCTTCTAAACAAGCCACACTTGTTCAGCCTTTTTCTAATTGTACTGTCATGAGTTTTAACATTTAACACGCTCACTGAGGGCTGTAGAGTCTGAGATGTAGCTTGAAGTTTTTGTAAGGATTGGATGGTCTGACCGGGGTGAATTTTCTGGGATGTCCATTCGTGGGGAGATTGGCATCTGTTGCTTTCCACTTGTGAATAATCTTTTTCACTGTAGAATGAAAAACATTTCTGAATGGCCTGATAACCCACCTAATCTGATGGGCAGCAACAATTGCTTTTCTAAGATCATTGCTGACGTCTTTCCTGCTTGGATTTGGATTAACACATACGCGAATGCTCCAGACCTGCAAACTAGCAAAAAAACTTCTTGACGATCTGTTAATTAAGTGCATTTGATTAGCAGCAGCTAATTTTTCAAACTCTTTTTCTGCACTTTGACTTAGTTTTTATTGAGATGCTATAATATGTCATGGTTTGCAGTTTATCTCAGGTTGTATATACTCATTTTAAGACCTCTTAGGGTTCTGAAGTTTGTTTATGAGAAAAAAAAATCAGTGTTCAGTATAGTCAAAGACCTGAAAGTTTCTGCATTCATTGAACATTTTACAGAAACTCAGAAAACCCACCATACTGTGATAACTGCTCCACTGTGGGGCACCAAAACACTAACGGTCGATCTGGACCACTTTCTCATTGTGCATACATGCAAAGTCACAGACGTAGTCAGGAGAGAGGATGGATTATTCCTAAACATGATGCCACAACTCACAACAGCAAGCAGGTTTTCTCCTTCTCTACCTCGAGGCTGCTCAGAATCAGCCTCACCACACAGCCAGCAAGCCTTTGTCATCAAATTTATTAATCCCACCTGCCTCCCACATGCTGGCGCTTCAACCACATCACACCTCCACAAACAGCGCTGCGTGGTCGAGCATGTAATTTGACTCGCCTCAAAAAACGCAATGCAGCAATGTTCCCCAAATTCCTTTGTTTGTCAAATCCCTCCAGGTTTATCATTCATCAGCTTCTCTTGGGGTATTTTTAGAACTTGTTTCAATCTGATGTGGTTCTTGAGATTGTCTCCCTCGCACTGCTGGACTCTTTTAAAACCTGCCATTACTGATCTGTCTCACAATAAAAGAGTTGATTGAGAATGAACGGAGGTGTTTTGGACCACAGGTGTAGCATGTGGGATAAAGCCAATCCACAGTTTGGGTTTTAAAAATGGCCAAACACAAAATTACTTTCACTTTAGTAAATATTTGAAATGTGAAAACTGTCTGTGTGTTTTGCATACTAATGAAAATGTCTTACTCATGTAACACAGGAGGTTTATATATCTAATTACATGCTATCAACATCTCAATCAAGCTTGAGCTCTGCTGCCTCCCGATAACAAAAGTTTCATGGCAGAGCGAGATTGTCTCTCCCAGAGTCAGCATTCGTTGATAATTAAACCAGATTCAAGTGGAGCGTATCAACAGGGTGTCATTATCAGTCGAAGGCATAATGGACTCACAGTGACTGAACCAAACAAGAGAGACACCAGAAGAAGAAAGGGGGTGGAGTCCCTGGATGACAGAATGGGGTTTGCGATAACAGTCAGCAGGCTGATATTGGCAGAGAGAGAGAAGTGGAGGGCAGGCGAGGCAACATCATAAAACGATATTTTTTTAATACGATTCTGCCCTCATTCTCCTCCTCCTCTTTCTGTAGGATGTCTGCATGTGGTGCTCACAACCTCGAGTTGCAGAGAAAGATCCAGCAGCTGGAGGAGACCAACAAGTGAGTCCTTAACTGAGGCAACAAAAGTTTAACCTGATGATTATTGTCATTAGCTGCCTGGACGACTCAGTGTTTTGTATAATGATGGAGAGCTTAAAGTTCAAAGTCCAGAAAATACAGTAAAGAACATAACACACCTGATTAGCTTCACCTGTGACAACATCCAGGACTTGCTTTTGAACATTGCAATGAAAAGTTACCATGATTACAGCCCAGTGCACTACACTTCAGCATATGGTCTGGAAAAGTCCAAGGCTTGGAAGCTTTGGAAGCTATATCCTGGCCAAGGCACAGTCAGGGCACAGCTTCAGAGCTCTGGCATGATCGAATGGTCACTGTTAGATTTTAGAGAATGGCTATTTTAGCTCTGCAGCAATTGCTCCTGTAAAAATAGCACCACAGATGTCTCAGTTTTTCAGTTTATTTCCCTGTTTCAGCTATTTAGCTACTGTGTTTTCATTAGTAGGATTATGTCTGGTAGTATTTTGTGTTTTGTTGATGGCCTAAACCACTTCATCTCAAGGCTATGACATCATAAGGCCTCTTTCATGAAGCCTAACTCCAGAAATCTAGGATGACAGAAAAATTAAGATTGACCATATATAGTCAGAACATCCGGGTGTTGTACATTTAAGAATGGCCAGGCTGAGGAGGTGCAGCCAGATGAAAACACGGCATAATTGCAAACCCTCACATTTGTTTCCAATCAAAGTCCCTACTGGTTGAACAGATAAGGCAGCAGGATTAATCAAACCTGGACGCGGGGCTTGTACAGAGCTAGCTGCACAAAATAAATCTCCACGACATCTTTTGTGACACCGCTTTCATGAAACCGAGTCACGGCTGAAAATGGCCAAACCGTTCTGCCTGTTAAAGATTCGGGACTGAAGAGCCTGAGAGTAAAATTACCAGAATACAAAGCGCATACAATTCCAAATCTTCAGACAGCTTTTCCGACTTTTCTTTCTTTTCACTCTGCAATTTCACTGTCCTGATTTTTTTATTCTTTTTTCCCTGACGCTGGCAGACTGCTGCTTGTAAAAACAAAATGTGTGAAGGCTCCACACACGCACACACTCTTCCTTCAATTTGTCCTTCTCTCTCTCTCTTTTTTTTTGTGAGAGTGATCACAGATGCTGGAAATGATGAGACCCCTTATGTGAAACTTTTGCACAGCCTCTTTCATCTTTCTGTCTGGATTTGTGTTGCAGTGCTCTGCTGGAGCAGCTAAGCCAGCTACAGGCTCTCCTTCCTAATGGCCCCAGCAAAACAAGACAGAAAGCAACCTGCATCCTGGTGAGATGGAGCATTAGGTATTTTTTCAGGCAGTCATCATAATTGTCACAAAAAAAAAATACAGTAAACATTAAAAGTTCATAAGCACATCAAGGAGCGCGAGTGTTTGTACCGGCAGGACTGCGGCTGTGAATGCTTTGAATATTTAAATGAGTCAGAGAAGCACTCGTTGTGCAAAATGTTATGTAGGTGTGTGTGTAATAACCTACTCAGTTTCTTCATTCTGATCTGTGTTTTCTATGCTTGACCTCTTTTTGTCCATCTGTCTGTATTTACATCCAGGTCTTGCTCCTCTCCTTCTCTCTGCTGATTTCTTCAAATCTTCGACCAGACCCTTACAGCCGGCTCAGTCAGGCAGACTATGCAGAGACCAAAGGTCCGTAGCCATCATGCATGGCCAATCTTGCTTTCTTTTTTTTTTTCGTCCATGCACACTCAGTCATGCACACACACTCACTCCTCTCAACCGTGTCTCTGTCTCTCAGTGCCGTCCCGCTCCCTGCAGTCGATGGATGATCCCCAAGACATCCCTCCTCCTCCTCCTTCTCTTCCTCTTCCTCTCTGCGTTACCAGGGGCTTTGAAGCCCTGCGCAATCTGACAGAGAAGATCAGGCCCTGGACAGATCTCCCCAAAGCAGACGTCCCCTTCTCTCGCCACCAAGATCACAGACACAAGGACCTTCACTGATTTATTCTAACAAGAAAGACGTAGCACAGGGGTGCGAGTTTGGATGCAAGTGCAGCCCCCAACGGGGTAGTCTAAAAGCTTCTCTGCGTCTGCTTTTCACTACAGAGGCTGGGTGAGGTGCTGCTCCAGTACATAAACATCCAGTTGAAAGGTGTTTCAGGAATGCACTTTCTCAAAGGCCAGTAAAGAGGTCATTGATGTGGATGTAATCATTTTTTCATTTTGCTCTGAATAAAAAGCACCTGCTGGATCATGTATGCTGGATCATACCTGTGCTACCTGTTAAATGCCAACATATTAAATACACATGCGCGCTCACTACTGTGATTTATTATTTTCTTTGAATATATACCGTGATTTGTGGTGCATTCAGTAGGAGCTCTGCGCAGTAATTTAATGAGGCATTTGCATTTTTCACTGTGCTGGCAGCGTGTGTGTGTGTGTGTGTGTGTGTGTGTGTGTGTGTGTGTGTGTGTGTGTGTGTGCTGAGGCTTAGATGGTTAAATCTTTGAGACAGGTTGCTACTGGCAGGATCAGCCGGGTGTGAATTCACATTTTCTCCAGTGAATTTTGGACCCGTCTGAAAGTTTTGTTGTTGATTTTGTTTTCTTTCCTCCAGTGATACCATGTGTCCTGTGTCGAGGAAAACCGATTTGCAAAAATAATAAGACAATATTTTGAAAACAAAAATGATTCGGGGTCTTCAAATATGACTCAATGAGCAAATAAAAGCTTCACGTTCACAGCCAGCTGTCAAAACACCAGAGGGAAGTGGGTTTCAGTTTCATATCACAATTTTTGAGAAAGAAAAATATCGCTTACTGTTATTGTGGAAATGTAACTAAAGACTGTTTATAGATCAACGTGAAGTGCCTTTTTCTGGTGAGATGAAATAAGATAAGCAGCTTAAATGTTCTACAGCTGCAAACCTCGAACAATTTAATCTGAAAATACAATAGTAGCAGTAGAGTTTAAGTCAGGAGTAACAACTGGCTGTTGAAAGGAAAAAAGAAACGAATTGTACTGTGATTATTTTTAAATGATGAGTATGTTTGGATTATGTTCACATAAAGATGACACAAGGGATCTGTAAGTGTTGTTGATGTAAAAGTTTCTAACAGATGGATCTGAGAGCAACTTGAGGTGGGATACCTTGGCTACCTGATCTACCCCATTGTACTGTATAGTACTTACACAGTATTGTTCAGTACTGTGTGGGGGATGAGCTGTTTTATAGCCTGGTCCATAGTGCAGTACCTCTATCAGAAATTTTATGACACCGGTGTTCTCTTATTTTTTTTGTTCTTAACTATGAAATCTGTATCTGTAGGTGAGCGTGAAACATCTTGACAAATTTGTAATTAATTATACAATAATTGCAATTTTGAAGCAGAAAAACAACCCTCCAAAATGCATCAATGAAAAACTATAAAGGATTTTTCCATATTCATTTTTATGGATGCTTTTTCCCATATTTTTTAACCAGTCATTGAATTTTACCAATTACAGTTTACAGATATGTCCATAAACTTCCATTTAAAAAAAGAACATATACAAAAAATATATATAATATCACTATAACTTCTCCACAGTACTTTATACTTTCAATCAAATATCTGCAAAATTGATGCCCATCACACTCATCTGCAGTTTTCTGCCTCATATACTTACACAATACTTTTAAAAGAAACACTGTTGGCATTTCCGTCAAAGCACAGCTGTGCATTCAAACCTGTCATTTGAATACTTCTTTTTGGTTTATAGTTTTACACAGTTGATATTTTTTTTTGTCTTTGTCGGTGGGGCTGCGTTGTGGAAATGTGGTCTTATAACCTCGCTGTTTTTTTAATCTCCTGGCAGCTGTGCATCGAGCCTTTCTCTCTGAGAGCTCTCGCTGAGCAGAGAATGTAGAATAACCGAAATAAATAAATAAATATTTCTGCAAACCAAGCTCAAAACTGCGGGTTCGCTATACGCACACACCGGCTAGGAGTCGGAAATGAATTATTGATGAGGCAGGTTAGGCAGTGTGTTGTAATGATAAAGAGTTAAAGATGTAGGTGGAAATTCAATCAGGATCTCAGAGCTGAGCAGAGGTGCTGCTACCCGAGGGAGAAAAGAGGTCGCAGGAGGAGAAGATTGCTCAGATAATTTTAGAAGGTTAGGCTGTCCGCGTGGGGTTTCATGAACATCTGAGCATAGCTGCAGAATAATTAACCTGCACTCACAAACATGGGCACATAATTCTGACTTAATGATGACAAACATGAACGCAGAAGAGGCTGATTTTGCTCAGCAGCCTGAACTCCTTCACCCTTTTCAATGAGTTTGTTCGGTGTCTTTTCTTTCATTCTTATCCCTGTGCAACCTTGCATATATTTACTGTTTAAACTTTAACCGGCTAAATTCTCTGGGCATTTAATATATATTTGATTTTTCTCTCCTTTGAACTAAATTTCATTTAATCTAGAGGTTTATTAGCATTTGTTCAGCCTAGAACTCTTTCACTGCCATTATATTCTTTGCATTGCAGCAGCTCTGAAGAAGGCAGAAATCATCCTTCCACCAAAGAATGACATTGACGAAACGCCCTCGATCAGACCAAGAATTTGTATTTGAATAACCGTATGTATTACTAAAGAAGAGCTCATTCTTATAACCGACACAAATTTACATCGTAACACAGTCAGTGTAAAGTGTTTTCACCTTGATCAGACAGAAATATTCACATCCCTACACACACAAACCAAAGTTTGCCTCAGTTTTACTTGCACTTATTTGGACTATAGTCAAAAAGAGGTCAGAAAAGGCCAACAGTGTCAGAATCTCCCCATCCATTTATTTTTAAATGAAAGCTGAATTTTTAAGCATCTTCGAAAGCCTCAGCAGAATGACAACAAGCGGCTTCACGGGTGAGATTTGGTGGGTCAGACTTCAACCACATCTGCGTTTCTTTCCATGTCAGCACTGTGTACAAAAGAAGATTTATTATCATCTGAATTTGTGATTGACTGCTTGTGAAAACAGGAAAAGAAGAAAAAAGGAAAGCATACACTTTCTTCCAAACGTCCCAGCTGCTCTTATATTTGCCCCCTTTTACTAAGTTTTAGAGGCAAGGATCAATTATTTAATACCACTTGGAGCAAACTGGTTGAGGTTAAGATGTTGAGATCTCTTCTTTTTAAAGTTACAGACTGTTTTAATATGAAGGTGCTGGAGAAAATGTTTGCTGCACTGTCTTTTCTTTCAAACGGACTCAGTTTAGATCTCAGCGACACACTGTGCGAATACAAACAGTGACCTATAAGACATGCAAATCACAAGCGCACGCACGCACGCACGCGCACACAGCTCTTCCTCTAACAGCATCAAAAAGACTGAAAGCTTTCTGATTTTCTAATGTTGAAATGAACACTGAAAAACCCTTGAAGGCAAGAAAATCTATAAAAATATGATCAATTTATCTTTAAAAATTTAAGTTAAATCTGGATTACATCAAAAAGGGGTGGGTGCGGGGGGGGTATGAATGAAGCTCAGCCAAGAGTACTGACATCTGAAACTTGGTTAGTGGGGCATCTGCTTTAATAACGACAATAATATATCAACACTGGGGAGTCCGTGTGTGCACCGACAGAGCGCCATCATGCGGTGAAACGAGAAGCTGGGCGAGTATAAAAGCCTCCAGTGTGAGGATGCTGACAGGAGAGGCAACTGCATCATGTCAGACTTCGAGCTGAACGCGCCAAAGTAGGCGGATGCGGATTAATCAGCTCGTTCTTTTGTTTATTCAGTATCTCAGACATTTCCGACTGGGAAACACAAACAAACAAAAGATTCAAGCAAGAAAAAAAGAAGAAGAAAAGAAGAAGAAAAGCGCATTTTGGAGCTCTGGTCTCTTTTCATGCATCAGGAGAAAGAGATGGGGATTTTTGAAGCCGCACCTGCGCACCTGCGATCTCAAAGTTATCCCGGTGGAAGAAGTGGATAGTTTTGCGAAGTAGCTCGCCCTCTTTTCCCTTCCCCGCCTGCAGCCGAGCCATGCAGGTCAACAACAGCAGCTCCTCTGGAGCTCTGACAGGGCTGTGCGGAGGGGAAGAGGATGAGCGCAAAATCTCCGAACTGGTCAGCCCTACGGGAGCAGCCTCCTCTTTTAACCTCTCGTTAAACTGCTGGCTTCACATACTCTCTCAGGAGTCCTCGTTGGATCTGCACGGAGACAGCGCAAATCTGGCAGTAGGTTTGCTTACCTTCTTGTATTTTTTTTACAAGTCCAGTTGGATCAGATGAATAAAAAATGAAACGGTAATTGTGCATGAATCTTGGAAATAATATTGTTTCTTAATTAAAGGTTATACCATTTTTATATTTTTATACCATTTTTTTTTTAAAAACAAGTCACACATCTTCAGAATGTGTTTCAGCTCAAAATATCTTACCGTTTATTTTTGCAACACTCTATACGCATAAACTGTATATAAAAGATGACATTGCCACCATGCCACGCATTGGTTTGGTAAGCCCAATTTTTGAAGTCTGGAGCCGGATGTTTTCACAAAGTGCCATCTGAGCTTTTTGAAAGCAGGTGTCAGGACACCCACCCTAAAGAATAATCTGCTTTGTCATCCTTTTGGACTCCAGCGGGGAAAATAATTATAAAATAAATATTATTTGCATATTGTGATCTTAAAACTAGCATTTGAGACAAAAAATAGACTCAACAGAAAAGCTTTACTGAGGGTGTGACTTTCCCCCCATAGACCTGGCATTAGAACATTAGAAAGAATGCAGGTTGAATACACTTCCATGTTTTTTACACCCAGAAGCTATCTTTTATATACAGTCTTTGTTTATATTTCTCTTGGTTTTAGTTCTGCTCATATAGGCTCCAACTTTAAATGCAAATATGCTGCAGTGGGCCACACCATCCTTTAATTTATCCCCCCCGCCCCAACAAAATGAAGTTCAGATGTCTTAACAGGAGCGTGCTAAAAAGAATATTTTGGCTAGTGTGATATTTGGGAGCTTTAGCCGGTTCTGACGCCTCAAAAGGTTGCAAACAAAAACAGCTGCTTCTGAGTCACTCGTGTTGATCTATTGAGGAATGGAAGTATTGGAGGAATGGTCTTTTATTTTATGGTTCTGTAGTCATGTTGGAAAAGTCTCAGATTTTTTTTTCACTTATGTCTACTGAAAACACTCTTCAAGCACAAAACATGTTTGTGTGTGTGTGTGTGTGTGTGTCTGACAGGTACGAGTTGTCATTGCCCTGGTTTATCTGGTTGTATGTGTTCTGGGGCTCGTGGGTAACCTCCTGGCACTCTTCTTGCTTCACTCCCGTCGCCGTGGATACCACCACTCGTCCATTGACTGCTTCGTGATGAGCTTGGCTCTCACAGACCTCCAGTTCGTCCTCACCTTGCCCTTTTGGGCCGTGGACACACTGCTGGACTTCCGCTGGCCCTTCGGCAGGGTCATGTGCAAAATCGTGAGCTCGGTCACCACCATGAACATGTACGCCAGTGTCTTCTTTCTCACCGCCATGAGCGTGACACGCTACCGCTCCCTGGTTACCGCTCTGAGGATGGAGAGCCCAAGGAGCGCCACTGCTCGGGCCAAGTGGGCCAGCTCAGCCATTTGGGTGGTGTCTCTGGTGGCCACACTGCCTCATGCTTTCTACTCCACCACTGTCCAGGTTTGTTGAATCAGTACTCAACAACTAGTCTGCCTACACGCATGCTCTGTGTTTTGGATAAGGATCCTCTGATTTCCCCATTTGTGTTTCCAGGTTTCTGCAGATGATGAGCTCTGCTTGGTTCGCTTCTCTGACTCCGACTCTGGTCACTGGGACCCCCAAGTCCTGCTGGGACTCTATCAAACACAGAAGGTCCTTCTGGGTTTTGTGGTTCCCCTGATTATCATCTCTGTGTGCTACCTCCTCCTGCTGAGGTTTATCCTGAGCCGGCGCATTGTGTGCAGCATGGTAACCGGGAGTGGCACCGAGAAATCAGAGTGTGAGAGAGGCCGCCACCGCCGCCGATCCAAAGTGACCCGCTCCGTCACTATCGTAGTTCTGTCCTTTTTCATCTGCTGGCTGCCCAACCAGGCCCTCACCTTGTGGGGGGTGCTGATCAAATTTGACTTGGTGCCCTTCAGCAAAGCCTTCTACAACACCCAGGCCTATGCGTTCCCCCTGACTGTGTGCCTGGCTCATGCTAACAGCTGTCTGAACCCAGTGCTTTACTGCCTGATCAGAAAAGAGTACAGAACTGGCCTAAAGGAGCTTCTCCTGAGAATTTCTCGTGCAGTGCAGCATGTTTTCTCTCTGTCCCTGAGGGGAAGGAGAGTGGAGGAAGCACCACCCAGCATGGTTATGATACACAAAGACATTAATATGTGATTTATTCAGAGCAAGAGAATAGCCTGACATTTTTGGAAACACAGTTATATGTATTTTGATTGTGTGTGCTTCAGGGGTGCTGAAAGGCGAATTTGGTCACTTTCTGTACTAAACCAGGCTAGCTGTTTCCATCTCTCCCCAGTCTTTGTGCTAAGCTAGGCTATCCGCCGCTGATTGTAGTGTCATAAATAGAACGCACATCATCTAAATGTTAGCAAGAAAGCCACTAAGAATATTCTGCCAAATGTTGAATGTTTGCTTTGTAATTCAACTCTGTATGCCATATTTCTTTGGTGCCATGCGTGACATATTAAAACTTAGGCTTTCATAATTTTTCTTTGGATGTTAGCTGCTTCTTACTCATTTTCAGTAGAGTACTTGAACCTGACCATTTTCAGAGGAGTGTTTGTTTTCTTTAAGCCACTTAACACTGACCTGTGAATAACTCGAGCATAAAAACACATCTAACTCAAGGAATAAACCAATGTTGTGTCTATACCTAACAGACAATTAGCAAAGAACTAGTTTAAATTGTATCTTTAGCACTTTGTTACTAGCAGGCTGTTGCAAAAACACATCATGTGTTCCCATTTCTTCAGCTGAAGCAAATAAGACATTCTTAAGAAAGGAATACAGCAAGGGAAGGCTGAGGTATGCCAAATTACACAAGACTGTTAGAAGATAGTGCAACAGGTCTTATGGGGTGATGAATTAATTAATTTAGCCTGGGCTTTATAATAACTCCCCCAGAAGTGTGTCCAGAGGTGGTTCAAGGTTACAGAGTAGTTAGACTTGCTTCTCTGAGAGCTTTGGTTGAAATCTAGTGACTGGAAAATTCACAGTGCATGACTCACATCATTTTCATATTCATCTGCAATTTGGGTGGGGCCTTGTCAACCTTGAAGATAGCATAACCTTGTTTAACAAAAGAATAAAGGTGAATAATCCCTACTGGCTGCAAGTGGGAGCAGTGGTCCTAAAGCATGCCAGCAAATTGCCCCCCATAGCATCACAGAGCCACCAGTTCCTTTTACTGCAGGAGTCAAGGGCTCATGTTTTTCCTCTAATGCAGCACCCGTGTGTATGTTTTATCTTTGTTATGCACTTCTGTGAAAAAACTATTTGCAAAAATACTGTAAGAGACTTTGGGCGTTATGTCCATTGTTAAGCTGTTCAATCAGCCTGTGGCCTGTTTTTTTTTTTCACTGCTGTTTGATGTTTGAATAGATGATCTACAAAATGATTTGTTTGTACTTTGCATCTTAATTCCCCACAGAGACCATTATGAGGACTTGTTACAGTTTCATTAGGATTAACGTGTGAAATATTTCCTTGTGTTATTGCTGCTAATTAATCCACCGCGCAGGAATCTGCCGGAGAAACTCATCTCCAGGACATTTTGGCATTCACACTCAGTGTTTGATGCTCGCCTCTGTGTCCGCCGCCCTGTCCTGCTGTGAATTGTTTTGTGAATACACGTGTGTGCTGTGACATTAAATAAAACAGGAGAACAAGAGTTTGGTGACATCTCGGGAAAGTTAATCTCTCCTTCGGCCACAGCGGCATCATGAAGACAAGGTAAACGAATCAGCCACACAAAGGCTCTTGCACGTTTTTGCCCTTTAGCAACCTTTAAATTTTGAACGGATAACTATCTTCAGCCACTCACAGACAGTTCCTGACATACAAATACCACACACACACATACACACGAGCTCCACCACACCGTTTTCATTGTGCGCCACTCTGGTTGTAATTATTTCCCAGCCCTGCTTCTTACATCAATAATTACTTGCCTGATTCATTCAGCAGGCTCTCTGTGAGCTATGATGTTGCTGGCGGTTCACCAAGGGAACCTGCATCTTCCAGCTGAGAACGGAAACAATCACAAGTGCTATCCAAAAGTCTGGATGGATTTCATTGCTCAGACTATGCACTGTTATTAAGCACAAAGAAGTCTTCTGTTATTTGATGGGCTCCTTTAGAAGAACTCACTTCACAACTCATCGAGTGCAAAACAACGGACACAACAGCTACAGTTCATCCACTCAGACCCTGGTGGGCCTTTCTATTTCAGAGCCAGTTCACAGAAAAACATCTGAAACAAGAGGGTACAAAGCACGCGTGCTCGGCTATTCATCTTCAAGTGCTGTACGGAGAGGAATTTCGCAGTCCCGCTGATGAAAACCACTCGAGGAAGTGTCATCCGTAAGTGTCCACATATGGCCTTCTTGGATTACTGATTTATAACAAGTGACAAGTTTATTTCCCAGGTGGACACAAACATTAACACAGCTTGCGTGCTGCAGAAGAAAGCTACAAGGATCGTAACACCATCAGATATGAAGCGAGCAGCATGCTTAAAAAAATTAGGATTTAGATAATGTCAAAAGAATAATGTGCAAAGTACAAAATAATGGACTCCCTAGCTGGATTCAGTGGTTGTTTGAAATTACAGAGACACAGTTTGAGCTCAGCAGAACCATTATGCTTAAAAAATGCAAGCGTAAGGACAAATATTAATCATAGATTTATATGTGTTGCAGGGGAAACAGATTTCACCATGAATTTTTCAGAGAACTAAAGCTGATGTTAACCTGAAAATGTGCTCATCCACTTTTTATCGTCATCATGATGAAGAATCTGAGCTCCTGCTGAACGCTCCAGTTTCAAGGTCAAGTGCAGCACTATGTAAAAGTCTTGAGCCACCATTTCTTTATATTTTGCTTCCAGACTTAATTATTTAAAGTGGTCTTGAGTAATAATTCTCCAAATTTTCTGAAGGTCTTTCAAAGCTGTTCCCATTTCTTTGCCCTGATGGGCATAAAATAATATTTTTGCCCCAACAAGGTGACTCCCAAAGGACTATGCAGACCATGGCACCATGGTGTGGAGTGTATCCTTAAAACATTGGAGGAAATTGGACAAGAGGAGGACAAAAGAAGAATTGGCAGATAGACTTCATCTACAGCAGATGATCAGTATCTGAAAGTCACCTCCTTAACAAAAAGGGAAAGAAATCCAGCAAAGACCTGACATGGCACTGGAGATCTTGTCAAAATTAATGTAATTATGAATGCAGAAAAGCCTCATCAGATTTTCATCCATCTTGCAATACCATCTGGAAAGCTACTGACTTGCAACAGCTTCAAAAAACACACACAAAAGAGCACCATCAGTTATGGATTGGCTTCCCCAGATCCCGGAGTTCAACGTTAGAACTGTACAAACTCACCCCTGTTCTGTTAACCGTCAGGGCTGGGGGGCTGGGAGGAGGTGCTGGCCGTCGGATTGGGGTCTGGGATGCGGGGCCTCCCTGCTACTGCAGATAAAGAGGCGGTCTGCTTTCCTCCACCCCAGAGAGAAGGGTTACATCTCCTGAGTCTGGGCACGGTTTGCCCTTCTGGTGGCAGGGGTACCCGGACCTGGGATATAGAGTATGTTTGGGGAGTGTGAATGTGTGTACAGTGTCTATTTGTGTCTGTCTCCACGTCGGGTGAGGGCCGAGTATTTGTTTGTGTATATGGGGGTGGGAATGCACGTTTGTGTCTGCGTGCGCCTGTTCGTCTCTGTCTATATGTCAGGTCGGGTCTTAGACTCCACCTCTCTGGGAACATCTCAGGCTCTCCGAGGTATGGAGGCCTATCTCCCCTCACCACACTCCCTGCCAGTGGCAGATGCCCTCAGACGTTGGTGTGTTGGTTGTTCTTGGTGTCTGGGGCTGGGTGCTCAGGTATGTACTGGCTCACTCCTGGTGGCCGATTGGCGGCGCCTGGCACCTGTGGCCCGGCTGGGCCCCTTCCGGGGGTGGGGTGCCCTCAGGCCTCTGGCCTCTGGGCCTGAGGCCCGGTCCTCTCTGGCATAGCTGGCTGCCGGCAGAGCCCAAGGGCACGTCACTGCAACCCCCTCTGACCTCTGCTCCGTGGCTGCTGGGTGACCTCTCGTTTGGGCTCTCCTCAGCTCTTCCCAGGAGGGTGGCACGGTTGCCCCCCTGGTGGTCCTCCTTGGGTCCTCGTATTCTGGGGCCTCTGGATGTCTGGGGCCTGGATCTCGTCCATGCCTGCTTCATGCCCTGGGGGACTGGGCTATGGCTCCCCACACTCCTTAGCAGATTGTTACATGGAGAAACCTTTTAAATACAAGCATGCTGATCCACACAGGTGTGCACACAGGTGTACACACGGGTGTTCACAGACACAAGCTACACCTTTCTTGGCTGCTACCTCAAAGCACACTGCGCGCTGTCGATCTTGCGTACTGCACAATAACATGTAATATTTAGTATCTACCGTTATTTACTGTTAGCTAGTTTATTGTGATGGTGTTGTATTTATTATGTTGCTGTTTCTTGTTTTTTTTCTCTTCTGTTTTTTCTTATCTCCATACAGGTGATCCAATTGTTTTGTTTGTTTTTCTTTTTTTCTTTTTTTTCTTCCCCCCTTTCTCACCATCTCTTCTCCCCTCTATTTTTCTTTCTCTCCCTCTCTTTCTTTCATTTTTTCTCCCTGTCCTATCCCCCAGGCATGTCTGTCCCATCTGTAACAACCGAAAATCAAATCAAATAAATTCATAATTATAATAAAGGTCAATCAAATGGACCAATATGGCAAGACCATGATGATCCAAATGGTAAAGTAAAGCCGCTTGGCGTCTTTCTTGGCCTTCAGACAACAATTCTGATGGCTAAAGATCCAAACGCGACAGGCAAAAACCCCCAAAAAAACCAAAAACAAAACCCCCCAAAAGGACTGTACAAACTCTGTTTTTGCTTTATAAACTGCATTTCCATGCATGTTTGTGCATATTCAAATAAATTGCTGCACCTACTTCTCATGGGTGGCCCAAGACTTTTGCACAGTACCGTATATCTCACACAGTCAACCTCAGGGTGAACGCAGCGGCCTTCTAGAGCTTTCAACCTCATGACACAGCTATCACCATGTTTGTCCAGCCTCTAATCATGGTCCTCATCATGGAGAGATTTCATCACTGAAAGCTTTTGAAACACCACTAAGTGGAAACATTTCTTAAGTATCAGTTGTGGAGCTCATTTTACCCATAAAAATTATAAATTAATAAAGTTATCTGATAATACATTATATCTACATGACCTTCAAAATCCTTGAACTAGAACATTTTATTCTTATCCAGGAATGATTCTCAAAAGAAATGGTGACTAACAGGCCAACAGAAGGCCACAAGCATGGTTGGTTTAAATGTTTCTCTCTTTTTCATGTCAGTTCACCATCTGTTTATTTAGCTCGTGCATATTTTGTGAAACTGACTTCACAAAATTCTGATCAGTCTCACTGTAAAAAAAAAGTTAGTTTTTAAATTGTTACAGTTCGTTGGACAAAGACACATCTGTACATCACCGCAAGCACCTGATTTTAAATCCAGCATGAATATTTAACCTTTCAACTTTAACTCAAGGCGTTTTACAAAGAAAATTGCATTAACGGTTTAGAAATTACAGTTATTTTCATACAGAGCTCTCCATTTTCAGAGTCTTAAACAGTTGGAGAATTGGCTGATGAGCAGTTTCATGGCCAGGTGAAGCCATGACAAAGAATTTGTCCAAAACGCCTGAAGGACCACAGAAGGCAACTAAAGGGCACAATGGAAGAGTTATCGCCAAGGTTTAAAAAACTATTTCACAACATCTAAGCCTCCAATCATGAGACACCTTCATGAATGTAAATACAGAGGGTTTACGAGGATGCAAACTACTGGTTTCACTGTACAAGAATCATGGGAAGAAAAAAGTGTGTAGAACGAGAGAAGGAGAGCTCATGATCCAAAGCATACCATATGATCTGTCTAACATGGTGGGGGTGTTTATTGATGGTGAGACCGCTGATAGATGATAGAAGCAGCAGGATGAACTGTGTACAGGGCCGTTCTCTCTGCTCACATTCAGACAAATGCTAAACAATCAAAGAGTTTCTCAAAGCAAAGCAATGGGATATTTCTCAATGGCCAAGTCAGTCGCGTGATCTCAGTCCAACAGAGAGGTTTTCAGTTACTGAAGAGGCAGAAAGAGACTCACAAACAAGCAAACTGAAAGTCTGGCAGAGCATCTCAAGGGAGGAAACAGAGCATTTGGTGACTTCCATGGATTTTAAATTTCAGAAAGTCATTGACTGCAAAATATTTTTCATCTAAGTATTAAAAACAATCCTTACGTTTAAAATTGTCTTAGTTTATCTAGTTAATTCTGAGCCTCTGAAAATGGAGAACTGCAAATAAAAATGTCTGTAATTCCTGAACATTCAATTCAAAATTTGTGTTAAGCTCCTTGAATTAAAGATGAAAGTCTGCACTTCAATCACATCTTGATTGTTTGATGTAAAACCCACTGCAGTGGTGCAGTCTTCACAAACAGCGTGAGATTATGTTTGCACTGATTATTTAGCAATCTAATCTTCGGTTTTATTCTCTGTCTGCGAAAGCATCATCTGTAATAGCACTTTTAAGACCATAGTTATCCCCACCAATGTGCGGATTTATGGGCCATGAGGGTAAATTAAATTTGCAGTTATCTTTGATATTACGCGAGGAACACTGTGTTCCGGCGCAAGCAGGAAAAAACAAGAACAGCCTTCCTCTCAGGGGAATGTTCTCCTTCAGGAGCTGTAATAACGAATCTGGATGCAGTAGTGAGAGACGTGACTCAGTTATTTTATAATTAACAAGCGACTTCCTAAAATGGTTTGGACAAAGCCCTTTTTCTCTGTCTCCCACACAAGTGTCAGAAATTGTTTATGAAATAATGTCATCAAATAAATCCAATGTGAGGATAAAAGGGTCATCAAGCCTTTAATTGGTGCCAACTGCAACTTCAATCAAGGCATAGAACAAAAAACAAATCTCCACTGATGGACTGAAACATCAATTTAGTGCCTTATAAAACTCCCCATCCTTTTTCAGTTTGGCATAAGATAAATGTTTTTGGGAATTCATGGATAAATGCCTCCAACTATGAAAAAGTTGATTAATTTCTTCATCAGAGAGGATGTCATGATGCAGAAAGAGGGAAGCTGGGACTGAAAATGGATAAAAGGAAGCTTTATTTTCCCCGAAAACTGAGAACATCATAGTGAGAGAAAATATTCTCTCTAACATGACGCATGACGGTACGTTATCAGGCTTTGTCAACAGATAAAGCTTCTGATAAACTCGTGACTGTTGAGGCTCTGATGAAATAACATATTTGCAGTAGTGAAACCTGTCTAAGCACATCCTGCTCAAAGTCAGCGGTACTTCAGGCTTAAAAGAAGTTCCAGTATCTCAGTCACATTTGGTTTCTGTCTTTCTTGATGTCATTCTCAGTAACAATGGTTACAGCTTCTCCGTTCTTCCTCTGAGACTCACCTGAGCTCGGTTATACTGAACGTGGAGCTTCTCTAAAGCAGCTGCAGACTCTGGTTCCACGATTTGCTCGCCTGCTTTTGTGTGACAAGCACAAGAGAGCATGAACTCCCTGACTATATATATATTTTTGAAAGTCTGTAGCAGGGTTTTCTGACTTTTGCTGGCATTATTGGTTGCTCTCACTTTCCTTAAAAGCACTTTCCCAGTAACTACCAGTGAAATGCTTTCTCACAGCATGAAGCTGCCACCCCTGATGGTGTGCCTGCTCTCTTCTAGATGAAGCATTTTGAATTACAATGGAAAAGTGTTCTTCGGACTTCATTTTATCAACATTTTTAATGTGGTGTTCTGTTGCCTTTGCCCTGGGTACAGATATGGTTGCGGTCACTGACTGGCTACTTATTGTCACAACAGGGCTCCGATTGTCTGACCAGCATCCCTGCCGCTGAAATCAAGAGGATGAAAAGCTGCTGAAGCTGCTGCTGAAAAAAACTTTGCACTTCCTACCAAACACCAAGGAAACTCTTCACAAGTTTATTCCTGTTTTGAAGATAACTTCCTGTATCCCTTCTGTCAAGTCTAACACACCTTAGAGAAGTGGTATGATCACAAAGTGCTGGGATCCATAAATCAGCCTCCACCTAGCTGAGCTCATCTAAGCAAGATCTGTTATTCCTGGTTTAGAAACGCAGGTTTTTATTGAACGTTAGATCACTTCAACTTGGGTGAAACAAAATTGTCAAGCAAGGTGTGGCTACAAGGTGGATTTGGGTAAATTTAAGTTTTACTGGATTGTATTACTGCCTCTCAGAATATTCCTATGCAAACCAGTCAAGTTCCTGACAAATTAAAAACGTGTGATTAAATTCAGTCCCTTCAAGGTTTCAGCGTTTTGATTTTTAAGTGGAATCCTGGACCTTTTTGAATGCTTCTCGTTTGCTTTGGTTAAAAATCTTTTTTAAATGTATTTTTTGCTGTTTGAACTATAAAAAATACATTTCACTTTCACAGCAAAAAATCTAAAATATGGGCAGCCTACGTGACATTAAGTTAAAAAAAAAGAGTTAGGGCTCTCGCTCAAGAGTTAGGCCATGAAGTTGTTAGAACGTGGAAGAAAGGTGACTTAAGCGATTTTGAATGTGTTAGTGGCGGACAGGCTGGTCTGAGTATTTCAAAAACTGCTTATCTACTGGGATTTTCTCAGGCAACCATCTCTAAGGCTCACAGAGAATGAAAAAAAAGAAAATATCTCATCAGTTGCAATTCTTTGGGAAAAAACGTCTTCTTGATTTCACAGGTCAGAGGAGAATGGCTAGACCACTTTGAACTGGCAGGAAAGCAACAGAAACTCAAATAACTGCTTGTTATTTGCAGAGATGCTCTTCTGCTAGTCTGCAGAAGAGCATCTCTGAATGCACAACACATCGAACCTTGAAGCAGATGGGCTACAGCAGCAGAAAACCACACCTGGTGCCACTTCTGTCAGCTAAGAGCAAGAAATCGGGGATACAATTTACATGTGCTCACTAAATTGGACAATGGAAAATTGGAAAAATGTTGCCTGTCGCACCGGTCTCTTAAACATGACAGTGAGTTTACTATACTTTGTTGAATCTTAGCCACATGCAGTTCTGAAGGTAAAAGGAGGTCCAAGTCAGTACTAGCAAGATTTACCCTGAACCTAAATTGAAAGGTAATCTGACAGTGGACACATTATATCATGAAACCCCATATGACACACCTCATCACAAGTAAACTGAAAAAGTTCACTTCAAACATAGCGTGTGGACATCTCTCGAGTAGACATAATTAAAACACATTTAAATGGAGGTACAGACAGTAAAGGCATTAGAGGTTTGTCTAATGATCCGTTCACATTCAGGCAGTTTAAGTGTATGCCATTGTGTCTGCAGCTGTTGTGTTTTTTGGCTTTAACATTTGTTGCTTCTGTGTGTGTCAGATCAAAGTGCCTTAATGGGCTGAAACAGCCAAGCAGTCACACGTCTGCTGCAGTAATTATCTACCTTTGCAAACACCTGTGACCCATTACACAAAATGGATATTCTGGCTTCATTAAAAATAGAGAAGGTAAGTGCAATCCAGATGCAGCACCGATTTGACTTACGTGGGGGTAGAAAAAGAAAAACTGATGTTCTTCTCTCCTTTTGTCACTGAGGTCATTTCTGCCATAGACCTTATAACAGCATTCATTCATAAAGCAGCAATACATAATTAGAGAGAATCTGAACATGTTTAAATGTTGACCTCAGAGGTGTAAAATCACACACTAACCCAGCTCAACACAGCTTAGTCCAGGTTCTCTCAAATGCTGATTTGCATTTGCAGCCAGTAAGCAACAGAGTATACAGATTGTTCCACAGATTTTTTTGTGTTTATTGTCAAAACATATACAAACTGTATGAAACAAACAAACAAACTGAGAGTACAGTGCTTTTATCCTGCGTTATAAATATTCTCCTAAAAATATACAGCATGACTATGAATCAAAACTGAAATTTCCCTCAACTCAAAGTAGATACTTGTTATTCATATTTTCTAAATGCTTGCTTGCTTTCTCCTTTTCATTATCTACTGAACTAAAGAGTCTTTAGAGACAAGGTCTTCAGGGATGAGATCTGGAGCACATGGCTATGAATAAAGCTTTAATATGGTGCAGCTATCTTACAAACCTGATTAAAACTGTATTTGTCATGAAGTGCTCCAGATCTCATCTCATTATCCCACCTACAACAGCCCTGCTCTCCAACTAAAACCAAACACCGAGTTGCCCGAGATGCCCCATGCTATGGCAGGAGGAACTTTTACATTCTCTCTCTAACTCAAGAGTTCGTTCAGGCTCGAGCTGCATCAGTTTCACATCGCTGCTTAACATGACAGGAAGGGGAGTCTCAAAAATCTCTGATTAAAAAACCCACTACAGCGCTAGAAAAGTCTTTGTTCCAGATGAGAAGAAGCTCTGACCTCCGTGAACCAGCTCAAATCACCTTTGGCTGTGAGGTTGTGTTTGTGGACGGGTTTGTGGCGTGCTTTTCAGAAAGAGCACCTGAGGCTATTTCTCTTCATTTATCTCCAGCGGGAGGTCCGCTCTCTCCCTCTTTACTGAAACTGTCTCCTCCTTAACGCTTCCATCGTCTGTTAGCTGTGAAGCTCCTCTTTTCCTCTCCTCCTTAACGAAGTTCTTTTCCACCTTTTCCTTCGCAGTAACACCAGGCGGTGGTTTGACATCAGCGGTGGTCTCAGTGGTAGCTGTGGAGCTCTCGCAGACAGTTGGTCCATCCCACTTTGGGATTTCCAGTCCCAGCAGCTCCATCAGCTGTTTCATGACGTCGTCCACATAACCATGCATACGCAGGTGTGCATGCTTGTCCTGCACTCACAGAAAATTGCAGCCATTGAGATAACGGTTGATAATAATCAGTGTTTTTTTCAGCATTTACACACATCATTCAACACTTCAAAGGTAAATAATTACACGTGTATGCGTTTTTGTGTGGTGGTGTTGCATTCATGACACTCACATGTTTGGTCGACTGCAGGTTGACAATAACCAGTTTGCCACCCTTGCGCTTGGTGAGGAGTGGGAGGTCTCCACTGGGTTTGATCTGCAGGGACGTGCCCAGCGTCAGAGCCAGGTCCGCTCGTCTAAAGAGGATGACACCACACACAAACCAGTTCTTCATCATTCGTCTCATTTAGCTGTTATACCCTGACACTGTAATATGTGGTTCCCTGATGTGACATCATTTCTGTTTTACATAATCGATGCAATCTATATATCTAATAGATTATCTTAGAGTGTTAAATTACATTATTCATTTATTTAGGTGCCATTTCTTGCAGTGGCACCACCTGACTTTTGCAACCAATTTCAATTTAAACAGACTTTTACTTTATGCTCTCCTTGTGCCTGGGCCAATTCTCTCCAGCTACTCCAGATTCCTCCCACAGTCCACAGACATGTAGTTAGTGGGGTTAGGTTAATTGGTGATTCTAAACAGGCCATAAGTGTGAATATGAGTGTGAATAGTTGTCTGTATCCCCGTGTCAGCCTTGCAACCTGTCCAGGGTGTACCCCGGCTCGCAGCTGGGATAGGCTCCAGCTGTCCCGCAACCCCGAATTGGATAAGCAGAAGAAGATGGATGGCTGGAAACCGCTCCAGAGTTTTTTACTTTAAATTTATTATCATTTAAACAGCATTTTTAGTCATCCAAGTCTGTTCATTCAACAGGCAGCTAAGGCACCTGACATTCCCACGGTGTGGGACGGAGAGATTTCACAGGTCTTTCCTCCCCACTGCTGTCAGACTCCACAACAAAGACTTTAACTGATCAAACACACACATCCACACATGTGCAATAACACTAATGTGCAATAATCTTTTCTGGCATCGTTGTATTTTTACTCAGTTGTATATAGCATTTGTATTCTATTTTTATCTTATTGTATATTTTATTCTATTTTATCTTATTCTACTGTATATAGTATTTTATTTTATTCTATTCTGTACAGTTGTGTACTGTATTTATTCTTATTTTATTCTAATTTTTGCTTCATAACTTTTGCACTGTCCACTTCCTGCTGTGACAAAACAAATTTCCCACGTGTGGGACTAATAAAGGTTATCTTATCTTATCTTATTTTTGGACTTATATATATATATTTGAATATATATTTGAATGCAATGAAAATGTATTCAAATAAAAAAAGGTTTTATAGAATAAACTCCAGCATGTCATAAAATTAATGAACAGAAACTATGCACCTCGATAAAAACCTCAATGTCACGTCTTTGGCCCGTGTATATATACGTTTGTATCAGTCAGTAAAATGGCAGTTAAAGCTCATTTATCTTGACTGAAACTGAATAAATGGCAAGGTCAGCTTAAAGGCACTTTCTATGTCAGCTGGTCAAGGTACAGCACGTGAGTTACTCTTCAGACTACAGCTTTTGCAATTTGATTCTATGGCATACTTGTGCTGTTTGTTGTTATAAATAGCAAATTAGCTTCTGCGTTATGGTCCAAAAAATGTCTTTTTTTTTTTTAAAGCCACACTGAGGGTTTCCAGTGAGCATTCACTATGAATTCTAATCAGTTTGTTCTAACTTTGAAGAAATCCCCTCAAGGCTGTCAAGAGATATTGTGTTCATAAGTGAGAAGCAGTCCAAACACACAGTCCCTCCCTCTGGCCTCGGCTGTTACAGTCACAAAGGCAAAAATGGCAAACAAATAAATAAAACGGATACTAAAACAGATACTTAGTGTATGCAGCTCCAGTTCTAAACCACAAAGAAAATAAAACAAACACAACTAAAACCAGAAATCAAATTTCAGTATATACAGTCTGATCACACATAATGAACACATGCTGAACTCCTGCACTGTGCCGTCCCCTGCTCGCTTGGGATCAGACACATTTGGTCGTTTTCATCTTCAAAACGGTGCAACGGACGGATTCCCGGGTCTGCGCCCAGACAAATCCACTGCATGAACTGCTGCTAAACCTCGCATTGATTACAGCTCGGTAATTTTTCACCTTTTTCCGCTGCCACGAACACATAATTCACAGTTCAATGGTCGGAGCTCCAAATCTCCTCTTTGTACTTTAGTTAGTAATAATACATCCATTACAAACGGCGCATCAAGGTGACACATGTATACATCCCATTCATCTTCCTGAGTAGCAAACAGGGCAATAAGAGGGGTTTTTGTGGCGGAGGGAAAGAATGCAAATTTTCACACTCCAGAGGAAAATGGGGACATCAAAGCGAACTGCAATGCATATATAATCCCTAAAAAGGTTTTCAAATAAGGTCTTCTTTGCATGTCAGGAGCAATAGCAGGGCCACAGAAGGCTAAAGCAAATCATCAAACAGTTTCCACATTTTTCAGTTCACAGGATGCGTTTGAACTACTGCTTTCGCTTTTTATATTGAGATAAAAAAAACAGACATGTCAGAGGAACTCTGACAGAAAAGAGCATACGCTGTCTGTTTCCGCCTTATCAAAGCAGATGGTTAAACAAAGAACATCTACAATTTAATGTAAAAAAAAAAAAAGAGTTCAAACTACTGCACCTCTCACCTGCTTGCGTCATCTGCTTTGTTCAGGTCTCTGTCAGGAAGAGCATCCTCCCAGTCAAGTATAGTGCTGATCAGCTTCCCTCTTTAGTATGTAAGGAAACACAAAGGAAATAATAAATCAGCAATGACTCACTTTTTGAGTCTTTAAAATGCACAAGCCTACGCATGTGTCACCTGCACGCTCGGAGCCCCCTGGATCGTACCACCTCGCAGTAGCGTCCTGTCGGTTTCAGGCCCATCACACCGATCACCTTTTCTCGGACGTACTGCCTGGAAAACCAACAAGAATTCCTTTTAATTCTCAGTGCGTCCACAGCAGCTTTACATGAATTACAAGAAAGAAGACCAAGCTGCTCCCAAGGCATCAAAGCAAGGTCTAATTTTACACAAAGCCTGACACTCAGTGGCTACTTCAAACCGCACATCTTTTAGACCTAAACGATGGACTTTCTAAAAAGGTCCTCTAAAGATTTCAGGGATTTAACCACATCATGAAACTCTCGCAGACCTGTTTAAACATGCATTAATTCTCAAGCCCCTTTTTTTCCACCTAATCCTGGAGGTAATCCAACAACTTTGAAAGTCACTGGAACAAAGTAAAGTCACTGCAATGTTACTGAGAGCATTTGGAGATAATGAGCTGCTGCAGTCCTGCTCTTTCCAGATTTATTTCACATTAGGATCCTTTACGTGTGCAGGGGGAACCACTCCTTACATTTACGTCTTTGAGTGTTGCCAGTTTTTGGTTTTACCTGCTGGAAGTGGAAACCAGCATGCGTTTTCTACTGCTGCGGGGCATCTGCTTCAGGGCCCTTCTGAGCAACTATCTGTGTACTTATGGAACTCCTCTGAATACATAAAGAGCAATACTACCACGGTATGTTTTGATCAACACATTACTCATGTAGATTGTGTGCAAATTCCAGGAGGGAGATGGTAGAAAGTCCATTGTGACAGTAGGAAATGTAAGGTGCAGGACTCCTTGGATACGTGCATTCTTAAGCAGTAAACATAAACAGATCCTCTTATTTGCATGCTTTACGCACTATGTGGCAGCCTTGTGGTTTGCTGCTGGTACTGCCAAACAAGCGCCTAATGAAATGTGAATTCAATGTAAGACAAGCTGTTTTTATATAACAAAATGTAACTTTTTGTGTTTGTGTGCATGCACATACCTGCCACACTTCTCACACTCCTCCACAAACATGTTCCCATGAAGCTCTGATAACAAATCCCTGACAGAGAGAGGCAGATGATATTCGTGTTATTCACCGTCGCCAACGCAGATATAACTTTTTGGTGCCAGAACCGAAACAAAATAACCACCAATGTAATAAAATACTTTTTAAAGTAGGTTCGTTAACTGGGGTTTCACTGCCTCTACACCCATATGAACTTGAGCGACATCCTGGCTTCAACTCTTCTGGGAAGGCTTTCCATAGGAGTGTTTATGGAAATTTTTTTGGCGTTTTTACCAAAGTGCATTTGTGAGGTCGCACACTGATGTTGGAAGAGAAGGCCTGACTTGGAGCGTCCGCTCTAATTCATCCAACACTGGATGCTGGTTTTTATACACCTGTGGCCATGGAAGTGATTGGCACACCTGAATTAAGTGATTTGAATGGCTGAGTAAATGCTTCTGCCAATATAGTGTAATAAAAATTTGTGAATATTTCAGCCAAATACCATCGATTCATGGCCTGTTACCGTACATAACACCCAACAAAGGCTACTTCGACCCAGGAAAAACCTGTAATGTGAGGACACTACAGCTCAACTTTTTCTTTGTCCTTCTTTTCAACTTGGACTCTTATAAATATTCTGAGCACTCGTATTAATTTCTGAGCATCACCTGGCACCTGTGCCGATTAGGCCCAACTGGTTTCCTTCGCCAGCTTAATGATTTCCTCAGAGAACCACCGCTACGCTGCCTGGTCTCATTTAAAAAACCTGACCGAGGGTGGAGGAAGGCTGAGAAAAAAAAACGGCTTCCAGGGAAAGCAAGCCTTCCAATATGCATAAAGGCTGGATGTATGTGCTGAATTAAAAATTGGACTCCTGGCCTTGGGTTAGTCCAATATGGCTGTGTAACCCAGACTCAGACCAAACATTTTCCATTGCACTGAAAATTATTTCAAGCTATTCACCGCAGCTGTTATCACACAGCAGCAGCTTCAAAATTTACACAATGAGTCACATGTAGCAAGTGGGAATGAATTGATATGATTGGGAAAAACAACAGTAATGTGGTTGCTGCATGCATTTCATAAACAAGTGAGGCTGAAAGCTAAAGAGCTACTTTACACCTCCTCCATTCATTCTGCTTCAGCTCCAAAGCATTCATCATGAAAGTTAGTGATATTCTTAAGGTCTGACATATACTGTGTAGTTGCAGATAGAGAATAGCAATGTCTCTACGATTTAAATTACCTGGGGAAGCCTGATCGCACATGCAGGCCGTCCACATTCTGGCTGATGAGATATTTGAGGTACCCTGCCCTCTGTAGTCCCAGGAGAGCCATGTGAGTCAAGCTTGGGCGAGCATCTTCAAATGTGGTATCAAAATGAGGCGACTCACCCTTTTCTTCAAGAGTCCACACACCCTTGGGACCCCTGAAAGAAAATAAAGATTATAAATACATGGAGTGAGCATAAATGGGACTGGACAGGTTGTAATATAGTGGACTAGAGGCTTTACATCAGGTGTGTGTAACAATAAACCCATGGGAAAGGTTTCTGTAGAGAAGCTCAACAGAATATCTGTATGAAATTGACATTATTGTTAGTCCAAGACCAATAAAACCACTGCAAAATATATATAAAGTAAGAAAAAAAATCATAGCGATCATGTTAAACAACAACAAAAAAATCCTCACAGTCTAATGTGAGAGGAAAACTTTTGTTGACTATGTGGATGATGTTCAATGTGAAATTGCTCCGTTTCTGCTCCTGTGATTATCTGTCAGTTCTGGATGTCTGAATGGTCGGATGAACGCAGTGGTACACTCACTGCTGGAGCTGTCTAACACCGTGACAGTTGCCAAGTTACTGTGAGGGCATGCAACTTATCATTAAGCATCAGACGATGGAGCGCATCCTACAAATCCAAAAATACAACCGCACGTCTCATCTTTTGCTCTCAGCTTGGACTTTAAAAACCCCGTCTTTCAGCCGACCGGCTCAAAGCCTCATCGGCAGTGAGGGAGTGATGCGTGCATCGCATACAACACCCTAGTCACCCTGTGAACGATGCTGCGTGACATTAGAGCCACCGAGTCTGTGAAGCTGTTACATTTACATATTAAGGTGTCAGTAACGGTAACTTAATGAGCTGAATTTCTTCTCATCTGGAGTATGTGTGTTTATGTGTGTCTGAGCAGCAGAGGAAACACAGTTTGCATTAGTGAGCTTTATGTGTATGTTTTAATCTTGGCTCTAATGATAAACCCTCCAAGGTCAACTCCACCTGACTGACAGGTGAGGCAATGAAATATTAATTTGTCTTCACATCCGAGCATCTATGCATTTGTGTGAATTCACATAATCCATAGTACAACTGAATGTCTACAATGAAGACCTCTATCTGCTCCACATCTCTGCATTTGGGAGGCAAAGATTTGTCACAGTACCAAAGACAATCTAAGTAGACAATAGAAGTATTTTCCATTATATTTTCAGTGTGTTTTACACAGTGGTGATGTGAAGTAAGCAAGCACCACCCTCCTCTGCTCAAATCACGGTACTACAAGAGAAACAGCAGAATAAGCCAAGAGGCGCTTGTTACATCTCCCAAAATAATATTTTTTTTTAAATTTTTTTGTTATTTCACTGTGAGCTGAGCTGATAGAAATTATCAGCTCAGCTCACAGTGAATAGATTGATTCTTGTATAGCGCTTACTATTCTCCCATCATGCCTCATTTAAACAAGCACTTCCCCCCCCCCTATGCTTAAGCACCTACTTACATTGGAGACTAATTTGGGGTTAGGATCTTGCCCATGAATATTTGGCATGCAGACTGGAGCGGCCAGTGATCGAGCCACCAACCTTCTAATTGGTAGATGACTTTCTCTACCTCCTGACCTCTCCGACTTTCAAGAACAAGGTTCAAAGACGATCAGATATTGTCGTAGTCGCGGCTTAATTTGACTCAACACGGGAAACCTCACCCGGCCCAGACATGGAAGGGATTGACAGACTGATAGCTGTTTCTCGATCCTGTGGGTGGTGGTGCATGGCTGTTCTTAGCTGGTGGAGCTCATGACCGCACAACACAGCTTTTCTCCACACAGTAATAATTTCTTTAGCTATGATATTTGATGACGCTAATATGTGCAATTCATAAGAGAACAATAAAACAAATAGAAAAAAAACAATCAGAATCATTCATTTGTGCTGCCTATTAAATTTCATGACTTCACTCTTTAAGGTCAATGAAAGTATAAAATTTCCATCTGAAAAATATTCAGTGACAAAACCGTGAAGCAACACTGGCCAACTTCGGGCTCAAAGGATAAAACACACTTGGAAGATTTTATCATCAAGCAACAGTGAGGTTTTACTGCCAGTTTTAATCACTGCTGATCAAAACTCTAAATTAACAGCATTATAATAATCGGAATGAATCGGTAACATTGACTTTTTTTAAACTGATAAAATTTCTTAACTGCAACTCAGATTTCATAAAATCAAAACAATCAAACGCTATATCTATTGTAATTAACAACTAGGCGGCATCTTCTGTGGATACTGCATCTATTACATGCAGATTCACAGTAGAAGAGTCTTGGTGGAAAAACATCTGAAAAACATCAAAGCATCATGCAAACTACGACAAAGTAGAGCGAAGACTGCTGATCCGCTAAATCCTATCAGGCTACTGTTAAAACAGGCAGGGATGCTGCACAGTGGCGCTACATGTGACTCATCCAAATTTTTTGATTTGCGCTGCTGCCATCAAATTCAAAATTAGCTAATATTTTACATGAAGTAGTAAAATGTCTCAGTTTAAACACTTTAACTGTTTCCTGTTCTGTTGTGAAAAAAATGTGGGTTTATGAGATTTGTATATAATTACACTGTGTTTTTATTCACATTTTACTCAGTGTCCCAACTGTATCATCTGCCAAGGTGATGATGGTGATGATTTTGACCTGCTGTAAGAAAAGAACTTTCCAAATCTGAGATAAATTAAGTATATCTTGTGGTTTCTTTTCTTAAGATTTGAGCTCCAGAAAAACAAACATAATATTTGTTTTTGCAGGGATTGTATTTCCTTCTCTGTACTTCTAAAAGAAAATGTAACTTGGCCTAGAGGTGCACAAGCTATGCAAAAAAACTCCACGTCAACATAAATAAAAAAAACAATACACTTTTGTTCTTGTCTCACCTGAAGTCAGGGATACCTGCCGAGGTGCTGATCCCAGCTCCTGAGTGGACAACCAAGTACTGAGATTCTTTAATCAGCTGAGCTAGAGTCTCCACCTTGGCCTTCAGCTCCTCAGGACTATCAAAGTGCTGCAGCAGAAGAGAAAAGATGCGACTTCAAGAGCTGACCGAGATAGCCACATTCAAATCAAATTACAATGAATAAGTCTGTTTGACAAAAGGTACAAGCACACAGCTATAACACAGTTTATTACAGCTCAGCACAGATTTAAAAGAAACACTGACAGTTTTGAAGTGCTGGTACTTGTGACTCCTCTATTCGCCTTCCCCTTTAGCTTTCAGATCTATACGTGTGTGCTGAATATAGTATCAATGTACGATCTGTGGATTGTCTAATAAAATACGTATAACTAATGTGATATCACTCCTGGAGTACTCTCGGATGCTTGGAGACAAACACAAGCTCTTCGTGTTACTCTCGTTTTTAAAGACCAAGCTCTCCAAACAGACTATGCGACAAACGTCCGCGGCTAACCTGCTAGCTACCTGCTTCCAAAGCTTCAGTTACCTCAGGAAGTCCGCAGACACCTTTGTTTGCGTACGGCGTGAGTCCAGCTGCATAATTCACAGACATGGCTGCAGACGGTAGTGTGCTTTTGTTTTGTTTTTTCTTTAATTAAAATTAGTCGTGTTTTATCCGGGTGGCGAAAATTTACCAGGCGAGAGCTACGATGACGACATCAAAAAGCGACCGGGTGATGGACTTTGGGAAATTAACCTCTCTGTTCAGAAGACGTTCCACAATGAACCTCCAAGTAGTACCAACGAATACTAAAGGACTCTTAATAAATAGATAAATTAAAGTAAATAAACAAAATGCTGGATATCTTAAGAAATAAACAATTATTTGTTATAAATTATCTCAAGTTAACGTTATTATTTGAAATTCCTTTTAATAGCACTACATTGTGAATAAAGAATGTTTTATACATAAAATTCCCGGTCACTCTATTAGGCGCACATTACAGCTCCTTAATGGAAAGATCTAAGTAGCCGATCATATGGAAGTAGCTCAGTCCATTTATTTGCGTAGACATGGTCAAGACAACCTCCTGAAGTTCAAACTGAGGATCAGAGTGAGAAAGAAAAGGGATTTAGGGACTCTGAACGTAACATGGTTGTTGGTCCCAGATGAGCTGGTCTACTGGGATTTTCCCATACAATCATCTCCACAGTTTATAGAGTATAGTCAGAAGAAGAGAAAATGGCGAGTGAGGCAACAGTAACTAACTAGAAAAAGCAATGTGAATGCAGAAAATGTGAAGACTTTGCCTGAAATGCTTAAAAATATTTGAAATATTCAAAGCAGTTTGTGATTGGGGTCAGCTTGTGTGCCCGTTTGTTTCTATACCACTCAGTCTGCATCTGTCACTGTCTTTTACAGTCATGTCTAAATCTGCTGAATTTGATTCCCACCAATCAGGTGAATGGATGAAAGTTACAAAAAAAGAAAAGCATAAGCATACATTTCCAGAAAAAGTTGTGATACTAGAACTGTTTCTGTAGCACAAAGTACACAAAATAAGAACATAACAATCATCAAGAAATAAATCAAAATATATATTCACATTCAGAGCTGCTGCACACAGCTGTGAAGAAAAAAGGTGCAGTCTATTGTGAAATCAGTGGATTTCAACACGCAGTGGTAAATAACATGACAGTCAGACCCACATGCTCCAACATGAAACCTGTATTAAGGAATCAAGAAGAAAAAGCAGCCTTTACCTTATAATAACCTTTTTATAAATAACTATGCAGCTTTACTAATAATAAATGCAGACATACAAATCAAGTGAAAAAGAAGCACTGAGTTTTTTTTCTTCCAAATAAATCTTTATTTTTTCAGTTTTTAAATAGCTGAAAAATAAAAAAAAAAAATACACAGGTGAATAAAACAACATGGTGATCATTCATACAGCTATATGTGCATATCTGTCACGGTTCCTGTTAATGATGCAAACCAACACTGAAGACCACCGAAAGAGGAAAATAGTTACTTTTTCTCAATTGTTGTGTCACATGTAATTCATTATCCTGAGAAATTCAGTATGACTTCCCAATTTAATTAAAACAATCAATATTGCTGATGAAAAAGTTCACACAGAGCACACCCACGCACTCTTTAAAAAAAAAAAAAAAAGAAAAAAAAAAAGTCCACTCTCAACTAACACAGAATAGCGATGGAAGAATAAAATGTGATGGTCTTGTTCACTTCCGAGGACTGGTAGGAGAAAAAAAAAAAGAAAGAAAAGAAAGAGCCTTGTTGAGAAGTGTGGGATCATAGATTATGAGACAATACCTACAATTGTTTTTGTCAATCAAACCTAATAATCTCGTCATCACATAACTCATTCTCAAGCAAAAAACAAAACACAGGCATAACATCTATCTGAAGAAAACAGTAAAATAAAAACAAGCTTGCAAGAGAGAACACAAAGAGCAAACAGAGTGCGACAAACAGTTACCAAATGTTTTGGGCTTTCTTTAAAACACACTTCTTTTGGTCTTTGGGTCAAGTGGGGCCCATCAGAGAGTGACCTCCCCCGAGGAGAAATGCAATTGTGATCAATAATTAGCTCCGCCCCAACAACTCCCTCGTGATCATCCTACACAACTCTTAATCTGAACTACTTCAAATAACACAACCCTACACTTAAAATGACAGGAGAAATACATCCAACAGTAACCAGAAGAAAACACGGCAAAGATCAACTTCATGTTAGGAAAAAAAAAAAAAGAAAGAAAAAAAAGTTCACGTGAGGATTTGACCTTCCGATTGAGCCAGCCGGTCCTCCGGGCAGAGAGTCCTTGTTGTTGAAGTCTTTGTCATCACACGGATCATGACGTAGATAAACGGTCCACCAGTAAAAGAGACAAAAAGCTTTGAAAAGAAGTTCCGGCATGCACAGGAACTTTGAAAACATCGTCACGTGACAATTAGTGTCTTGTCCTATCAGAGCGGGACAGACTGTGACACTTGGGAGAGGGGAAAAAAAAAAACAAAACTAACAAACCAAAAAACTGAATATTTGCAGCACACCAAACGTGCTGTTTGAAGTCCTCAATCTTCTGTTCATCACTGTGACCAACTAGCAGTGAGCAATAGCCAGTTACAATTAGGGAAAGAAAGATATGCAAAAGACAGGCTGAGAAATGTTTGGAAGTGTTTGCACCAGTGCAAATGTTGCTATTGTTGACAGTTGGGTTTTTTTGTTTGTTTTTTTAACCCCACAACACCTTACACTATACACGGGACTGAGAAACTCGGCAGGGTATGTGAGAGTTATGGGGTTTTGTTGTGTGTGTTTTTTTCCCCTCAAAGTAAGGATTTAGGTGATGATAAAAACTGAAGAAACTGGTGACTTTTGTGCTGGTGCAAATCTTACCAGGTCAGAGCCTTCCACAGCAAGGCATCAATTTCAACCTCCAAGACGCATTCAGAGGCGAGAGGAAAAAAGCTCTGTGTTGGTTTAGAGGAGGGAAGCTTCCAATCTTTCTTGGTTGTAAACCTAGAATATCTGGCAACCCGGGCAGAGAGAGGAGGGGTAGCACACGTCAGCTAAGATCGGGGTGCCGCAAAAAAGCACGTCAGGACTCCTCATTGCCCGAGTCGTCTTCGTCATAGCAACAGTCGCCATCCTCGCCTTCCACGTCGTCTTCGTCGTAGCAATAGTCATAGAACAGGTCGGAACCTTCATCGGGGGCTGGGGCACGTGTGCGGACGCAGTACTCCGCCAGCGTAGTGGGCACTTTCACGCCATCGCGCTCAGCTTCAGCTTTGGTAGCCAACACTTGTTTTCTGAGGGGAGATCAGAGTGGCGTTATTACAAACAGCTGGAGATTTATTATTTTCTGTCTTTCCATAAAAGATCAACCAAATCTGAAGAAAAGTTCCCACCTTATCCGCCAACAGTCAGCTGATCTTTTGCTAAATGAATGAAGCTGTGCAAAATTTTACCTTCATGCTATGAATGTTTTACAAGTAACATTCAGAGTACAGAGTCCACACACCCACAACAGTCATCTGGTTAGGTCGCCTCCAAGGTACTTAAAAACACCTGCAGTGGATTTGCTAACACTCTTTCACAATTTGGGCAATTTGATTTTGCCAAATGTTTAAGTGAACTCCAGCTTTGATCATTCAGGATTTTTATTTTCTGAACATATTTATTCCCAGAAGAATGGCGGTTCACCAAGTTTTAATAATGCACTGGACAGTTTTAGCTGTTTCAACAATCAATACAGCTGTATTTCTCTGCTTGATGCAGGGCATTAGTTTGACCCTCTGAATCAGTAAAATCTTCTCTACAACTATGAGATACATCTTCTGACATGAAATTACTTTTGTTTTGCGAGTGAGTTTATACCATTTCTTTTAACTGTGAATCATGCAAACTGTTTACCTGATGATCTCCACGTATTCCCGGTCTTTGCCTTTGCTGTCTCTCCATTTGCGGTACATGACAGACGCGTCCACATTGGCAGGAGAAAAGGTGTTGGGTTCATTCAGCAGTGAGATCACACTCAGCAGAATGGTCCTGGAAGCAAACACAAAGGTGGCAGTCAGCGTGGCATCTACTGCAGGACACGAACACACAAGTTATGTGAATTTAAACAAAAAGGAAAAAAAAAGAAAAAAAAAAAAAAAGAAGGAATTTCTACTTTCTCCCTTATGTTAATTTTTTTAAAAATTACATTTTATTTTAGTATTGGGTGAATTTAGAAATATGGATAAAGAGTCTCTCAGTATGGATTTAAATGCTAATTATTCTGGTAGATAATAGATTATTTTAAATTGTTCAAAAATGCTGTAAACGACAGTCAGGTAATTTGCACTGGATAAAACAATGAGCAACTAGAACACTGGACTGTGTTTTGATTAAAACAGACCTCTCTACGCCTTTGTAAATGTTATTTAAACAAGGTTGAGGAGGATTGTTGTCCTAAGACTGTCACTGAATGTTCAGCATGTTCAGAAATGGTGACGTTTGTATTTTTGTGTAATAACTTGTGCTCTGAAAGCAATGCATAATAATGCACTTCTACTATAATAAAACAGTATAAAAGAGGGTATCTTCCTCTTCCTACTGACTGATAATGCCTCCATACTGCAAAAAAACAAGAGGCAACTCAAACTGCTTTAACTAACAAGGTGTATAATACATTGAATGCCCACATATGGATTCAGTTTCTAGATACAAGTAAAAAGAAGCCAATGAAGACGAATGTCATGCGATAAGACTCTGACTCAGGTAAATTATTGAAGTGGCTGAGAAAGGACAAAGAAGGGAGGTACCCAAGAAAGGAGAGACATGAGAGAGATAATGAGGGAGTGCTAACCGGACGTTCTGGGTGGGATTCCATCTCTCTGAAGGGAGCTCTCCGCTCTGTGGGTCGTCCACTGGAGGGTGCAGTATAGAAATACACACATCTCCATTCTAAAAGACACAGGGGAAAAGAAAGCTCCTTCAAATGTGATTCAGTCAAATTTAGTTATAGACTTTTTTAAAAACAAGAATCTGATAAAGTCCTGTATAAAAATACTAAATACACTACACAAAACATAAAAAAAATAAAAAAAATAAAAAAAAAAAGCCAACCTCTCCTAATGGAGAGATTATGAAGCTTGATCGCCTGTGGTTTTCAGCTGGGTTGAACACCTTAAGGTTGCTGGCAGTCAATCAATTAACTGCCAGGCTTCAATAACAAACAAACAAACATTTTTTTTTAAATGGGTCTAATGGGCCCCATGATGCAAGTGGTATTTGATCATATGAATCATGAGCCAAGCCTAGGACAGCTGCTCCCATCACAAACAGCAGTGGGAGGGCATACAAGTATGTCATGTTGTTACCTCATAGATGTTGGGGTGCCACATCTTGGTGAGGAAGCGGAAAGCCGGAGGGGAGTAAGGGTAGTCTAGAGGAAACTTGATCCGAGCCTAGGACAAAAAGAGACCTTTGGGGCTTGAATTGTGTGGCAACCTTTATTCATTCAGTAAAGCCTGTGTATTGTACTACATTGAGTGAAGTAATCACACAACTTTGGCTTTCTTACCTTGAAATATCCCCCTTCATAGTGAGTGTTTGGTGGTCCAAAAATGGCCACTTCCCAGTTGTATAAATCAGCCTCGTCCACCAGTGTTATTTTGAATCCCTCCACGGGCTCCTCCTGAAGGCTCTTCAGTTCCAGCATGAGTGCTTTCTGTGAACTGGCTACATGAGGGGCGTCGGGTTGCGCCATAATGTTGTTGTTGCTGGTGGTCTGGGTGGCTGTCAGGATATTCTGGAGTGAACAGTGGACTGCTTCCTTCTGTTCACGCGAACACGGCAAAGTTAGCCTAATGAGCCAAGCAGCCTACCCCGAAAACAACAACAACAGTACCGAGACAATAAAACAGGCCAAACGTGTCAGGCTGTGCTCGAGCCAAACAAAGGTGGCGTTGATCTGTCCCCGAAACAGAGGAATTATTTACCAATGTCAACACTCAGAGAAATCTGCAACTGACCGACCATTGTGTCAGACCCGCGCCTCCAGCTTTAGCTGATCTACCTGGCAGAACAGCCGCGGATATAAGCCGTAAATCTACTGATAGCTGTAGGCTAATAGGAGCTAGCTAACAAGCCCTACCTCACCGACCAGATCGAGCCGATCTTAGCGCGGCGCGAATACTTCCTAACCGCATACAAGAGCCAGGCTAGGACAGAAAACACACCTATATACCCAAACCCATGAATTCTTTACGGCAACAGCCGGAAAATATAGCTCATACAGCCATAAGAGAAGACAGGATAGAGAAGAATGTTGCTGAAAGGAGTCCCCTTTCCTCTACAAACAGGCAATGGCGCCCTGTGATTGCGGGATTTGTAGTCCAGTTTCCACCTGTCAACATTATTTTTCCCCTTTAGAAAAGCAAAGAAGGCGTACGGTGACGCAGTTAACTATCTTATTACATAAGTTTATATAAAATTAAATTTATCCAGGAAAAAAATAACAGCCTTTAGAGACTATTTCTTTAACATTTTATTTGAGAGGGAATTTAGGGAACTGCATTTGCCACTTTCTGACGTCACAAAAACGCCAAATATTGTTCGTGCTTCTGAGCTGTTTTCACCCTGAAATTATTTCAGTACACTGACGGTTCTCAGTTGTATTCAGATGGTACTCCGAGGAGGGGTGCGGATTTCATATAAACAACGGGGAATTTGTTTCTAGTTTATTTTTCTCAAGGTTCTCGTGACGTAAATAATACGCGCCATTTTACAGAAAGCCCCTTCGAGCGGGGCTTTTTGCTGCCCCGTTATCTAGTTAAAAATATAACGGTTTTATTTTATATTTTATTTTTTAGAATATGACCTGAAAATGTGAAATATTGACATTATTTGCTTTTTAAACGTTCCAATGCAGCTTAACCTGGCGCAAACATAATATGTTTTAGAAAGTCCCCTTTGTTACATCTTATTTATGCGACATACTGGTGTTGGGACCCCCTATTGAGAGAAACTTCGCAATGAGTTCCAAGTCTCGACGTCGGACTCGCTCCAGGTCCAGAAGTCGGAGCCGAGATCGGCCGAACAAGTCAAGAGGAAACAAGTCTAGATCTCCAGATGAGAGGAGAGACCGCAGTCGGTCTGCCGACAGGAAAAGGGCCGCTCGTGGTAGGGGAAGATCCGGCAGTCGGGACTCCAGCGATGGCTCTCCGGCCCGACGTCGGCCTCAGCACAGGGGCCGCTCTGGTTCTAGCAGCGGCTCGGAGAGCGACCGGAGGCGAGAGACTCACCGTCAGAGGAACAGGTCGAAGGGTCGGTCATCAAGGTAATCGCTTTACGAAGCGGAGTTGGCTGCTTACTTGGGATTTTATATATTATGATGGTAGTAGCAGGCCTCATTTGAACACATCGAGTGACTCCGTAAACGTAACGTTTTTCTGTCCGCTTTGCGACAGCGAAAGGACATCAACAAAAACTATTCTTTTTGGGGGGAATTCCAGGAATCAGCATGCATCTATGCTTTTGCATAGGCGCTAAATATAATTTAATGTTGACTTGCAGAACTGAGCAAAGCCTTACTTCAAAAAAGGAAGAAAAAAGATGTGTCTGTTGTTTTATTATTTGAAGAACCACCATTACCACCAGTACCACCAGTGCGTGTGGCGCAGTATTGCTTGCTAGAAGGCAACATGCCAATGAGACCTTCGTAGATATTCTGTCTATCCATCAATCAATCATCCAAAGGTTGTAATGGCAGCAGCCTAAGCAGGGTATTCCAGACATCCTTCTCCCAAGCAACACTTTCCAGTCCTTGCTGGGAGATACTGAGGCGTTTCCAGGCAAAGTGAGATGTATAATCTCTTCAGTGGGTTCTGGGTCTAGCTCGGGGTCTCCTCCCTGAGGAGAAGGCATCTTCTTTGATCACCAGGTTTTTCTATTCCTAGTATCAGCTTTTTAAAAATGTATTGCTGGAATCAAATTTAAATTACCCTTCTTTTTTGAAAAGCAAATTATATTTCTGAATTGAATCTTTTGTTGTTCTGTGTGATTGTTGATTGGATGTAGGGTTTAAATCATTGTACAACATGATGCTTGTTGTCACTTCAGTCATAAAATATTACAAAAGGGATGTGTGCACAGTATATTGCTGTAATGATGTTACAGCACTCAACCCATCCTTGGTTGAGTGCCAGGCTGCTGCACAGTAATCCAATCAACCGATAGCGATGCTGATGTTCAGTGACGTTAGTGTTAGGCTTTATGTGAATGAAAAGAGCTGCTGTAGATATAATCCCTATATCAACTTGTTATGGTAACTCCATTGCATATAAATAAATAAATCGGTTTTTAACTGTATTCAACAGGACTTCACTTTCAGAGATTCCTCTTATGTGGTTCTTCTGTAGTTAATATTGTATTCCTGCAGTCACTGTATTAAATCACACTTTCTGTCTCAGTCCTGATTCAGATAATACCAAAATGAGAAGGAGGAGAAAGGAACAGGAGAGTCGTAGAACAACATCCCAAGAGAGGAGAAAGGGAAGATCCCAGTCCAGTTCTGACTCCCGTGATGGGAGCGGCGACAGAGAAAGGAGAAGAAGAAGGAGTGCCGAGAGAGGGAGTCCACCAAGAGACAGACAGAGGAGGGAGTGGGACAGAGAGAAAGAGAGGCACAAGAACAGCAGCAGAGACAGAGACAAAAGTCGAGAGCGAAGGAAGAAAAGTGAAGACAGGGAGCGCGGGAGGAGTAAGAGAAGCCAAGAGAAGTCTGACTGGGGCAGAGGCAAGCAGCGCTTCAGTTCGAGTGAATCATCTGAGAGCTCAGAGTCTGATTGCGAGACAGGCGCAGTCAAGGAAAAGGAGGAGAGGAAAAAACAGAAGGAGATGATGAAAGCTCTTGAGACACCAGAGGAGAAGAGGGCCAGAAGGTTGGCAAAGAAGGAAGCAAAGGAGAAGAAAAGGAGAGAGAAAATGGGCTGGAGTGAGGAATACCTGGGATACACCAATGCAGACAATCCTTTTGGGGACAACAACTTATTGGGAACATTTAAATGGCAAAAGGTGAGTTCCTGACTGCAAAAGTTTGGATATTTGCCTGTCATAACCTGCCTTTGAGACCTTGTATCCCATCCATGGTTCTTTTTGCTTCCTCAGGCATTAGATAAGAAAGGTATTGGTCATCTCGGAGAGAAAGAGCTCAAAGAAAGGAACAAATGTATTCAGGAAGAGAACCGCAGAGAGCTGCAGAAGGTAAGAACTGTGGGATGAAAATCTTCCACATTAGTGCTCACACAGTACCTGACTTTTTATACAAATGCTTAAAAAAAGGATGGAATTTCAGTTCCCAGGCAAAACATAGAGGATCAGTTTTAAGATTAGAGATTGGGAGCGACATATTTATACACCAACTTTATGTTGATGTAGGTGAAGCAGCTGCGTCTGGAGCGGGAGCGAGAGAAGGCCATGAGAGAGCAGGAGCTGGAAATGCTGCAGAGAGAGAAAGAGGCAGAATATTTCAAGACCTGGGCTGAACAGGAAGACAACTTCCATCTGCATCAAGCCAAACTAAGGTTAGTGTGGCTCTTATATTAACAATCTCCCTTTTCATACCTCTGAGGATTCTTATGTACTCCACTATGATTGGATCAGTTTGTTTAAACTTCCACCTTCTACATCTATTTATCTAATTAACCCTGCTTCACACCCTTGTGCTTTGTCTCTGCAGGTCTAAGATTAGAATTCGTGACGGCCGTGCGAAGCCGATTGACCTCCTGGCGAAGTACATCAGTGCAGAAGATGATGATTTGGCAGTGGAAATGCACGAACCATACACGTTCCTCAATGGGCTCACGGTCACTGACATGGACGACTTGCTAGAGGACATAAAGGTTTGTAGATGTGCTTAAATAAAGTGTAAAAGTTCTGTTTACGAAAGGACCGATTTAAGAGTGTGAACCTGCACTTTTGTTTGTGTGTTTTACCCAGTAACTGTATCATCTTTAAATGTGATTTGTGATTATTAGGGTTAAATAAAAATATGTGAGTATACAGTGTTTCATAATATGCCCATACACAAATACAATATTAAAAACCCAGCTCAATTTGTAGTGTAAAGCTTAGACTTTATGTAAAACATAACATCACCCACTGCGTTATGAGCTACTGTTATGAAGCCTCACGTTATAGCACTGTGCAAAATTCTTAAACTATCCCCTGTTTCTGTATATTTTTCTTTATATTTTGCTTCCAGATGTCAAGTGCTCTTGACATTTTTTAAGTGCTCTTGAGCAATAGTTCTCCAGGTTTCCTGAAGGCCTTTCAGTGCTCTTCCTTGATCACTGGCATCTATTTTGCTTATTTTCAGTCCAGTTCTTGTACCTGACCTTTCTCAGAGGAATCTTTGTTAAGCCACCATGAATCATTCAAGCATAAAAAGAGACCTTGCGCAAGGGATGAATCTGTGCCATGTTTATCATCGGTAGACAACTTGGCAAATAACCAATTTGAAATTGAATCTTCAGGCACTTTGTTACTCCACAGCACATTTCTTTACTTCAGTCAAGAGCTGTCTCAGTGGAAGGGTGGCAGGAAGAAAGTGAAACAGGGAGGAGTGAGTTAGGTATACCAAATTACACAAGAACTGGACGGAATCTGTTCAAAAGGTCTTGTAAAGTAATGAATCCAAATTTGAAGTTTTTCGTTCAAATTGTCATTAACATGTACAGAGGTCGTCTAACACTGAGTGTCTACAACATTCTGCAAAACATGGTGGGCTCTCTGTCATAGTTTGGGGCTGCTTTTCAACCAGTGGTGTTGGACAGGAAGTCAGAATTAATTGAATTATCAACAGGAAAAAAAAAATGCTGGAAGGCATCTGATTGGCAACGGCTTCATGACAGTGATCCCAAACACACTATCGATCGGCCTTCCCAGCTTAACATTATTGAAGCAGTGTGGGATCATCTTGATAGAGAATTGAAATTGAACAAAAGGCAGCAAACATCCAAAGAAGGACTTTGAATTTCCTTCAGGAAGCCTCGAGAATTATTCTACTACTTATTACAAGTCTTATTATTATGTATTACAAGAAAGCTGTCTAAGAGAGTTGGTCATACAAAATACTGACTTTAAAGCTTGTTGGAATTGTACATTTTTGCCTTTTTATATACTGTATTTCTATGTATGTTTGCACTGATCTGTCATGTCTACTAATTTCTAATAATGATATAAAGATAAGGGGTGGCTCAAGACTTCTGCACAGCACTGTAGATAGTATTAGGTCCTAACATGAATATTGACTTTTACTTTGTAAAATACCTGAGCACAGACTAGTGTAAGTATCCACACAGCAGATGGTGTTAATTGGTAATTGCTTTAAATTCTCCAATTGTCAAGAACACCACAAACATGGTGGCAAAGTCCAATTCAGGGACTCAGATTAGCTGACCTCGTGCTTAGCAGGCTACCAGCAGGTATGGCCACCTAGGAAGCGACCATCTCTCACAGTTCAAGCCTTAATTATATAAATGTCACAGAATAAAGGTGCTATTAGGAGGCATTTAGTGTAAATCTATATTTAAATGTTTTAACACATATTTACCCTAAACATGTCAAAAGATGTGTGTTAGCATGTACTGATCTTAAAGTGCAGCATAATTAAAACATTACTGCATGCGAAATGTTCTGCTAGGTGTACATGGAGTTGGAACAGGGCAAGAACGTGGACTTTTGGAGAGACATGACCACCATCACTGAGGATGAGATCAGCAAACTGAGAAAACTGGAGGCCTCTGGAAAAGGGCCTGGTAGGACAACCGTCACATTGTCCCTCTCTAATGGCTTTTATCCTGATAGGATTCTTTTTTTTTTTTAAATTATTAATTTATCCATTTATTTCTCAGGTGATCGTCGTGAGGGCATCAATACAGCTGTGAGCACAGATGTTCAGTCTGTGTTCAAAGGAAAGACATACAGTCAGCTGCAAGCACTGCACCAAAACATTGAGGCAAAGATTCGGGCTGGAGGATCCAATCTTGATATCGGTTATTGGGAGAGTCTGTTGCAGCAGGTCAAAGTCTACATGGCCAGAGCAAGGTATGACAGTGATGTGGCAATGCCCACTGTTTTTGGCTGGCTTAATAAAGTTAAGTCCCATCTTTATGCAACTTAATATTGTACTGCTGTCTTTTCTGGCCAGGGCGCTCTTATAAAAGAGATTTGTAATCTCAAGAGTGTGATTGTTTAAAACTAAATCTAACTTTTTATGCTGTAGGCTGAGAGAACGACACCAGGAGGTGTTGCGTCAGAAGTTGTTCAAGCTGAAACAGGAACAGGGAGTAGAGAGTGAACCTTTGTTTCCCATCATCAAAGAGGAGCCTAGGAGTGAGGAAGATGAGTAAGTCATAATGTACAGACCTGAGATGCAAATTCCTCTTTGCACTATTGCAAGAGGTGCATTGTAAAATCTAAACCAACATTTCCTTATTCCAGTGAGAGAGGAGGGCAAACTAGAGAGAAAAGGAGAAACACTGAAACAGAGCCAGAGGAGGGTCCGTCTACATCTACAGCAGGAAGAGAAGATGAGGAAGCAGGAGAAAAGGGTGACAAGAAGGATGGAGAGGAAAAGGATGAGGTGGTGGAGGCTGTTCTGACAGAGGAGGACCTGATCCAGCAGAGCCAAGCGGAGTACGACTCGGGTCGCTACAGCCCCACGCTGCTCATGCAGTCTGAGCTGCCGCTGGACACCCACACGATCACCCCAGAGGAAGACGCACACCGGCTGCAGTTAGCACGCAGACAGCTCCAAGTCACAGGTATGAGATGACAGCAAAGCATCCTCACTGCAGAAATGTATAACCATGCATATTGGGAACTGTAGCCTCACTGTTTTACCACTTTCTGTGTCAGGTGACGCCAGCGAAAGTGCAGAGGACGCTTTTGTGCGACGGGCCAAGGAAGGCATGGGCAACGATGAGGCCCAGTTCAGCGTCGAGTTTCCGGTCACTGGGAAAATGTACCTGTGGGCAGACAAATACCGCCCCAGGAAACCACGCTTCTTCAACAGGGTCCACACAGGCTTCGAGTGGAACAAGTACAACCAGACACATTACGACTTCGACAACCCTCCCCCTAAGATAGTCCAAGGTTACAAGTTCAACATCTTCTACCCAGACTTGATCGACAAGCGATCCACGCCTCAGTACTTCCTCGAGCCCAGTCCCGACAACAAGGACTTTGGAATTTTAAGGTTCCACGCGGGCCCGCCGTATGAGGACATTGCTTTTAAGATCGTAAACAGGGAGTGGGAGTACTCGCACCGACACGGCTTTCGCTGTCAGTTCGCCAATGGGATCTTCCAGCTTTGGTTCCACTTCAAGAGGTATCGCTACAGGAGATAAATGCCACAGATCAGTACGGACCAAAGCCTCCAGTGACTGGCTTTTACACATGCTGTACAGTAAAGGTGCTTTGTTGTTTTTGTTTTAGCTGCTCTCTTAGAAAAGCAGTGTTAAAGCTTCAAGTCACTGTGTACTGATGTCTAAGAAAGCAAAACTGTAATTTAGTCAAAAAGTTACACATTAAAGATTTTTTTTCCTTCTCCTTTTTACTTTTTGCATTTGGCCACTGGTTAATGGGTTTCAAATTAACTTCACGTTAGAGATAAAACAGTAAGCATTTTAAACTTGCTGAAACAACTTAAAGAACATATAAAAATTGTTTAATTACAATAAGACAGTCTTAGTAGCTAGTGGTGACAAAATAAGTGGCTCAATTTCAATTACTGTACATTCCCTGTAAAAAAAAAAAAATAAATAAAAAAAAATAAAAAAAAATCAAACCAGTCATTGCAACATATTCCAATCTGTGGTACTTAAAACAATTAGTAGAAATTTAAGCACAAACCTGCATATAAAACAAAAAGGCAGGAATTCAAGTACATCATATTTGTACCAAAAATAATTTAGTTTAGTTTTATCAGTTTTGTTTATCAAAACAAGCATTTGGAATGTTTTTACATCCAAGTTTCTATGCAAATATTACCGCTGAACCCCTATTCTCATTAGTTCAGGGCAGAAACGAAGCCGTTTCGGTATCCCCCCATTCATTTGAGTCTAAAGTCTATCTTTGTTAATGTCATGCGCTTCCCGCTTTCTGTTTTTTAGCTCTCAGTGTTGGTTGTTGTTACTGTTGCTGCTGATGACCACGGGCTTTTCCTCTCTGGGTGCAGCTTGGTAACTCACACCGGAGTGTAAAGCCTCCTGGTTCTGGCTCTCCTGAGGTTGCTCTTCACTTTTACTCTTAAAGAAACTCCAAGGCAGACACAGATGGCCTTTGTAAAAGTTCCAGGCCAAAAGGGCAATAAAAGCAAGCCCCAAAAGAGCACATGCAACCTGCAGTCCAGTAACTGATCCACAATCAGTCTGAGCTTTGGGATTCACTGTCCTATCATCTTTGCCAGAGTCTGATAGGTCAATTGTTACCAGATGCTCAATTACAGTTATGCTGTGCATTTTAGTTCTGGAGTGCTCTACAGACAAGCAGCGGTAACGACCGGCATCGCTTAATGAAACATTCTGGATCAGAAGTCCGTCTTGTAGTTGAAGTGCAGCTGAAGGCGTCAGATCGATATTGTTCTTCTGCCATATGATTTTTCCCAAGCTGGAAAGGGGTAGACAACTGAGCTTCAGGTCCTCGCCTTCCCGGATGGACCAATTCAGAGGCTTGATAGGGTCTGACATTTCAAGAGACACCCATAAATTAATTTTCAATTTGACAACTTCAACAGATCACATGCAGAAACGTGCAAACTCCAGAAGATTCAGTTTCATGAATAAACTTACCAGCATCAGGGCAAAGGGAAGCATCTCCAACTTTCACACTTTGGATTATATCACTACAAAAAAAGAGGCAGTAAATGAAAAATTAGTTTGAATAAAGAACATCAATATCACTTGGTCCTTGTCTTTAAAGCGATGCCTACCGTTGTGATTTAGAAATGAAAACACATTTCCCCAGAGCATTGTTCCAGCCACAGTGTGGGTCTCTGGCTAGCACACAGTCCATACAGGATGAGGACCTCTCACAGGTGGCCAGTGGTATCTGGGCTACTCCAGTGTCTGAGCCTGCATAGAGCTGACCATGTACATCTTGGATCTATGACACAAACACAGAGCACCGATGATGCTGATGCACATTGACACCAAACATATTGACCCTGTTTATTCTTTCTGAGAAGACTGTTTATAAATAACTTAAATATGTGTTTTTTCACATTCTTGATAAATCCAGGCTTGCTGAAGGATAAAAATAAATAAATAAAAATGTACTGGACTTCCTGAAACAATATCACTACTGAGGCATCAGCTGTGATAGAAACTGTTTTAAATGAATGGTTATCTCAAATTACCGTGATATTTGAGAATTTAAGAATCCTGATTGGCTGAGGGGGGTGGAAGATTTGTACTTCCTCTATGATGAACATCTCTCCATCGTAGTTCACAGCTTTCAGCACTGTGCCTTTGTCTTTTGTATAAAAAAAGGAAACATATTTACATGCATAAAGTCCAGTATGCTTACCACTGTTAAGTCATCAAAAACGGCAAAATGGACAACAAACAAGAAGTGACAATGATGTACTGATGCAAACCTGTGCCTATAAACATCACGGGGTACTTGTTGCCATCTGCAGCTTTCATTTGGTTTACTATGATTTGTGTGAATGTAGCTCCTCTGCGCACCAGTAGAGGTTTATCTCCTATTGGCTGGATAATCTGGTCCATGAGGGGCTTGTCCTTGACAAACTGAAGGGTTCGGTCTGGTAGATCCAAAGTTTTCTGTATGCCCGCCTTACGAGCCTCATTATTTATACACTGGCAAAGGATCAATGGAAAGGAAAGAGAGAGCAGGGTGCAAAAAGGAATCAGCTTCCTGTTAGGGTTTTCTTTAAAAAAAAAATGCACAAGGGAATTTTGGGAAGACTTACAGCTCCAGGCCGAGGGACGGGCACTTCTCCGCTATACATCACCCACTTAACAAAGGAGGTTTCTACGGGGACTGGGGTCTTGTACTTCCCCTCTGCAAACACTCGGCTTATGTCTGACACGCGGTACGCACACACTGCAGACAAGTCTGATGTGTCTCTTAAATAAGCACACACACACACACATCAAACATGCAGCAGATCTTAGCCAACTGGTGTTCTAAAGACATAAAAGAGGAAGTTAGCCTTTTCCTTCTTACACAAACATCTATGCTGGTCCAAACTTACGACTGTGCTGTGAAGACGGTGTAAAAAATACAGCTCTTCCAATCCTTCTCGGGGTCACACCAGCGGTATGCGTCCCGGATAATGTACGGCAGCTGGGACTCCAGCACCGGACAGTCTATTCTAGCTTTCAAGAAGGTTGTCCACTTTTTCTGCAAAGTCCTTTGACCGCCAAGATCCCCCTGTGAACACAGAAATGCATAACAGGAGGAAAAATACACATAGCAATGAAACAACGGAAAGGGCTGCAGGAGCACAAGGAAGTGCCATTTATGTGCCATTGTCATTGGAAGCGCATGCAATGTAAAACCTTTTATCACCTTGCAGACGCGGGCCACGCGGGACACCACCAGTTTGTTGTAGCAGTCGCATTCCACAGCGGTCTCACTAAAGAACAGGTAAACTTTGTCGTCATCTCCGCTTTCACTTTCCTTGCTCTCTGGCATCTGAGCCATGGAAACAAAGGTGGGCTCTGGCACAAGAAGAAAAGAAAACTTTAACTTTGACTGAACTAATAGGTTTTAAAAAAAATTATTTTATATCTTACCATTAAGCCAGGAGCTTTTAAACTCAGTGCGTATGGTACCAGACGAGCTGCGCATTAGGACGGGTTTAGAGCCGAGGAAGTTCATTGACGTGGCTGAGTAAAGTTCATTACCTAACGAGACCAGAGAGCAAAAGAAAATATGTTTGCTCTGCTAATCTTTTCAACAGATTTCTTAGTGTAGTTGGCAAATTTCTGCCAACCTTCCATGATTGAAGCGTATCTCTGGAAAGGATCAAATGGACACTTCCCTTTACCATCCTCCATATTCTTCTCAAAAGTCAATGCATCATCTGAAAAGGACTGCACCGGCAAACACCGTTTTATCTTTAGGTATTATTCTGCACTTATTGTGAAGCTGATGAAAAACCATAAAAACCATCTATTCAATCAGTTCATGAATTTATCTCACCATGTAGTAGCACTCGGGATCAAAAGCATTGGTTCCACACACATACATTCTGTCATCTCCCACCTTATGCAGGATCCTGATATAGTTCAAGCACTCCGTCTGCAAAAGGAATTCAAGAACCAGTGAGTGCCTCTGCTTAATGTAAATTAACCTTTACAAAACTACAATCAACCAACCTCTGCATTTTTTCCTTTGTTTTTACAATCTGTCTTTTTTCCTGGAGTTGCTTCCCATGCAACCTAAAAGATAAAAAACACAATTTTGGTCACACTTCAAAAAAATAAATAAAAGTTCTGTTGAATAGGGTTAAGTTTGGGCCTGTCATAATAACCGATTGTTGACAAACGTTATGACAAGTCCACGACTCTGACATTGCTTTCATTACTGGTCACACTACTCTGTGTGGTAGGATAACGTGTTTCTCAGGGCTAACAGGTTTTCTGCTGTACAGAACAATACTTTCAACGTTGACATTTTTAAAGGAAGCACAGCTGCTGTTAAGATGGTTAAACTGTGAAGATGTGGCTAAAATTGTGACTGAAGAGGAAGTGTTGCAGCTCAAATTAGATGATCTGTTTTACTATGTCTGCTAGCTTTGTTTTCACTGTGTTATTATCACAAGAATCAATGGTCAAATACGCCATGGTATTTGCCATTTTTTGACTGTAGTTGATAATTAATAAGGTGCAATCTGAGGTGAAAACAGGATAAATTCATGTGAAGGAAGCGTAATTTAAGGACAAAGTTTTAAACAGGTTTTTTTCCATCTTTGAAATAATATGTGTCAGAAAGCTCTGTGGTTATGAGGCTTCCCGTTAAGCTGTACTGCAGTGGTTGTGTCTAAATGATCACATCACGCACAAAAGAATATACATCAAGAATTGGACTGTGCACATTAGAAGAGTTAGATCAGTTCAGACTGTTGTTGAGGAATTAAACAAATGAACCCGTGTCTTTTGTTTGCCTGAAGTTAGGCTCTCAGGAAGCACAGTTTCCGGATCACAGATGGATCAATTCCAGTCCGGCCCCTACTCCCTCCTACTCTGCGACAGAGTGGGACTTTCACAGCTGTGAGGAATAAGTTCTGTCTTGTTGCCTGATTTTTACTCAGGGTCCATGGTAGATAGAGTCTGCGAATTTCTCGCAGAACCACATGAAAACGGCCAATAACATCAGTGGTTCAAGCGATGGGCGAACATTTTTAGCTTTCTTTTCTTTGATAGATGTTGAAACGTTTCTATCAGAATCTGAATCAGAATCAGAAAGACTTCATTTATCCCCAAGGGGCAATTAAGATACAACAGAGCAGCATGACGTTGAAGATAAGGACAGGGCATATACAGGCAATAAGAGTGAGATAATAAATACACAGAATATACAGTATATACACAGTTTTAAAATTAAAGTGTCTGAATAGGTGAAAAAATAACTGTAAGTGACTAAAAGTGAGTAAAGTGTCGGCAGTATAAAAAGAGTGTAGAGTAGTTTATGTTTATGGGTGCGGGAAATGGTCTTATCGGCTATGTTGGGCACTTGCCCTGGATTGGTGAAAGAGATTGTTTTAAAAGGGATAAAGTGGGTGCAGCCTGTTAAAGAAAAACAAACAAACAAAAAAGGGTGTTCTTACTGAAGCACGTTTCTGGGAGATGTTATAGAGGTCAAGTGCGTACACTTTTTCCCTAGCACCAAGCATGAGCATGCCTTTATCTTCTATCAACAGCATGGTGGAGTAGTTATAGACATCATTCTCACTAAAAAAACGAGCATTGTCCCCTAAAGGAAAAAAAAAAGACAGCAGACAAATGATTAACTCAGCAACCACCAGTGATTCAACGGCATTTCCTTTTGAGTCAATCCAAATTATATGAGCCAACACAAGCTGACGCACTGTAAGTCAAGGTTACACAAGACAAAAGAGCAGCACTTACTGTGATAAGGCACAGATCTGCGGGGGATGCAGTTCAGTGGTAAGTTTTCCTTGGCCATCAAGGCCAGAGGCAGCAGGCAGAAGACAGTGAGGGACAGCAGCAGATTCATGGCTCCTTTTGCTCAAGCTCAGAGGACTTTAGGCTTTATTGTTTCCTCAACAGTCAGTCATAGAGCGGTAAAGGCGGCAGGGTGGCATCTATGACGTGATGTGCTCTGTGGTGTTTGAAGGGTAGCAGCCCCTTTACTGGCCCCGCTCTGCAGGCTGTCCATGGGGAGATGGATGGCACGGACCAAAACACAAAGGCGATGGGGGCTGAAAAATACAAGGGTGTACAAGATATTAAAAACTGTTCATGAGTAAAGAAGGAAAAGTATAGAACCTCAATGGATGTACAGCAAAACACCAGGAGAGGACAATAGCTGACAGGGGTAAACATCAAAGGGCATCAAAACAAAGTGTAAAAAACTTAGCCAAAAAATAAGAAAAAAAAGAAAGAAAAGAAAAAGTAAAGGAATCGCCAGAAAGGACAGAGTGAGCTAAAGTCAGCACCACAGTAATTCTGTCAGTGCCATAGTGATGTTAATGCAGGGCCATGAAAAGCATTCAGCGGGGTGCAGGGATGTCAACCTCAGCTCTCCTGCAGCACCAAGCACCGACACAATGAAAGATTCACACAGAGTGCCAAATTCTGGGCTCGATTAGAGACGAGCTCTTGCACAAAGTTGGCTGCAAGTAAGTTAGATGCAAGAGTGGTTTCATTGCACCGAGCAGGAAACTGAGGTAACCTTTAATTACGTCGTTGTTACAAAAGGAGCATCTGTTTTCATTACTCTCACAGTAATGAAATTAGAAGTAATGGAGGTGTGTGTGTGTTACCTGATGAGCCACAACATGTCAGAGAATGCACCCCGATAAGATTATTTAGCCTTGAGGGCCAATCCCAGCTTCACTCTACACCCACATCCACGCGCACGCGCACATGCGCACACACTCACACCACCGTGCCTCTCATATTTACGTTCAACTGAATCTGAACAGTAGAACAAACCTGATAAGCGTGTCAAAATCAGTATGGAAACAAAAACCCATAAAATAAATGAGAATTTACCAGTACGCTACTTGGTTAAATTAGTTATAATAATAGTAATAAAGTACGTTACCCCTTGTAGTGAAGCTTTAACGTGAAATTCACCCTGAAGCTGTTAATAAAGTAGCTCTGGTAGGTTAGCTAAGACTGAGCAAACACTCCAATCACAAGTTAATCTCTTACCTGCGCGCGGGCACGCCCCAATCTCCCGAGGTTTCCTCTAAGAAAAAAAAATAGTCCCAGCACCTGTTTACGACATATTTTACCACCGCTTCACGGACAGTTTGATAGTTTAAAAAACAAAAACAAACAATGCAAAATCAAAAACTCCCACATACCTTTAGTAAACACTCAATAAAAGTGTGAACAACTGAGACTAACGTCTAACGTACCCCAGAGGTGTCAGACGTTGGCCGTAGGCAGCAGCTTCCACTGAGGGTTATTATCTGCAAGCTCGCGTCTAAAAATCAGCGACCGCACAGAAAATTAAAAAGGAAAGGCGCTGGTGCAACGGCTCAGCAGCCCGTCAGCCTCCAGTGAGTGTTTCTAAAGACACAGCGGTGCTTCGTTTCTGTCCACAGCCTCTCTCACCGGTCATATACCGCGGTCGGTGAAAGGATCTGAATGGCCGGGGCTCCTGCTCCGGACAGCCGCGCAGGGTTTTTTTTTCCCTAGTCCCACATACCCCTTCGGAGTGTGGCGGAAGGCGCTGACCTCTGGTCTGATTAAGTGTTCGTTATTCTCTTAGTACTACTACTACTGTCGGTAGAGGGCACAGCTGACTCCTGCTAGGCGGATCAGGTAAACCGTGAAAACACCTGGCAGCGTGTCCAAACAGGAGTGATGAAGAAATGCAACATAGCAAGGCGGCGTGTTGTTATCTGCCCGCCACGTTACGGATGGAAACGATGTATTTACATTAATGCCATCATCATCTCCCTGCATGTGCAACATTCTGCCACTATAATAATCCTGCACATGCACAGACATATGAAAGCGCAGAGAACTGATGCATATTTGTTATGATCTTATAGTTACATTTTATTGAGACGCCACAAATCAAGAGAAAGGTTGTAGAGAAAGGGTTAGCCACTTTGTTATTAAACAAAGAAGCATGTTCGATGGATTTTTCTTCTAACTCAGCAAAACCTCAAACTTTAAAAATATTCTCCTTGCTTCCAATTGAAACCAAATGTCTAGCCGTATTTCTAGCTAGACATTTCTAACCGTTTAAATGTGTAGAAACTGTCGATTACATATTAACATTTCTGATAGTTGTCGAGATCATGGAAGGACTAAAATCGCAATAATCCCCATGTTAATAACTTAAAAAACTCTTTTAGGTTAAAAGTTAAAGGAAAAACAGGGCACTAATAGTCTTTCTAATCATCAACTGATAGTATTGATAAATTCCACTTATATCTCGATAACAAGAGGTCTTAACTCACAACGGATCCATGCAAAAACAAATTTAATTCTTCAGATATTCAACTACCTTTGATAGTAATAAAGTAGACGAGACAATCATGTACCAACATACAAGAAACTGTTCACTGCAAGACATTTAAGAGTCATTTGACACTGATCTGTAAACGTTTTTCACACGTAGAGTTACTGGTCGTTGTTTGAGCACCTTCAGACCTATAATCAGTTAACTGTAGTGCAGCTGGAAAAAACTATAACAAAAGCTTCAGGTTTACTCTGCAAAGTAAAGGGGTTGACCTATTGTAAGTGATTGTGCTCATTAGGGGCCAGTGGAGAGACGTACCACAAGAGGGCGCCCTCACTTATGACTACAGTAGACTGATTGTTTTTCTTTTTCCCTTTTTCTTACAGAGGAACAGAAATCATCTAGAGTTACAGTCTGTGGTTTCCAGGCAGGTCTGGTCAATCATAGCACCATACAATAACACGTACACAAGAGAAGAGAATAAGGAAACACTTCAAAAGTATGCACCCACAACACAGTAAAGTTGAGTTGTAAATGAGCTACATTGTATCAACAACAGTATTAATGGTTGCTTATCAGTCAGATGTAGCACTCGGAGCAGGCAGGTGGAGAGTGTGCAGGTTTTCAGGGGAGCTAAGTTGTATTGTTATGATTCCAGTCTTCTGCATGTAGTGATGAGAATGAGGAGACAAGGAGCTGAGCATGTCTGGATTTGTTGATGAAGTGTCTCAGGTCAGAGTTTGTTGCTTTGGAGTTGATCATGGCAGTCTACATGTTGTTTTTTAAGTGGTTTCCAGTGTTGTAGCAGCAGTTTAGCACCCAGTATTTTTTCATTTATTTGTTTGGTTTTTTTTGGCTCAAACAGGAAAACATGAGGCTCAACTGGAGGTCCGATATGTGTCAGTCCTTCTGTGAGTGATTCATAGTTCTTGTGGACTGTATTTTTGCTCAGAGGCAGCTTGTAAACAATTTTATGCAACTGGACAACGCTCAAATGGGTCATCAGCCAACCAGGGCGGGCAGCATTTTGAGAGATTGCATGAATGTAATCGGTAATAACCAGTCGGTCTTGCTCTTAAGGAGCTAACCAGAGTCAGTTAACTCATGTTAAGTCTAACAACATAAATACTGAAACAAACAAACACAGTTTTTAGGTTCCCCAAGAGAAAGTAGTGGTTCTGTAGTCCCTTGTCTTCCACACTGAAGGCACAGGATGAGCTGCACGTAGCTGCAGTGAGAGTAGGTTTGGCACCGAAGATTGAGCATGCTGTGACAGGAAGTCCCTCCTAATGAGTAAAAGTCACTCCTGACTCGCTCGTCTCTTCTCCAGCTTCATTTTGAGCTCCTCATTGAGCGCTGTGGACAACCAGGGATAAACAATTTGAGCTTAAAGGACTGCAGATAAACTGCCGCAAATGAAATCAGCACATCTTGTACTCACTCTGTGTGAGAGGTGAAGGGGAGAGGATGAGTCGTCTCATCGGGTTGCTGGGCGAGGCCGGGACTGGTGAGGTCAGAATACGACGGTCTGGGGCGGGGGACCTGGACAGGGGGCTGCTGGAGGACCAACGATCTGCACCAGAAGGGGAGCAGTGATCATGATATGCTGTCTGCCTCTCATTGCACATGGTTTATATGACCGGCACAAACCTTGTTTTGGAGGAAGGGCAGGGGCCTTAGGCAGGGGGCTTGAGGGCGCAGTGTGGAGGATCCTCTCTCCGTTCTCATCATTGGCAGAAACATATGCTGATGACATAAACTTAACAAAATTAGTATTAAGAATTTGTTTAAAAAGGCGGGTGAGAAATGTTTAGTAGTGCCTCACTTATATTCTCCTCATAAGGCTCCTCGAGTAGGAAAGGCTGAAGAGTTCCTGCTGTTTTCTCTACTAGGGCATCAATGACCTCATGAAGAGTGGCACAGGGGATCTGTAAGAAGAAACCTCTGTGTTATAATAATAATAATAATAACAATAAAAACAATAACATTAACTTAAAACACACAGCTACAATGTGTTTCATAGTTTGGAAAACAGCTTCACATTAAAAATAAGTATACATGATCTAGCATACAGACAAATAGTCAATCATATGTTATTGACATACAAACCTTCATATACTCATTAGATCTAAACTATGGCTAAAAAATAATGGGAGAAAGATGAAGGGAAAGCTAACCTATAAAAGTCTGTGAAGCTTCTCAGTCATCCAGGTCATCGTAGTCTAAGGAGCTTAGAAAGAAAAGCGTCCAGACTTCTTTAAGTTGCTTGAAGACGTTTCACCTATAATCCTTCAGTTCATGAACTGAAGAAGGTTCTCGGATGAGAGGTGAAACGTCTTCAAGCAACTTAAAGAAGTCCAGACACTTTTCTTTCTAAGCTCCTTAAGACTAACCTATAAAAAATTAGTTTTCAGCAGTTGTTAAAAACAAACCAGAGATTCACCCGACCTGATAGGCTGAGGGAAGCTGTTCCAAATCTCCAACCTCAAAAGCACCTCAATATCACCTCAGGATTAAAAGTAAAAACTTGGAACAGTTAAAAGAACCTGTTCAGATCATCTGACAGGCTGACAGCTGTTGTAAGGTCTCGGTATCGCTGCTAAATAAGCAGGAGCCTGGCATGTAGAGCTTTATATGTTAACAGTAGAATTTTAAAGTGGATTCTGAACATCACTGGAAGCTAGTGAAGAGCAGCAAGAATAGAGGTGACTCATCAGGGCCAGTGACTTTTTAATAGCAGTCTTAAAGTTGTAAATTATTAAATGACAGTGACCAATTTTTGCAGTGTTTTTTAAATGAAAGAAACAAGTCTGGATTCTTTTAGAGGTGTATTTCAAATTTCAGTTGCAGGTCAAAAATAATACCAAGGTTTTTAGCAGATGATCTGAAATCGTCTGCTAAAATCATCTGCTGTAATTGGCTGGCCTCCCTAGAGAAGTTGTCAGGGCTGAACACAAGAGCCTCAGTTTTACCCGTGTTGAGATGGAGAAAATGTAAATACATGCAATTATTAATGGCAGTGAAGCATTCGATGAGGTAGGAGAGGGTCCTGAGGTTGTTGGGCCTAACAGAAAAGTATAGCTGTGTATCATTGGCATAGCGAAGTAAGAAATGCCTTTGAAGCTGTTAAGCAGAAGACCGAGGGGTACTCCATATAAACAAACAAAAACTGTTCCAAAGATTGAGCCTTGGGGGACTCCACATGCAAGAAGCACAAATGAGGACAGATAATTGTTAATATGAAGTATAGCCCCTATTCTGCTGCTTTATTCAATCTCTCTACTCAAATTGATCATTTATGTCTTACAGTTCTATTTTCAAATAATGTTTTTAAGACCTTCTGTGTGCAAAATATCCACAAAAATCCTCAAAACTTGAAAACTCAAAAAGCTTTAAAAGATTAATGTGAGGACAGAGCTATGTTTGATTTTGACAAGCTGTCAGTACAGAGAAAATAACAGCTCTGAAGAGATCTGAAACATCAAGTTCGTATCTGACATCCTGCATAAAAAACTGTTAGATCTTTTTTTTTTTTTTTAAATTATCCAACACAGAGGATCAGTCTGGTTAAGTAGCTGTGATGGGACTGATTCACAATAAAAGAGGTGAACTGAGACCCATGTTTTTAATAATCTCATGCCTCAGTGTGATCAGTTGGATTTAAGCGGTTTGATGTTTCCAAAAATAAACACACACACACACACAACACACATTTCCTCAATAAAAACACAGCCATGGTGTTAGGTTAAAACTCTGAACCTATAACAGTAAGGTCTATGAGTTTTTAATCAGGGCACAATTTTCTGAATTTTGGCTCTGTACACCACCACGCTGGATTTGAAATGATGCAAATAAACTCTTTGACTCTCAGCTTTGATTCAAGAGATTTAACACAAATAAATAGCATTGCCCATATAGAAATTACATCCACTTTTTTATATAAAGGCTTAAACATTGTTTTCAGAGGGATTATTTCCAGTGCTTGGATGCAATCCTTTGCATACAAGGATTCTCTGTTGTCTGGAACTCATGGATATCACCAAACAATGCGGTTCCTTCTCTGTGATGCTCTGCCAGGCCCTTATGTGCAGCTGCTTTTGGTTGCTGCTTGTTAGTGGATTTTTCTGCTTTCATTTTTCCCTGCACAAGTGAAAAGCATGCTCATTTGAGTGGAGATCCTGAGACTCACTCAACCACTTAAGATCATTTCACTTCTCTGGCTTATCAAGCTCCTGGGTTACTTTTGCTATAACCTTTTTAACCTTTTCGAACTGTACCTTTTTTACTCAAAATGTATACATCTATTTCAAAGTTCACCCGCCTACTTCTATGAGCAGTCATATCATCAGTAAACACTGGTGGACTTTGTTCCACTGGCAGCCATACATGCCCATGCTATAATGCTACTTCCGGTGTATTTTACAGCCGATGTGATCTACTTTGGATGTGCTGTTATTTTCCTTCTGCCCACTCTTCCCATTCTTGAAATAAAATAATCTTGGTTTAATTTTAGCAAAGAATCTTATTCCATAATAATATATTGCTTTGTGTTTCCAAGCAAAGTCTAATCTGATCTTATTGTTCTTAAATGTAAACAGTGGTTTTTGTATCTTGCCGTAAACCGTCTGCACATTCATGAAGGCGTCTCTTGATTGCAGGCTTTGACCATGATACACTTACAGTGCCTCCTCGAGTGCTTTTGACTGGGCTAGATGTTGTGAAGGGGTTTTTAATTAGTTAATTCCACAATCATCCACTTTACTTGTCTGTTATGGTCTTGAACATCTTTTAGTGTTGCAGAGCTGGAGAGTAAAAGTATTTTTAGAAGCAGGTTTTGCCATTTGAAAGCCATAGTGATGACACTTGTGGCAGTTATTTTATGTGTCATCTGACCTAACTTTGATTCTAATGGTCACTGAGATATAAAAGAATCAGCAGTCAAATCTGATAAACATTTTAAAAAATGTGTTGACTTTACACCAAAATAAGATTTAAAATCACTGTTTTGTTACCACTTTTACTTGTGGTAGAAGTCTTGTATCTCCTAAATGAAAAAAGGCACCCATGTCCACAATGTGTTATTACTTCTGAGCCTGTGAAAATGCTGTAGTTTTTAAATGGCTGATGCAATAATTGTTAAAATCCTTCCTTTTCTTTGTGTTTACGTCAATCACACCATTCCTGATCCACTGTGGTGTACACTAGAAAAATTAAACCTCTTCTCCTTTTCCAAATACTCATGAATCTGAAAGTAGGTCAGTTATACTAACATGCTTTACATTCCTCTTATGAAATGTTGTAAAACTGTAACTGATAACACTTTTGCACTTACAGGATTTTCAACATCAATGACATAACCACCTTGGTCCCTCTGTGTGACTCTGTAATGTCTGAAAACTGACCTGGAGCCACAAAAAAGAAAAAGACAGCATGTAATGATATTCTAGATAACCTTTGGTGTTTGTGATTTTGTAACTGCGGTATTCAGATATTCAGAATGTGTTTACCCGTTGAGGTCCTGTCGAGTAGTAACGGCCAACGAGCATCCGTCTCTGCCTGGACGAAGCAACATGTTGCCACAATCTGGGTGTCTCTCTAAAAGGACTTCAGCCTCCGTCCGGGAGACGGGCCTAAAACATCTGCAGATGAAACACACAGTATTACAGGTAATGTGGTGATGCACCAAAGCCACTTTAGCTGCAGTGCATCTTCTCTATGCAGCACAGAGGAGCGCTCACGGTGGGATCTCTCCTACTAAAGGAACGGAGAGAGGCGAAGGAGGAGCTCGTGCTGGATTGCGACTTCTCCGCCTGGCTCTTTCCTTGTCCACCACCTCCTGTAGCATTTGTAGCTGCCCCGGCAGCAATGTGAGATAGGATGGTACATTCAGCTGTAATTGGACAGGAAAGAGATGTGAGAGGCACGCTGGTACAGGGATGCAGGGACAGCAGCTGTGTAAAAGATTAATACCTACATCTATTACAGAGTAGAGGAATCCTTTCCACAGCTCCCGTGATTCCAAATTTGGTGCCTGGAAAAGACAGCAGCATTTTCAGTCTCTGCAAAGATTTGTTCATTTTAGCATCTTTGCATCTGAGTGTGTGAGCCAAGTGGCTTACTGTGAGTTTGGTCTCCCCATCCTTCATTTGGAGGATGAGCCTAGCTGCCTCTAGGTTTCTGTCCCGGCTGCAGTCGTCCTTCAGGGACACAAAGCTGCTGAGGTCTAGCTTCTCTACATACTGTTGCACACATAATTATATTTTAGAGCCAGCACATTATTATATGCAAAAATACACACAGAATCTATATAATCTGGAACTTACATGAATGTCCTTGGCGTTGTTGAAGAAATACAAAGAATTCCCACACAGGCACGTCCACAGCCGCCTGGATGCCTGTCACATACAGATGGACACACAGACCTGAACTAAAAATGTTAAACAAAAAAAGGGCCAGTACTGTCTTCCCTGTCAGTGTAATGGATATTTTCCTTTTATCACCCCCACATTTCCTGTCCCTGGAGAGCTGTAGTGAGTGAGCCTCAGCTGTTGTCAATCTGTGGCCATGGATCACTGCGACACCCTGCACCTGAGCCATGCTCACATTACATGTCCACATTGCATTAAAAAGGAGCCTAATCAGAGAGGGGTAGGACACGTGGGAGTGTCTTCTTTATAGTCTTCCCTATAAATAAAGCTAATACGTGAAAGTATCCTTGGGCAAAACTGCCAATTTCTCTGTGTAACTTTATTTGAAATCTAGGATATGTATTTCAGAGATCAGGCTTGCGGATCAATAATTCAAAAGATTGAGTGTCTGTGAGTCAGCTAATGGATTCTGAGTGGAAATGCTTGGCGTGGGTACCGTTTGTGACAGTCAGATGCCCCGTTATCAACAAAATACAGCCCTGTTCGGTTCATGTGGCATAACCGAAATAACATGCAATGTTTGGCAGCAGTCATGATTTCTGTCATTCAGACGCTGTGATTAGATGATACATCGTTGCATGCTCTGCCTCCAATATGCTTCACCGCTGTGTGAATTAAATAAATCCCCCACCAACAGCAGCAGTGCAGTTTCGCCTCACCCATTCTCGCAAAATAAGGAAGTTGACAGCTCTCTGGGAATGGTGGCTCAGCCGGTGTGCGGTCCATACACACACCCACCCACCCCGACTTCCAGCATCTACAGGACGCGCCGAAACCAAAATACGGCAATTGATGTGCACCGGGTGACCCTACCTTTTCTTTCGGTCCTCGCTTCTCCAGGTATCCTTCGTAGTAACAGGGCGGGAGCTGTGCCCGCTGCCCCCCTGGTCCGGAGCGCTGCCTGACGGGTGCAGCCGCCATGAGTGTCGCTGGCTGGCCACCGAACGAGGACAAAGGGGCGCTGAGTAATTCGGGGACTGACACGCCTTCCCCGATGAGATAGTGCTGTGGCAATAATCCAACAGCTGGTTGATGCAGCCTGCTGTGTCTGGGGGTCATGCAGACGCGTGGTTTTAGAGATTAAAAATTGGATGACTGGGGGATGAAGTCCCAAGTATTGAGATGTTTAGTGAGCATGAAAAAAGAGCATTTGTCGAAACGTCAAAATATGTATTGTATGACAATCAACGAAAAAAAAAAAAATCATCACCATACCACTACACATTTTTTCCCTTTTCATTACAAAAAAAAAAAAAAAAAAAAAAATCAAAACAAAAACTGTAGCAGGGGTTTAGTTTTACACAGACACACGGGACAAATTACTTAACATTTATTTTAAGAAGCAAAATGGACAGCATTCATTCATATACCGCATTAATTATACAATACACAAGATTAGCATAGAGGTAATTCATACATCCTAAAGATAATCCAGGATAATCCCACTTTTAGTCTCAACATTTCCCCCCATTGTGTCACAGTTACAAAAACGAGGCATCGCATATGGTAAAAGCTAGAATGAAAAACATACAAAAAGTTAGGCTAATTTCACAGAAAATTCAAAAGAGTGCATGATGGGGGGAAAAAAATAAAAGCTTTAAGGCTTTAATACTTCATCAATATTGCAATGTTCAGATGGCCATTTCCACAGTAAGAGCAGCAGCTGACAAAAGCTGATCTTAGCCCTTTGTTCTTCATGAATATTATACAAGCTACAGAACAGCTCAACCTGAGCCCCTGACCCTCCTAAACTTGGGGAGGGGGGTTTTGATTATGTGTAATGAGGCATGTAAACCCACACCTGAACCACAGTTATTAGTCTGCCATGCCAAACCCCCGGTGCAATACATACCACTAATAACAGAGCACAGATGCAGGCAAAACATTAAGAGATATATACTGTGATAGCAATGATGGTATTATGGACCAGGAGACTGAGCCTCAGAGGCACCATGGGCTTGGGATGGGGTGGATAATGAGAAAGGGGGTAGGGGCACAGGGGCAGGTGGTGAATAAAGCATAGTGGGGGAGGGCATAATCCAGTGCTGTGTGCCCTTGCCTGCTGAAAAGACCTGTCTGTTCCACTCTCAGTTTAAATGGAGATGGGAGAGATGAGTGGGGCAGGGGGCGGTCTAACAAGGGGATCATGACAAGAGGAGAAAGTTGGCATTCTAGTGAACAGCACAGACCATGACAGTTCATAGTTTGCTTGTAATAGGCTTAATTGGAACTGAAACCAGCCATTGTGCAAAGGTCCTTTCTCATTATTTGTAAATTCAGTACACAGTCACTGGAAGATAGTAACCCCCATCAGGTCTGATGCAGTTTCGGCTTGAAAACTGAGGCAGGTACAAAAAACACCAAACACACATCAGATTAAATTCCACGCATCAAATTGGAGGTTAGAATAATAAGGCCAAGCTCACCCGAGCACTGACGTGGAAAATGCACCAGTGACAGAAAGTTCATGAAACAAACAGCTGAATTTAAAAAAACAAAATCCCACAGAAAATTATGAGTGACACTGCCAGCAGTATCAATAGAGCCTGAGAAAACAGAGGAACTAAAAGAACGTGGTTTTGGCTTTGGTGTAACGTTGCACAATATGAACGGTGGGATGCTGCATGTAATCATCTGAAGTATCAACAATATTGTGCACATGAACAGCCCTTTGCATTTTGGAAAATTTCAAAAAAAGAAATTCTTTGGCATCCATGTTGAGTAAAATGAGGGCAGAGAGATCTAGGTTGTAAGTAAATAAATTCACTGATAACTTGATAAGCTGCGTTACATAAATAATGTTAAATTGTGATTTTTAGAGTTTAACTACAATTCTTTTTGTTAATGCTAAAAATACCAATGTTTAGAAGAACTACGACTACATCTATTGACTCACTCACGCTGTTTCAACGTGGATTTCTACAAACTAAAACATAGGACAAACTACCCAACATAGATTTGGTAAGAAACATCCAACAAAAATCACATAATAGTGTTGCTGAATAAGGAGCAAAGAAGAATCCCTGTGACCACCAGAGGGCAGCAGAGACTAAACATTGATAAAGGGTAGCCAGTCCTCCATGTTGACGCACAGTACTAAGGCCTTAAGGTACAGAGGTTAAAAATGGGAGTGTATGAATAGTGTTTAGAGGAACGCATGCATGTGTGTACTACCAATATGAACAATGCACAGAACAAAACATGTAATATTCTGAGTATAAAACAGGATAAGAAAAATAAAGTAGTTGCACTTAGAGTTTGTAGACCATTTTTTCCCCAAACACCATTCTCTCTCAGCATTTCTTAATCAGTCCTGGTGATAGAGGTGTAGTGTAAAAAGTGCACAGGTGCATAGAGAATGGCTATAAAACTCAAGATATGACAGAAACACCCAAATATTACGACATAATTTTGCTCATCGAACATTCCTCTGCCCTTGATGTTTTTACAAATCTGTGTGTACTCTTTAACCTTAAGATATAAAAAATATTGGTCATTGTCTTGATGTTTACTCTTTATGTAATCTTTGTTATTAAGAGAGCTGGTAATCCTTTATCATCCACTTTTCATAAACTTAACCCCTGCTGTTTTCAGTGTGGCAGAGGGACCATCACTTCAACATAGTTGGTGGGGAAGTATCCTGATTTTCCACGGAGGCTTCCTTCATACCAGTTCTCATCGATTTGAGAGACCAATTTAATGATGTCACCCTCCTGGAAGCCCAGCTCTCCGTCGTTCTCTGGCTCAAAGTCATACATGGCCTTACAGCAAGGCTCAGCTGAAGAAAGAGACAGAGGCACAGAGATGGAGAAAGGGAGAAAAACAAAACAAAAGACAAATACAGTTATTCCATGGAAACAATTTCCCTTCAACAAGGTTAGTATATTCTCCTTTGAAAGGTTTTCATTATAGGGAATTTAACACCAATGTTTTCCAGTCCACTCTGTAGCCATGAAGTCCAAGTCATAAAACAGGAAACATAAAGACTTTTAAGTTAGTCACCAGTGTGCTTAAAGAGAATCCTTCTGAACCTCAAGAAATCAACGCAGGAGTATAAATCAGGCTACATATTTTCCCCATTATTTTCTTCTCTTTTGTCTGAGAACTGATTCAGACTTTAATTATATCTGCAAATTAAACCTTTGGGTATATCGTGATTGTTTTTTTTCTTGAGATTCAGAAGATTCAGTCATCAGTGCATAAAGCTGTCAGATACATATAACTTCATACATAATACCATACTCAGTGGTTATTTAAGATGTGTTTTTGTTTGCCAATGAATGAATGTATCTGCAGCCTTGGTTAGTAATTGACCCACCAATCACAGTGTAGCAAAGTTAGTGAGACACTTCACAGTTATGCATAAACTTTTCTGCTACAAAGGTGTGCAACAGGCTGAGTAGTGGTAGTAGTAACATTTTTAAGTTCAGTGCAAGTGACACATTTTCTTCCTCTGTCCACTCACGCCGTCTGTTCTTGATGGAAGGTCTTTGGAAGGATAGCCCTTGAGAGTGTGCTGTGTTTGCTTAATGTTGCAGAAGGAAAGACACATCAGTCATATGAATGAGACACTTCCACAGATGCCTGCTTTCTTAGGACTAGGCCTGCCACGCATACATGAACACACACAACTCTCACAAAATATGAAGGGGGAAAAAAAAAAAAAAAAAGAAGTGTACCAGAAGAGTAAGCTGGAGGGCTTGAAGCGGATGACGAGTATCCTCCGTTTGAGTGTTCTACTTCTCCAAAATCAAAGGCTGGTTTGGGTTTGGGTGTGTACTCTTGTCTTGGGCGAGACTGAGCATCATTTACCCTGCAAACAATCAGAATCACAAACCATTACCTCTTTGAGCTCACAAGTAGAGCATGCGCCAATACAAATACAGACATGCTAACAAAGAGTCGGCCGATCTTATTTTGGGCTTTAATCCAATCACGAAATCTAGACATATTTTATTAAAAGAAAACAAAATGATGTAGAGTTCTAAACTAAGCTGATATTTTGTTTCTCTAATGGAAAAAACCCCCATCTTTTGCAGCTTGGTATTCATTGGATGTAATCAGATGGACAAAAGATACGGCTGAATCATCCTGTCACGAGCCAGAGGACGAAGCCTCAACATACAAAAGGCATGCCACTTTCCAAAAATAGTCTGGTGCTGACCTTTCTCTCAGTTTGTCAGAAAGCTCCTCCATGATCTGTGTGGCCTGTCTGTGATACTGCAGCAGAGACTCCACAAAGGAGGACAGCTGACTCACCTGCTCCACCTACAAAGGCAGAAACATGAGGAGTATTTAAAAAACAGAAAAAAGAAACTGAACATGGTGAGTTCTTTAAGTGTGAGTTGTATTCTCCTCATTTGTTTATCATCGTGACAAAAAAATCACAAAGGCTCCAAGCTTTGAAATGCTTCACTGATGGCATGAAAAACAGCAAATACCACACCAAACAGGTTTGACGGGTTTGCACAGCACAGTGGAAAAAAAACAAGGCAAGTCAGCTGATACATACTGTCCTTAAATACGTGTGTTTTGATGTTGGAGAACCTGTGAGCTGCCAACTACATTTATTTCCAAAACATGTAACAGTGAAACAGTTGGGCAACCTAATTTCACATGTTTCTCATGTTCGCTATGTAGTTTCTTATGTAACTTGCCACGCTTTTCTCAGTTTAGCGCTACTGTATTAATGCACCATTACAGACCTTAACAAGTAATTCATCAGCATACCATTGCATTATAATACATTTCCTCCTAGACCTAGATCTCCAACCACTGATGCACAGATAGCTTGGCAGCCACAAAACTAGGTTAACTAGGTTAACAACTGGTCAAAATTGAAAGCTATTGCAGCTTTTAAACTCATTGTGGATCTCTTGCCACAATACATTTAGTCTCTATCACAGTATTGTTCATTATGCATGATAATGCTTGTGCTGTAGAATAACAAAGAGTGTCTCACTGGCACTCCTGCAAATGCATAATCTATGTTTATACAGTCTTCTTATAGGTTAATCCTTTTGGTCTTATAAAGAGCCACAAATGTGGCATTAATCACATCAATACCTTTGTTACATCAGACTCATTAAACAATGTCAGGTTTACCTACAACGATCTGTTGAAGGAAGTTGGCGCAGCAGTTCTAAAAGCCACATTGTACTACTTAATACTCACATCTGTCTCAAGGAGGTTGTACATTGAGCGCTCAGCCAGTTCTTTGGACTCGTGGAACTTTTCCAGGGCCTGCCTGATCTCTTCATCTTGGATTTTACCTTGACGTTTCTTTTTATAGTCATAGTCTAGACGGCGGCCCTCCAACTTCTTCAGGTGGAACTGCAAAGTGGGGGTGGGAGATTAGCATAACAATCAGGAGGATGAAATTTCACAGAATATATACTATCATACAAACATCAAAGGATTTTCACTTGTTCTTTGTCATTAGTGTAATTCAATATCAGCTTGGATTCTGAATACTTTTTTATAACATTGTAACTCACATGCAGACTGCAGAGCTCATTAGTGAATGCCTAGGCCTGTATGCGCAGATTCTTTTGAGTTTACCTGAATGTCTTTGATGTCCTTTTCAGCGATTCCCTGAAGTGGATCAATAAAGTTCTGCTTCACATCAATATCCAGCGCATCCTTGACCTCAGCCAACCTCTTCATTGACTCTCCTGCGTCTATAAGAGCCCCACCTGTGGAAAACACACACACAATTAGCATGAGCACGCCTGAGATACTAGGAGTCATGTAATTAGCAACAATCAAACACAACAAAGCCCCCAAATTAGCCATATCTGTCAGCACCCCCCCCTCACAAAAATGCACACAACTCCCCTATCATACTGTCCACATTCTTTTGTCTTTTTCTAATTTAAAGCATATGCCATCAAGTATAACATGCCTCTTCTACCTTATATCTTTTCCTGCTATTCTTACCAAAGTTGCTATTCTCGCCCATTTCATGTCCATATTTAGTCATACACTCCCCCAGAAGGCCCTCAGCCTGGGGATAGCCTGGACTGTTCACCTGCCCACGGATTTTGGAAACTGTGGAAAGCATGCTAAGCTTAGCTCTCGTTGCTGGATTAGGCTGGATGTACTCTGATGTTTTATTGAGGACTTCCACTACTGCTTTGCTAGTAATATCAGCTTTCTGGTGGCACACAAGAAATGACAAAAATTAAATGCAAGTTGCCATTAGGGTCATTTATGCAAATCAAAGGAAGCTGGAGGACATCATTTTCAAAAAGATAATACAACTTAAACACATGAGCTGTAAGTATTATGTGGAATGCATTAAGTACCCTTTCAAGGTCCTTGAAGTCTTCATCCAGTTTGGTTCCCTCTGCACCTCCAACCTTCTCACTCATCAACTGTGAACCCAGAGCAAACAGAGAAATGTAACTGACTGAAATTAACATTCTTACTGGCCTTCACGGAGGATAACCAAGACTGAAAAAGAAAAAAAAAATCATATAAAATGTTTCTAAAAGCTGTAGGTCACTTTTTTTTGTTTTGTATTACATAAAGTTGTAAACATTAGACCTTGACAAATTATGGCTAAATAATCTCCAGACAATCTAAAATGCTGGTTATCTGCACCAACACAAAATGCCAAGCCCTTTGCATACAACTCTATCCACTTCCAGATCCAAGGACACCTGTGCTGTTGTTGCTTTTAAAACTTTGTTGTTCATCTCTCATGATTTTGTTTTGATTAACACAGCTCCCAAGTTCCAATACTTGTCCATTTTCCATGGGGGAAGCATCCTCCTCAGCTCTGTGTGGGGGACTGAGTTCTTTCCTCTTTACTTAGAACCATAATTCCATAAGGAATTATGGTTCTTTCCTCTTTACTTAGAACCATAATTCCATAAGGAATTATACTAGAAGTTTTCCTTTTTTCCATCAGGCCAGCACAGACTTCTAGCAGAGTTTCCTACACTACAGCCACATCCATGGATAATTTTAATAATCACAGATGCAGGCTTCATCTTTCTCCCACTAGGTCTCCTGGCAAGCCAAACAGAGGCTCGTTGTGTGTGTGCGCTCTTATTTCAGTTCAGCCCAGTGCAGCTGTCAGCAACACACTACACATAAAACTGTATTAACAGATGGATCGATCAATCTCTCCAGTTTATTGTACACAGCCCTGGCAATGTTTTTTTTCTAACCTTCAATGACTTTGAAACCGCCCTAAGCACCTATCACCAAAGGGTTCATGGGAAATAGATTAGCCCTGGATGTTTCCCTATTTAGAATCTGAAATCAAAGAATCTCTTTGTACCAGATGAGAAGTTGTTATGCACAGTGGGAAGTGAAAACTTAGCTCATTGCAATTCTGTGGGTTTCTGCCCTAACTTATAACAAATCTGATCTGATCTGAAATTTGTGATCTGATACTAATCAAAGGCTTGAGTTAAACATACAACTATTTTTCTGCGCTTTATTGAACACAGAAAACACATTCCCATTGGAGGCGGGAAAAGTGAGTGAACATTCGGCTTTAAAAACTCACCGAACCTCCAGCAATGACCTCAAACAAGCAATTAGGTGCAGATCTGACCTTGCAATGTTAGCTTAGCCATCTTCTATTGAGCACCCCACGAGACAGTGGCAGGTTTAATTCAGCTCAGTCCAAGAAAATGTCTTTGGTCAACAAGAAAAGTAAAACCAATTCAGCTTCTGTGAAAGGGTTTGGCTTCAGTATACTAAGGAGCAGAAATTGCCACTTTAAAATCAAAATAATTTCTAAGTTCAAAATGGGCTAATTATAATGAGTATAATAATATAACGGTTTTAAAATGGCCTATAAACAGCTGAATATCTGGTGATATGAGACAAACATAAATATGTTCAGCTCAAACGGGGCCCAGCAGGGGACCAGGTTTCTGCAAAAATATGTTGGATGATGCATATGACACCATGAGCCTTATGGATGTACAGAAACAAAACACAGTCTGACAAGATGACTTACAGTCTCTGAAAACTGGCAAAAAAGGAATACTGTATGCCAAAACCCTACACACTCGCTCCCTTTCAGGGTCATTTCCCTCCATCTCATCCTATCCCTAACATTCTTGTTTTTCACACCAACACTGAGGATCTCTTCTACCACTAGCTCCATGAATCTCCTCTGTGGTCTTCCTTTGTTCCTCTGGCATGGCAGCTCCACATTATTGGTAAAAACGCAAAACTCTGACCTGGGGCTGCATGTCTGGGGTATTTGTTTGGGATATTTTAATTATATAAAGGGTAAAGCAACACACAGTCCTTCTAATAAGGAGCAAATTGAAAATGGCCTCTGAAGAATGGCAGAAATTTGTGCAACGCTGGTGCCCACATGCTGAGGAAAAATTAGTCTGTCAAACTATCCAGAGTTGGGACCAGGAAGCAGAGTTGCAGTCTTACACGCCTCTCTGCAGCTTCTCTCCTCCTGCTACCCCCCCAAAAACCCATCTCCATTGAGACTGTGTCAGCTCCCAAAAAGACAAAAAACAAACTAAAAACCAGCAATAAACAACTTAAACATAAAAAATCACAAAGAAAGAACAATACAGTATCCACATCTGAACCAAAGAGTAAAACAGTGAAATGTGGATTATTAAATATTAGGTCTCTCTCCTCCAAGTCTCTGTTAGTACATGACTTAATAATTGATCAACAAATCGATTTACTCTGCCTTACAGAAACCTGGTTGCAGCAGGATGATTATGTTAGTTTAAATGAATCAACACCCCTGTGTCATTCTAACTACCAGAAATCCCGAAGCACAGGCCGAGGGGGCGGTGTGGCAGCAATTTTTCACACCAGTCTATTAATTAACGAAAGACCAAGACAGACTTTTAATTCATTTGAAAGCCTGATGCTTAGCCTCGTCCACCCCAGCTGTAAAACTCAGAAACCAGTCTTACTTGTTATCATCTATCGTCCACCTGGGCCTTACACAGAGTTTCTCTCTGATTTCTCAGACTTTTTATCTGATTTAGTGCTCAGCTCAGATAAAATAATTATTGTGGGTGATTTTAACATCCATGTAGATGCTAAAAATGACAGCCTCAACATCGTATTTAATCTCTTATTAGACTCAATTGGCTTCTCTCAAAATGTAAAAGAACCCACCCACCACTTTAATCACACTCTAGATCTTGTTTTAACATATGGCATAGAAACTGGACATGTAACAGTGTTTCCTGAAAACCCTCTGCTGTCTGATCATTTCCTGATAACATTTACATTTACAATAATTGATTACACAGCAGTGGAGAGTAGACTTTATCAAAGTAGATGTCTTTCTGAAAGTGCTGTAACTAAGTTTAAGAATATAATCCACCCACTGTTATCATCTTCAATGCCCTGTACCAACATAGAGCAGAGCAGCTATCTGAACGCTACTCCAACAGAGGTCGATTATCTTGTTAATAATTTTACCTCCTCTCTACGTACGACTCTGGATACTGTAGCTCCTGTGAAAACTAAAGCCTCAAATCCGAAGTACCTGACTCCGTGGTATAATTCTCAAACACGTAGCCTAAAGCAGATAACTCGTAAGCTGGAGAGGAAATGGCGTGTCACAAATTTAGAGGATCATCATTTAGCCTGGAGAAATAGTTTGCTGCTTTATAAGAAAGCCCTCCGCAAAGCCAGAACATCTTACTATTCATCACTGATTGAAGAAAATAAGAACAACCCCAGGTTTCTCTTCAGCACTGTAGCCAGGCTGACAAAAAGTCAGAGCTCTACTGAGCCAACAATCCCTTTAACGTTAACTAGTAATGACTTCATGAACTTCTTCACAAATAAAATTTTTATCATTAGAGAAAAAATTACCAATAATCATCCCACAGATGTAATATTATCTACAGCTACTTTTAGTACCATCGGTGTTAAGTTAGACTCTTTTTCTCCAATTGATCTTTCTGAGTTAACTTCAATAATTAATTCCTCCAAACCATCAACGTGTCTTTTAGACCCCATTCCTACAAAACTGCTCAAAGAAGTCCTGCCATTAATTAATTCTTCGATCTTAAATATGATCAACCTCTCTCTAATAATCGGCTATGTACCACAGGCCTTCAAGGTGGCTGTAGTTAAACCTTTACTTAAAAAGCCATCTCTAGACCCAGCTGTCTTAGCTAATTATAGGCCAATCTCCAACCTTCCTTTCATATCAAAAATCCTTGAAAGAGTAGTTGTCAAACAGCTAACAGATCATCTGCAGAGGAATGGCTTATTTGAAGAGTTTCAGTCAGGTTTCAGAGCTCATCACAGCACAGAAACAGCTTTAGTGAAGGTTACAAATGATCTTCTTATGGCCTCTGACAGTGGACTCATCTCTGTGCTTGTCCTGCTAGACCTCAGTGCTGCGTTTGATACTGTTGACCATAATATCCTATTAGAGCGATTAGAACATGCTGTAGGTATTACAGGTACTGCACTGCAGTGGTTTGTATCATATCTATCTAATAGACTCCAATTTGTTCAAGTAAATGGAGAGTCCTCTTCACACACTAAGGTTAAATATGGTGTTCCACAGGGTTCAGTGCTAGGACCAATTCTATTTACATTATACATGCTTCCCTTAGGCAGCATCATTAGAAGACATAGCATAAATTTTCACTGCTATGCAGATGACACGCAGCTCTATCTGTCCATGAAGCCAGGTAACACACACCAATTAGTGAAACTGCAGGAATGTCTTAAAGACATAAAGACCTGGATGGCCGCTAACTTTCTGCTTCTTAATTCAGATAAAACTGAGGTTATTGTACTCGGCCCTGAAAATCTTAGAACTATGGTATCTAAGCAGATTCTTACTCTGGATGGCATTACCTCGGCCTCCAGTAACACTGTGAGGAACCTTGGAGTCATTTTTGACCAGGACATGTCCTTCAATGCACATATTAAACAAATATGTAAGACTGCTTTCTTCCATTTGCGCAACATCTCTAAAATTAGAAATATCCTGTCTCAGAGTGATGCTGAAAAACTAGTTCATGCATTTATTACTTCCAGGCTGGACTACTGTAATTCTTTATTATCAGGATGTCCTAAAAACTCACTGAAAAGCCTTCAGCTGATCCAAAATGCTGCAGCAAGGGTACTGACAGGGACTAGAAAGAGAGAGCATATTTCTCCTGTTTTGGCTTCCCTTCATTGGCTTCCTGTTAAATCCAGAATTGAATTCAAAATCCTGCTCCTCACATACAAAGTCTTAAATAATCAGGCCCCATCTTATCTTAATGACCTTGTAGTACCATATCACCCCATTAGAGCACTTCGCTCTCGCTCTGCAGGCTTACTTGTTGTTCCTAGAGTATTTAAAAGTAGAATGGGAGGCAGAGCCTTCAGTTTTCAGGCCCCTCTTCTGTGGAACCAGCTTCCAGTTTGGATTCGGGAGACAGACACTATCTCTACTTTCAAGATTAGGCTTAAAACTTTCCTTTTTGCTAAAGCATATAGTTAGGGCTGGACCAGGTGACCCTGAATCCTCCCTTAGTTATGCTGCAATAGACGTAGGCTGCCGGGGATTCCCATGATGCATTGAGTTTTTCCCTTCCACTCACCTTTCTCACTCACTATGTGTTAATAGACCTCTCTGCATCGAATCATATCTGTTATTAATCTCTGTCTCTCTTCCACAGCATGTCTTTATCCTGTTTTCCTTCTTCACCCCAACCGGTCGCAGCAGATGGCCGCCCCTCCCTGAGCCTGGTTCTGCCGGAGGTTTCTTCCTGTTAAAAGGGAGTTTTTCCTTCCCACTGTCGCCAAAGTGCTTGCTCATAGGGGGTCATATGATTGTTGGGCTTTTCTCTGTATTTATTATTGTGCTATCTACTGTACAATATAAAGCGCCTTGAGGCGACTTTTGTTGTGATTTGGCGCTATATAAATAAAATTGAATTGAATTGAATTGAATTGAAACATAAAGGAAATCTTAATAATCTGAGTAATTAAAGGTGCATCGATTTTTTGATACAGTTATGAACCATTCAGCATTTATGTGATATTGCACAGGGATTTGGTACTTCCCTTATAAACTGTAAAACATACTGATGGGCTTGTTTATTTAGTTGTTTCCTGTAACAGTGGCTATAGGAAATAAAAAACATGTTTTTTTGTGTGGGCAGAGTACCAAAAACAGTAATTTGAAAATGCTTTATAAACATCACTCAATTTATTTAAGAAATAACTTTAAAAATTCAAATGTAAAATCTTTATGTAATTAATTTCTAGCCCATATGACGTAAGTCTGTTAGGCAATTACCTTACACAACTAATAATCTCCCCCCCCCATTTTTTTCTTTTTAAAACCTGAATGACAAGATGCTGGGCCAGGTGTATGCAACTCAGATAAAAATACTCAGTATAAATCTTGTGTGTTTGCAGCCATAGCATATTAAGTAATTCTTGATTTTTCTATGACAGGAACTGGACACTGTTCTGTATAGTTAGCAAACCACTTGTGCAGCAAGTTTTGCAATAACTGGTTTATGTGGATTCACCTATCCGTTGTTACAATACTAACATAAAAAAAAATAGATCTGTGTTGTTACTTATGAGTTTGAAGCTGGTTTGGGCAGTATCCACATTACTAGGATTCCATTACTTACAATGGAGGACAGACACACCCACCTAGGTAAGAGCAATCACTTTCATGTCTCATGACGTTCAGCAAAGCTGGTACAGGGACAACGCAGGTCACGGGCAGGCTTTGCATTTGCGTCAAAGGGCAACTAGTTTCTCTGATAACAAGAAGCACTGTCACTGGTTTTCTAAGTTTTCAAATCCCTAAGCTGTCTATGTGTCCTGCTTCAGTTTTTACATGCTTGTTACGTGACATAGGAGATGCTCAGGAATGAGAAAAGCTAATGTTAAAAACACAGCACTGAACTCTGAAACTCAGAGTTTTATACTTCCTTATTGAAGATGTTAAAAAATAAATAAATACACCAGATGACTGATGAACAGAATATCTAAGAAATAATGACAGATCATTTTACACAGCTGGGAAACATATTAAGTTTAATTTTAACTGTGGTTATCATCTTAACAGGACAGCTCATTTGTCTCGAGGTTGTTGCGAAACACCAAGACAGAGATAAGAAACCTTAGTTTTGAACAAGATTGGCTAACTCCCCTGCTATGGAAAAACAACAACAACAACAACAAAACACCGAAGAACGAAACGTAAAAACAACCTAAAAGATATAAAGAAACTCCACCCAATGTACGAGGTCTCTGTTTGGGAGAAGGAAAAGAAACCTCCGATTGTTTGCTGCTCTTTTAACGTCAATTTAATAAGAGCACAAGCCAAGTAGTACAAATCTTTGGTAGAAACTCGGTACAAATACTGTTCCCAGGTCTCACTTTCTTAGGGGAAAAAGTCATTTATCAGAAAACAGTGGGTGCATAAATACAAATCGTTAGACTTGAGGAAAACAAAACTTTTATGGAAAGATTAACAGCTGGGTTAACCAGTGCTGTGTCAATGTTTCGCTAATTAGCATTAGCTAAGATAAAGTCAACTATTAACTTTTACGTTAGCCGTTACGTTACATTAGCAACACATTTGTCATATTCTGAAATGTTTAACAACAACATAGCCTGTGGTATGTGGAGCAAGCTGGAGGTGTTTAATTGTTTATTGTTTATCAAAGCTTTCCGTTCTGCTTAACCAGGTAGCCAGAATGCTACATGGCTAACTAAACGACAGGCTAATGTTTAGTCGTCGCGAGCTTACCTGAGTGGCTTTGTAAATCTGTTTTTTAAATCCTGCGACGGACATCTTTGCAGGTTTCAGCGTTGCCACCTGGACCTCAAAGAAGGGGGAAAACGTATGGAAAGCAGTTGCTGTGAGTTCACAGCACAAACAGCGACTGAGCAACACGTCTCCAAACTTTGGATCGTGGATGAGAAGTTTGCTAAGCAACCAGAGTTTCCTGGCTTCAGGTTCGTGTGGGAGGCTCCATCCGGCTGGATAAAGTAGGTCAAAGCACTTCGTGTAGACTAATAAATAAAAATACTAATAAACTGCCCACCTTCAGGTATCGTTACTCCATATTAAAATTGCAAGTACTGAAGCCTAAAGGTTGTTTCTCTATTCTAATAAGTAACTGGTCATTCGTTTTTCCACACTACTTCCACTACTGATTCACCTATTATATTTTCAAAAAATATTTTATAGCTAAATATAAAAAAATAAATTACATTTTAAAAAGTTACAAAAAAAATCTAAAACTTAATTTGAGGTGTTAAATTAATTTACTGAGGACAAAACGAGTTTGTAGGAAGAAAGTCACAGTCAGCTAAAGTGATTTCCTGAACTAAATAATTAATGCAGATCGATTTTTGTTGTAGATCTATGGTTAGTGGCATGTAGAAACTATAGAGTGTACAGTGTACAAGATCAAATTTGATTAACAATGCTCTTGGCTTTTCACGTTTGGTTTTAGCCCACACCGAACGGTAACCATATGCAAGAACTTTTTTCATGCAGCACTGTGAAATTTTTTTAGGTTCTAGTCAGAATGCATTTATCAATTATAGTGCATCAAATTTAAAAACAACAAAAAACACTTTTTTTATATTCGCAAATTAACCTTACACCAGCACATTCTTGCATCTTGGTGAGCTCACCATGACTCTTCTGTGGATTTAGGCTGTCTGGATTGCTTCTTTACATTCATGTAATCCCAGTCTGTCTCCATTATATGGTGATCAAGGGTCTGTGGGGATCAGACCATCTGCTGCAACACTCCTAACTCTTCCAGCGGCTGAAGATAGCTCTTTATAACTCCCACTGTCTGGTGTTGGGGTCACTGGGGTCAAAGAAGCATGAATTTGGGGCCAGTCTGAAGCCTCCCTGATAATGCTGTACAGTGGAGAACCGCCTATACATTTGCCTAAACGTTTTTGCATTGACCTGTATAAATCCACACAAAAGCAAATAAATTACACAAACACTTCAAAAGAAAAAGAAACCATTTATTACATTCTTAAAACCACATATAATGTATCCCATCGGACAACAATATACTGTATATCGAGCTGTGTGACTCTTGGACTAGTAATATACCTCTTGTACATTTTGTCATACAGGGAAAGAGAAGGGAGACAAACATTTTTTTGTTTGAAGTTTTCCTAATCTTTCTTCAATTAAAAAAAATAGATCACTGACTTTACAAGACGAAAGTGGAGACACATAAAGAAAAAAAAAATGTGGATAAAAGACAAATAAATGAAAATCACAGCAAAAGAAACATTAAACCCCAATAACGAAATTCATCCTGAACTCTAACTTATTTACTTTAATTTTTTTTTGTAATCCTATGCATCTTAAAGTTACAATATTAGGACAAACGGGAAGGGCTTTGACACTTTGTGAGTAACATTCACAAAAATAACTTACGTCCACAGTGATTATGGTTATGCGTTTCATCTTAGGTGCAAAGGTGTGAGGAGTACAAGGCTAAAAGACGACACTGGTAATAAAGGGACAGGAGATCACAGCTAGCTCCCTGAGCAGCAGGCAGCAGGTCCTCGGACTCTGCTCGACAACCATCGCCCATCGTAAGACATTTATCCCCATCTCTATGCTAAAAAAGAACCTTCAGATCGTGTGTTATTTATGTACATGAAAAATGTAAACAGTTATGGGTGACTTTTGTGTGACAGGCTTCTAACAAAAGATACAAATAGCTCAACAGATTAAATGAAGTCTTAACTGGCATTGAAGCCCAACTCAGGGGGGCAGCTGGTAGCTCTGTCTGGCCTTAGACTAGTGTCCAATGAGAACGAGGAAAAGTATAAGTGCTTCGTATTGAGACAAGTGTCGGGTTTGGGACTACAGGAGGAGAGAGGAACAGCAAATGTACAAAATAATACAGTTGCACCAACCAGCAAAGAAGGTTAATGATACATATTATGGACCATCGTTATCCCGGCCTTGAACCGCCTGAAACACTGTGAGTGAAGACAGTTTAGCTGTGTACTGACTGCTGGTTAGAAACAGGTGGGCAGTCCTGGTCTGTCCGCTTGCGTTATGCAGTTCCTGAAGTTGTCAGTTGCCTTTTTGCATTCTTGTTTCCTTACCGTTTATCCTCTTGTCTCTTTAGGCAGAGGGGAGGGCGGAGGGACGGGACGCCACAGTGCAAACCGAAAGCTGACAGTTCAAATTCAAAACAATGTTTGTTTCGCTAAGTTCGAGAACACCGCCTCCCCTGCTGTGTTGCATCTGCAGCAAATGTCCAACCCGTCGCTTGGGGTGACGGCCGGGGGTTGTTGGTTGCCGTGGAAACCTGAGAGTACTGTCAGGAGAGGAAAAATCATCCAGGCAAAAAAAAAAAAAAAAAAATTCCAGTCCAAATATCAGTTCTCCTCACATATCCATCCTTAAAAAAAAAAAAAAAAAAAAATCCTCCTCTCACGTCTTGCTATCCTCTTCTCTCTCCCTCTCGTGCCAAACGGAACTCACACATTCTAACTCTCTCCATACACTTATATACTATTATCTATTTACATTCTTATTTAAAATATTTCTTTTATAAATGTGTATATAAATTAAAGATAATTTCATTATGTCCTGTCACTAAGTGGCATTTACAAGGAAGGGGGTGCGTGGGACTGAGGTTTGTCATTGCATTACAAGAGCCTACAAAAAGGCAGCACCAAACACTGTCTAAATAAGTGAGTGAAACTGGTACTTAGCTTTTTGAGTTCAGCCGAAGTTGTGAGTCATGGAGAAAAAAAACTCACAAATTTTGACTCATGATCTTGGTCCCTAAGTGATGGTCAGTACAAGGATGCTGTCTGTATGAATACGCGGACGTACCATACTGAGATGCATGAATATCGACTAAGAGCTGCAAGAACAGGGAGACTTGTAACTTGACGCAACTTTATACAAACGCTATTTGTAAAACTCTGTCTCGAAAGTGGCAGGGTTGTACATTCTCTGTTGTTTGTTTCTCGCTTGTGCACTGGTGCTTATTGATGAGGTACATTCATAAATGGTTGGGTGATCCGCAGTGGATCACATGCTGAACATGTGTTAGAGCTTGCAGTTGTTACATGCTTAGTGGGCTGCTGTGGTATTATTATCATTATTATTATTATTATTATCATTACTACTACACCCATATGTGTGTTGTTAATGCTACAATATGCAGAGGACCATGAGCATGTGTGGTCTGTAGTGTAAGGTGCTTTTGTCTGCTGGAAAAGTGGAGGACTACTTTGGGATCATGGGAGACGGAGAATTTAAAGTCCTGGATTGTCTCTTAACTGCTGGTTGTGGATCTTTAAAATCCTTACCCTTCTCTGTCTCTTTTTTTTGCTTCCCTACATCTTAATACACTGTCTCTCTCTTTCTCTCTGTCTTTTGCCTAACTGCCTGTCTAGCTGTCGGTGGAGTCCGGCAGAGACATCTCGCTGCCAAACACTTCCCGGTACAGTGGTGGGAAACTGTAGGCAGTCTCTGGGTGGACCAAACGGAAAAACTCCAGTTTATCAATGTGGAGGTTACAGATGGACTTCATTACAGGCAGCCTGGACACCATCTGCGGGGATGAAAAAAAATACAAGGGTAAACATGTGAATACGTAACTGTGCGTGTTTGAAAAGGGCAACGTTTGCTTAACCTTACCTTGTCCAGTTTCTCATCAGATGTGCCACTCTTTTGTAGACTGTGCTGCAGAGCCAGATAGACTTTCTCCTGGAGTTTCTGAACCTTCTGGCCTTCTGTCAGCCAGGGTCGATCTACAGAGATGACATTTAGATATTAGCCACCTACAGTGTAGGTTCTAAAGATGAGATTTTAAACTAAAGCCTTCATAAAGATGTGAGGGCTAGCTGGCACCATCCAATCGAATAGAAACATCAAGTGTCAGGATTTCTACACCTTCTCTCCCAGCCTGATACTGTATATATCCCCATGAAACGATAAATAAGGTAAAGCTTCATTTATGCAATTATGTCATGAAACTGTTCTACGCTTTTGTCATCCGAGCAACCCACAAATGTGATGCTGAAGCTGATACACGGATGCATGAAACCAAATTAAGGTTTTTTTTACTGCAAGTCAGCTTAATAATGTGTATTGCATTTAGAATAAACATCTAAAGGAAAACTAATACATAAATGTAAGTGTAGCCTGTTTTTTTTATTTTTTATTATTATTTATTACATTGGACTGCACTATTATTTTGCAGTCCAATGTGTAGTTCTTTTCAAGCTTGTTTGCTTTCATAAGTGTCTGTGTTAGCAACAAGGAGATGTGCATGAAAGATAATCACCCGGCGTTAGAAGGACAGCGGCGCTAAAGAGAGCCATCTCCTCGTCAGACAGCTGTAGACGGCAGAGTCCTTTCCCCAGGTCAAACACTGCACTGACGAGATCATCACAGCCTGCACACATGCATTGTGTTTGATAAGTTCATTGTCAGAAATAATAATCATGAAGATAGCACTGCTTAGGGAAACAGGACATACATAGAGACTGAAGATCTCTATCTCTCCATGATTTGGAAATTTCATAACAGTTAAATGAGCTGCTTTCTTACTCAGATTACTGTGTATCTGATTTCGTAGTAGTGTTTAAAAAAAGGGAAAATCCTTCCCCACTGACCAATCTGTCTTTTAAAATGAGACCTGAGCAGCATTCCTTTAAATGAGTTTATCAAGCAGCTTATTGCTGTTTTAAAAGCTGATTTTTCTTCTGTTAGAGCGCATCGGTGATACCACAGAGGCAAAAATGAGGCAGAAATTGGAAAATCCATCTGTGGGGTTTCAATTACCCCTAATTAACATTAATATCTGTTCTCTTTGTGACGAACTGCTTCTGATAAGAATAAAAGAGAAATAACTATCTTAGAGAAAAAGCATTACTGTGACAGTTATGACTGTTATGTCATTTATAGTAATGATTTGTGTTGATCAATGTAGAGGTTTAGGTAACAGCTATAGAGGTGTTGGCTGTATTTCTTATAGTGGGATCACTGGCAGTTTTGAATGCAGTAATGGTAGATTTGCATATTGCATTTAGAACAGGTGTTTGATTATAATGCTTGCATAAAGGAAAAGAAATGTGATATTTCTGACATTTATTGTATTGTTTTTAATGCTCTGATACTCACCTAGTGCTTTGAAGAACTGAGCTGGAGCAAATTTTCCATTGAAGAAAATGCTGTTGTTGTTGCTGTTGAACGCTCGGCACATACGTATAAGGAGGACCTCCAGGCAGCCTAAAAACGGAGCCACAGATAGAGCAAAAAAGATGGAGACAGAAGAAAGAAGGAGGGGAGGATAGAAAAAGCCCAAGATACTCCAACACGTACAAAACAAACAACAAGATGTAAGCAATTTTGACCCAGATTGAAGGACGGCATATATAGGACATTTTTGAACAGTTTTAAAGTGTTTTAAAAAGTTCAAAACATTTACAGAAATGCATTGTCAGATATATGCGGGTATTCAGGTAACATAAAATTATGTTTTGGGTTTTTTTCCCCCAGGATTGCGCAATTTGATGTGTTCGGTACAGTGTTCAGATCAGGAGCGTATAGTTTATTCAAACAAACGAACGGGTAGTTAAAACAAAAGGCAAAGGTAGAGTTGGAGACAAAAAAACAAGAAGGAATCAAAGTTAGCAAGTTTCAAGCTTTGTTTACTTACGAAGAAGAGACTCAGTGAAAAGAGTATTTGCGCTTTCATAGACTGTGCACTAACCTGCTTTCAGCAAAATGATCTGATCGTTCTGACACAGATCCATGAAGCCTGCAATACGTTTGGCAAACTCCACAACGTATTGGATCGCGTTGGTAATGTGATGTGCACACTGCTGCCACATCCACTCAGCAGACTGAAAAGCAAAGTGTGCAAGAAAGAGGAGATTTAAGTTCTAGACGCCCATCAATGTTACAGTGTTGATGTGATACACTTCTTTTGGATAATCTGATGTCTAGCCTCCCATTCAGAAGAAATACGATGATTGATGCCCAAATATTAAACTAGATTTAAATAGTTTTGTTTTTCTGTTAAGTACAGAAAAATTACAAATTAAAAATACAGTACATGTTATGGAAAGATATGTCTTTCGAATTTTCTGACTGACTCATAAAACCACAATATGGATGTTCACGGTTAAGAACATGCCAAGCAACAGTGTGGCTTACTGTGAGTTTTAGATGAGGACTGGGGGTGTATGCCACTGAAGAATAAGCTCCATCAGGCTTTTACTATATAACCCATGCTCACTAATAGGATCAGTCTTCTTGGTTTAGGTTTTTTTTTCCTTTTTCTTATGATCTTCAGGAGGGCACGTGTGGATTATTTACCTTGTTCTGAAAAGTACGCGTTTCTTCAGGTGTATATTGTACATAGTTGAATCTCTTCATATCTTCGGCGCTGTACTGACACGTTTCCAAGTGCGACTTAACAATACTCTGAGTGATGTGCTCTGTAAGACAAAACAGGTATATACACACAAAATCAGTGCTGTTTATTTGTGGTAGCACCAATTTTGTGCTTTGGAAAGACAGCACTGAGCTCAGCGGAGTTACAGTGTAACACTGGTTTTGTTTACATATCTACAGACCATGTGTGACCTTGAATTACTAGATGCTTTGCACCACTCTGCTGTTACCGCTGAGTGACCCTGACAAGAGTGTTAATGGCTCATTTTCTCACCTTATTTCCACAGCCGTTTGTCATTTTGCCACCTCGTGCATGTATTATTCACAAGTGGTTTTTTTGGTTGATATAAAAGTTCCCCCAAAACCCCATTCAATTCCTTACAGTCTGTTGTTGCAACATCTGTAAAGTAAAATGTATTAACCCTCAAGGCCTCCAGAGACCCAAAACACACCCATCCTTTCATCTGTTGCTGCATTTGCAGAGATGATGTACTACATGTTTTGACTATTATTTTTTTTTACTGTTCTTTATAACACTTGCCACCATTTTTTGCTTTTAGATTTAGCGTGCATGACTCAGATTCCTTTTATTAGATCAACCTTTTGATGAACCGTGTCCTCGTCCTTGAATTGAATATGATTTTTTTTTTTGCTTTTAACTCTTTTTTCATGTAGGATATTACACTTATTGCTCAACCCTTTTGCTTGTTTTCAAGGAAATACTTTTAGCATTTCACTGTAAATTCTCAAAGCAAAGCCTGCATATTTTACTTGAAATAATGATCTAGACTGCTTCTGCTTTGCTTAAGCAGAATCAGTCATAAGCTTCACGAACCATTAGGAGTGACTGAATGTCAAACGGGTGAAAGAAATATTAACGTTGCATGAAAAGCATGCACTAGGCAAAATACGGACTTCTAAATCACTCTTCTCTTTTATTATATCCTGTCAAATAAAGTCCTGTTATACATCAGCCACCGCTATTTGACATTTAGAGGTACTCTTGTACACACAGGTTTACGGGTGAATAACAAGAACTTTTTTTTGTTGTTTATTATGTTCAGCACTCACCAAGGTCTGTTATTGAGCAGTCATCAGGCAGCTGGTCCAGCAGTGCACGTGTGTTTCCCAGAAGCGAATGTGTGTGAGAGTGCAGGAGCTGGATGTCCGCGCCATCTAGTATGGTCTGCTGTGGGGAATTCTGATTGGACAAAGACGAGGAAGTGGAAGAAGAAGACGATGAGTTGGAGGTGTTCCCGGCACTGGCTCCTCCGCCTCCGAGCAGCTCCAGGCTGCAGTACTCGCTGGCCTCCTCGGGTGTCAATGGCAGGTCAAACAGGTCAGGCAGCGCGGCGATGTCATCCAGGTCGCTGAGGGTGGAGCTGGAGCCGCCGCTGCTGTAGGACCTGCTCAAACCCTCTTCGCCATCTTCCCCACCGCTGCCACAGACTCCATCTTCCCTGGGTAAGGAAAGAGTGGCAGAGCCCCCGCTTCCAGACCCCACACACTCTTGGGACTTCTGGTGCTTCTGAACCTCAGCGTAGAGGCTGTCGCGCTGCTTCTTTGACATGCGGCCGAACTTCACCGCTGCAAAACAGAAATACTTTTATTATAGTAGACAAACAAATACATTTTACAGGTGACTGCTTGCTTTATTGCTTGGTTAACTGTACAGTATGTGATTGACTGTCACGTTTAAGCTAAGATACAGATAAAGATTATCTTTATTTTATGTTGCTGTACAGTGAAAATGGAGCTCAACTCATCATTCATTCCACGGAGTAAAACAAGAATATAATAAAATAGCAAATATAAAAGTTTAAATAAAATTCTGCTAAAAAGGATATTGCACTTTCAAAACAAATGAAAGTGTCAGTGTTATTGAATATTGTGCCATTTATCTTCAACTAAGCAAAATATTGTCCTCACTTCCATTTTTTTTTTTTTTTTAAAAAGATGCATACTGCAATTTTTTTTAGGTTAATTCAAGAGCTTGTGTAAATATTTCTTCCTCAGCCTAATTGTAGGATATCTTACCTCACTTTGAATCCCCTATTTCTATATATGAGCACTGTACTACCCAGCCCTGGGTAGAAGACACATAATATTTGTCTTCTTTCTGCAGCCCGCAGAACAGGCCTATATGTGACCAACCCCATTACAACAGCTGATCTCGATCTTTACTGGTGAGGTCTTCAAATTCCTCGGGCATCAGCTTTGAAACCGATGACACCCACACACGTTACGTGTCACTGAATACACACATATCTCTTTACTTCCCTTATGTAAGCAAGTCTCAGATTAACCAAATAGGTCGTGATGACTGTTAAAAGCTGAGGAAGTTGGTAAGGTGGATAAAGTGCATGGTTTTTGCGTGTATTTTTTTTACCATCTCGGCTCATGCCCAAAGCCAGACATTTCTGTAGGCGGCAGTGCTGGCAGCGGTTACGGTTGGTTCGGTCAATCAGGCAGTTCCTCTGGCGGGAACAAGAGTACATGGCATTGTTCTGCTGGCTGCGACGGAAGAAACCCTAAACACACACAAGAAGACAAAATACAGACACTGCGAATGAGATGCAAACGTTCGACAAAACAGCTCGGTTAAAGTGAGATCTGATACCAAGGCGTTACTCTCGGCTCACCTTGCAGCCTTCACAGGTGATGACTCCATAGTGGATTCCTGAGGACTTGTCCCCGCAGATCTTACAGGGGATGACCTCGATCTGAGCTGCATTGATGAAAAGAAACATGGACGAGAGGTCAGAAAACTGCTCCTTAACGTGTCTCAAACTTAAGAGGAAAGCCGTGCTTCACATTAGGCTTTCAGAGTACATATTCAGTCATACTTTGGCTTTAACATCCAAGCACACAACACAAAAACAGGAAGAAACATATTTAGTAAGACTTACAAAAATAGTTTCATACAAGTCCATATTTGGCAAAGAAATGCTGTTTTGCGCTGGCTTTCCTTTCTCCTCAATAATTTCCTTATTTTTAGGAAACTCGAGTCCGACATCTGTTGTCCACACAGCCCTACAACTGCTCAAAATCTGGAAAAGTTTTAGTTTCACTCTCAAATTCCATCAGCTTAATACAATTAAAGCTACTCCTACATCTCTGTACCCTAAGCCAAGCACAAATTTAGCCATTAGACCGTGCTATCATGATTTCTGTAGCTAATAACCTCGGCCCAAATTAGGTCTTTTGTATCTTCTGTAGACATTAAAAGGTCACCCATGCATGTCCTCTTCTTGCAGTGAAACTGCTACAAACCCCACTTTGTTAGACCATATCCTGGCTCTGGCTGATACAAAATGAAGGCCTTAAACATTTTCTCTTTGTTTAAGTTCTGTTATACTTGTCCTTGCCTTCCATCTCTAGCAGGAATTTAAGAGCTTGTAGGCAATGTTATAAGATTTGGAGCCTGACTGGAGTCTGGAGGGTAAATACTCCTTCTGGTCAAAACATGTCCCATTACCAGGGGTCTGTATGCATTTCTCTCTTAAAATTAAAAAAAAAGTGCACTTCTCATTGATCTGTAACAGTTTGTTGGATTATTTGTGTCCCAAACGCATCACTTTTATGCCTTCTGATCTCTGAACTTCTTTGTGTTGTAAACTGCTTGGTACACCATATGATTAACTGAAAACAATGCACCTCAGGCCTTTTTATTGGTATTGTTAAGAAATTATTACTGTATTTTGACGTTGACCCAGACCACTCAAAAACACATGTTGTAATTAGTCCACTGAGTGATCCCAACTATGTAACACTGGCATCGATTATTTGTTTAATGTCTGCAACAACCCCATAAACAAACCATCCCGCAATTAGCACACACTGTATAGGAGAACTTGCCATAAACTGTGTTTGTCTGCGCCCTATAAATGGCCCCCAGGAGGGAACAGAGTTCACAACCAGATATGAAATCACATGACACTTGCACATATCACACATACACAAAGACTCGTTCTCTTTGGTAAAGACGACAAGTGCTATATCATATGATAGTTACAGCAGAGGTTTTCTGCCTGTACTATCCTAGATTGATTTACAAAATCACCCTTTGTGCCACGAGGATCATGTATGGAAAAGCACTTAGGGATTGAGAAGGAATTGTTGCACTCTTAGGTACTGGAAAACACAACTTTCCACTTCTTTTTCTAACGACACAGTCGGCTGTCTCTTCTCTAAAACTGTTGACTGAAATACTCCAACTGATCAAGGCAGCTGCAGACATGCAATGGAAAAATATCACCCTCCCTCCCTCCCTTCCTTCTTCTCTTTCTCTCAGGTTCTCCTCCACCCCTCCCTCATCTCACGATTATATAACTCCTGTCTGTGAGCATTCCTAACAACACTCATTCAGCACGCTCACTCTAGCAACACTGACAACCCGCCCTGCTCAGACTCTCTTTCTCCCACTGGCTGAGCTGCATTAGCAGCTTCTTGGTATTGGCTGAGTCATACGTCACTCGGGCGATGTAGCCTGTCAGCCCATGTGGACGGTCTGTCCTACTGACACACTTTCCCACTGCGGGGGGAGAGGGAGGCGAGCGCGATCCCGGCGCTGCGGAGCAGTTTTAAGGTGGAGCTGAACAATGCTCAGACTTTACCATAAAACATTTCCCTGAAGGCTTGTGGCTTGCATTAGCAAACTGGCTTGGTTACATAACAGCCAAATTTAACGAGAAAGGCGATGATAGCAGGCCTAGACAAACTGCACATTTACTAATATCCAACACAGGCCTTCACAGTTTTCTCCTACTTCTGTATGGATTAATTAGGGATTCACCTTGCTGTTATATTAAAGATAAACTACATTTGCTAGATCTGTGATTGCCCTCTCTTCCTGTCCCTGGCTGCTGTCCATGCAAACCATACCATTTCTGAACTTGAATGTCAGTTATTCAGCCCCCACTCCTCTCCCAGGTCTTTGACATTGAGCTTCTGCTTCTATTCCTGTCCTGTGCTGAGAGCCAGAATAACACAGATGCCCAGCCATCCACCCCTGTTGCTACAACCACACATACATACTTTCACGGGCCTCTTTTCTGAATCTGTGCAGACATCCAAGAAAAACCAGAGACAGAAACAGATGCATCTACTTTATGTTCCTCTGTTTAAAGTCGCTGGTGAATGAAGAGTCGGTGGAAAAATAGGTTTTCCAAAAGCAGCTATTTTAATTACTGCTTACCTTTCTTCTGATTGGCTGATTAATGTTTGACGTAAAAATATCAGTAGTGATAGGATGGTGAAAAATGCCCCCTCAAATTGACGCATTTAGATTTTGGACCAACACTGTAAAGGTATTATTTTTAACCATGATTAAAGACTATGAAGCCCATGCATGTAGGAGAAGCTGTGCCCATTTTGTCCTAATTTTTGCAGACTTTGGTGCCTTTAGTGATTAAGGGATATTCAGAGTGGTTAATGTTTTGTCAGATATTTGGCTAATCTTTACAGAAATATTGCTGTTAGCTAACTACCTGATAAAAATTCAGCTGCTTGAAATGCTGATAGCGACACAGCAGCAGTAGCCAAACTAAACTGCAAAAAAAACCAAAAACATTTACCTTTAACTCTGAAAACTAGTCTAAAGTATGTAACCTTTAGCACTCTTCAGACAGCCAGCTCTCCAAAAGGATCAATAGTAGTTCTTCTTCTTGCTAACATAGCTCATATATCCTGTAGGTTTATTACTGGGTGACACATTAACTTAGTAACAACTGATGAGAAATGACGCAAATGGCAAACGCAGAGTATTGTTTGAGTACGGCAGGTGTTTCGTCTCTAGGACTTTGGCGCACCCAAACCTTTTGCACAAAATAAACAGGGAACTGACGGTTCAGGCAAACACATTGGCCTCACAGTGTTTATCGGGCAGCTAAATATGTAACCTTGTTATCTCTACAGAGGCTAATTCAGTAGGGGTGGGGTATGGAGAGGCAAAGAGAGAAACAGGAAAAAAAATCACCGATTTTGAGCTTCCAGCAGTTCACTTCTCTGCATCTAACGAGGAACAAACAGTCAGTAATTCACCCAGGAGCCGCCTGCCTTGTGGGTCAAATGGTCAGTATGTCAGTGTGTCAGTAGCTTAATAAAAGAGAAAGCTGAATTTTGACCTTCCACATGTTCCCTGAGACATACGTGCAAGAACACACGCACGTATGCCACTTCTCGATGATATAATCATAAAAAGTAAACTACAAGGAGGATAAACCGACACAATCTACTTGTCGGTTTTTTATAAGGGTTAAAATAACAAGTGATATACTGGAAGATTGACCCTAGTGTGTATAAAAGGCGGCGTGCCTTTAATTCTTTGCTACCTACTCATAATGACTGGCAGAAAATGCATTCAACAAAAGGTGGAGGCCTTGTGCTGGAGCTCTATACTGTACATACTGGAAAACCTGAAGTGCTTGTTGTATCATGCCTCCTAATTGGGTGTAGGCTTACAGTGTTTCACAGAGCTGTGTAACAACAGTCCACTGTGACTGTTCCTTGTTGCATTGGAGCTACATTACATTGGAACTGTCTTAAACATCCTGAGTCCTCAATTATATCTCTGATATATATGTGTGTGTATATATATATATATATATTTTAACTGTCTTAGAATAATACAACTTAAAAATACAAGAACTTGAGACTGCAGCATGCACTAAATTAACATATACAATCTGGCCGCCCGTGCATTTAGCTTACTTTATTTAAAAAGATGCAAAAACAAGCAGAGGCCCAAGTTGAGGCCCACTTGGGAGAGATTAGAACAGAGGTAAGAAAGTCACAGACCTCCTACACTGGCTGTCAGCTTATGACACGAGTCTTGTGATTGTTCACTGTCTGCTAGGTTATAAATAAGTGGAACACATTTTGTAGAAGTGCTGTCTAGTGCAGCAAACGAGAGGAAGTGTCAGAAGTCCAGACATCACAACAGGCCCGAGCCCATCTGCATGCCTAAACATTTAGAATGACTCAACACTCTGAAACCAAAACGATTCAAGATGGGATAAAAAAAGCAAAAAACGCTGATGTGCTTTTCCAGTGAGGACACGACAGGTCGTGTGACTAGACTACATTTTGAGTTCAGCCAACTAAGAAAGGGCTGTGGATTGTTTACATTTGAATATCCTGCCAGAAAGGGAACCTCCCTCCACCAGAGGCCCCCCTTCCCTACCTCCCCACCTCCCTATCTTTTAAGTACAAAAGAGGAAAAAAAACCAAACATCTTTCTTCTCCTGCCAAAAAACCCCCAAACTCCACATGGGCTGCAGGTAATCTCCTTTCCTGTACATGATAGATTGTAATCCTTGCTCTGGCCAAAACTCCCAACTTGCCAAACACAAACAGATCCAACCATCAGAACACTATCAGCCTGTTTAAAACCGCTGTAATTGAAGGGGGTTGTCTTGTATGCTGCCTCTTTCCAGCTAGTAAAAAAAATTCATATCAAAGTGATTTGCATTTTTGCAAATCTGAGGACTAGTTTGATTTCATGTGAAATCGCATCTAACCATCTTTTGTGTTTCACTATAAAAGCAACTTCCCTTTATCACTACGAGCTGCCAGCTTCCCAGGCCAAGTTCAAGTTCAGCCTGTGTCAGGGAGCGACACAGTGAACATCGAGCCTGTAACCGCACATGGTGCCGCAAGTCCGGGAGGCACGACGCTTCCCGGAGCCGCTTCCCCTCCTTCCGCTGTGAGTGCTGTATAACGCTGGGTGACATAACTAGGTCAGTGGAACAGCCAGGTCCGTCTCCCTCTGTACACTCACACAGTCGGCCATGCTGTCACAGCCACCACATCACAACAATAACACAACTACACTAACTGCTGCTCAGATCCGTGTAGTAACATCAGCTGTAAAAAACAAACCACGAAAACACTTTACGCACATTTTAAGGACGCTTTTATTTTTCAAATATATGGAAATATTAACAGAATATATGGTTCTAAATTTACAAATACAAGATTATGGCTTAATTTATTATTATTATAATGATCGATTGCATGATTATTGCTAAATGTGGCCTATTTAAGCTTTAAGTTTAGCCGATTAGACACCCGATAAGGTCAAATAACATCTCGATTACATAATTCTAGTTTTGGCTAACAACATCCTCCTTCCACGCCCCTCCCTCTCCTCATTGCATAACCCCAACATGGACGCCCTGGCAAAATTTACAGGAGTCTCAGGTGAGATCGCGCTCACACTTCTAAGTCGTCTTATTTATTTAGTTATTCATTTATTTATTTAGTTATTTTATTTAAAAAGGTAGGTTTGTAAGGTCTTTCACTGCACAAGTTACAAAGCACAAATGCGCATGTGTACATTTAGGACTTGGTCTGATGTTATCATAATAAGCAGATGCATAGGAAAAAAAGAAAGAAAGAAAAGTAAACATGTATAACATTTAGCATTTGTCACGAGTGAACGCCATGCCTCCAGCGCTGTGTCCTTTAGCGTTTGGCGTGCAGCTCTGTGCGCCTATAATCCAGTCATGAGGGATTAACGCGAATTGAGAGGAAAACAGGCGCACTCCTAACTCCCTGTGCGCACACATGTGGCTGTTCCAACCACAAAATACAAAGTTCACCCCCAAAACACGCACGCATTTATTGTGACATTTAAAAAAAAGTAAACTTACCTCTCATTTTGGTGTTTTCTTATTTCTGGAAAGAACGATGAAGACTGGACTACATGGGTTTACTGTAAGTGACAGTGGGGAGAGAGGGGAATACGGCGCTGGAGCCAGAGTCAACTGACTCTGTAAATATTAACTTCGTCCCAGCTGCAGGCAGCTTTCGCAAACCACGGCAGGGGAAAGGAAAAAAAGCTATCCGAAACTCTTCGTTTTATCGCTCGGTAAAATCCGGGGAAAATAAAAGAGTGTACGAAGTCGCTTTGGTTCGCATCGTAACTGTCTCCGCGCACTGGTGAATAGATTTGGATCAACTTTTTTTTCCCTTCTTCTTCTTGACAGAATAGTCCCACGGTGGAAGAGCGGTGCTTGGACCCCCCCTTTTTGCCTCTGTGACTTCTCCGCCTGCTTTCCTCTCAGTCTACCCTGCTAACCTACTTTCTCCAAGCGTGGACTCTCACATGATCTCACTGCCGACAGCTCCTCTCTCAGCTCTCGCGGGGACGCGCAGTCGGGAGCGCGTTTAAGGTGGCTTGGCGTTTGATTCACTAGTCCCCCCCCCTGTCTCCTCACAGCACAGAGTTATAGTGTGAGAAATAAATATTATTACCATCCAGCAGGGAAAAGGAAGGCAATTAAACCTGCAGTCAGTTCTGCTTTAACACACTGTTTCCCCTCATAATTTACTGTAACAGCACAGGTTGTGACCTATAAATTAATGTAAACTTAATACCCGGCTAATCAGGCTTTTGCTGGAGATGTAAATAAGCGTCATGATGCTATCAAAAGGCTGTTGTTTACCAGAGAGTACTCCCCCCCCCCTACACACACACACCATTCGCTGCATATTTTCCAGATTTGCATTAATGGTGTATGGAAATGTGGCCTCAATGAAATGCAAAAATGAAAGGCTCAAAGTGAATATTTCTCCTGGAAACGTAAGCTTGATGTTCAAGCTGATTAACTAATAATCAGTTGGGTGCTCATTGAAGAATAAAGGGACTCCAGCTCCTCAAATATTGGTTTCACGGTTTAAAGCATGAATAAAATCGCGCTATTTCTCCACTGACTCAACTTTTCCTAATTGTACAATGCCTCTTCTATTCAGCCTCTGTGCTTATGTCACCTTTTGCAGTTCTCGTCCCATTCCTGAACATTTATGAGCGACCTTTCTCCTCAAAGAGAGGGAGGGGGGAAACAGAGGGGTAAAGTGGATTTAGATTATTGTGGCAAGGACTGATAGACTTTGTGGGTCTGTAAAGTATTTATTTCAGCTTGTGCACTCAGATGAGCTTTGTTCCTCAGTGGTGTTCATCTGGATTTGGAAGAATAGATGGGAAAATATTCCTGGCTGTTTTCCCGGTGATTGCTCACCATCTCTCAGTGTATTCTCGGTGGAACTGAGCAAAGTTTAGACTCAGTAACCTCAGGTTTGCTTTGCAAAAGTCTGGTTCCTGTTTCGTGTTCATATTTCTGCGCAGCACATGCAAGGGCATGCAATAGAAACGCTGTTATCGCAATTGCATCTCATTTATTTAATCTCACTATCGGGTCTCAACATCGGATAGTATTTTGACTTTTTAAAATTTTTGTTGCAGATGCATGTGTTATTCTGTTGCTCCTGTGAATCGTTTGTTTTCATGGATTCTTTGTGTGGTTGTTATAGCAAATCTCCGTCTTTAACTGATTAATAACAATGAAAGGGATTTGCACTCTGATGAATATGCGTGCTTGGGAAAGTATGAGCCTGTGGGTGTTAATGAGGATCTGGGAGGGTGGAGGAGCAGGAGGAGTGTGTGTGCTGCCGTAGCGGGTGGCCTTATGATGCAATGCGCTGGCATCACTGTTATGAAACAGCATGAAGGCAGAGATTACTCAAACTAGGTTAGTGGAGCAGCTGAGCACAGAACACCTACAGCAACAGATTTAAAAAAAAAAAAAAAAATTGTTTCCTTCATTTCCTCCATACACAGACACACACACAAACACGCACATACAGACGTCCAGAGTCATTTGTTTTTTCCTCCGGAGATCCTTTTCCTCTTCCCCATCCTTTTTTTTCGTATGTTATCTTTTTTTATTTATACACTTCCTCGTCCTCATCGGTATCAGCCAGCGTGAAATAAATTCAAACTCCTCAGTATTTCTAATCATTCACTCATGATAAATATCCTCTTCTTTGTGGCACAGTTTTTCTTTTTTCGCGTCTTTCATCGTGCGTGCATCTCCTCCGAAGCCCCCCCGTTCTGTGTTTCCCTTGACAACTGCAGCGACACTTTGACCTTAGCTCTTACGTAACGGCTGTGCTGCTCGGTTAGACAGCAGAGGAAGCAGAAAGAGAGACAAAAACAAAAAGAGGGAGAGAGAGGGAGTTAGTGGGAGGCGAAGGGGGGCTTCGGCATTGGCTCTTATGTGGCAGACATTTTGTTGATAAAGTAAGAGGTGAAGAGGGAAGAGGCACGGAAGAAGAAGAGCTTAGAGCTGGAGAAGACTTTGGAAGGTTGCCAGGAGAAGCATAACAGGATGAGGGAGCAGATGGGGAGGCCGGCAGAAGTGATATATAAATGGATGGATATTTATATCAGAGAGGTATAGAAAGGAGGTATGCAGAAAAATTGGCTCTCTGAGATGAAACAGGCTGTGAAAGAGCCCTTTGAATAATATGTATAAGAACGTGTAGGATGGGGAACTATAGCTACGGAAGACACATGGGAAGCACAGTGTAGCTGCTTTTAGTTCAGAGTAATTGATTTTTCACATTTTTCCACCACCTACTGAATCTGCGCTTGCCGCTGAATCTTTGAATCTCAGGCAAGCAAGCCTTTTTGTTTTCATACACAAGGTCTTGTTGTGAGGAATGGAATAAGGTTTCTCCTGACTGCCATCAAAGCTGGTATAACCTCGTGACTGCCCAGGGTTGAATTTAAAGTCCTCTCACATCAAAGAGTCTTTGTAGGGACGTGGGACCAACTGTAACTGATTGGCTGCACATGGTTTCAATGGGGCCCCATGGGCGATCTCTCTCTGTTTCTCTCTCCCTGTCTTTGCAGCATCACCTCCCGTCATTCTAGCTCAGGGGTCAGTTTAACCAACATTTTTCATGCACCGCGTTCACCGCTTCGTGCCCTTTCATTTCCTAATTTGTACAGAAATGCTGTACAAATTCACCCTCAAGAAGGCTGAAATTTAAACACACACACACATGCACACACTCAGTATGTGCTGGGCTGTGCCAGTCAGTTGGCTGGGATTATTTCAGGTTCCACTGAGCTGTAATCCCTACTTCCCTCATTCAGTTAAGCTCCCTGTTTTCTTCTGTTTCGAGGCTCCATTAATCCCCCCTCCCCTCCGCTCTAAAAAGCCACGGCTCTGTAATCTGGACTGTGAGCTTTGCTGCGTCACTAGGTCAGTGTGTCAGAGAGAGTGCAAGCGCTGTTCTCTCCTGTCACAATCTACTTTTCCTCCTCCACTCGACTCCACTTTACATCTTCATTCTTTCTCCATATTTCATACATGTCATTCTCAGTTCTTCTTTTTCATCCTTTCAGCTCCTGTTACAGCTTTACACTTGTGCATCTGTTTCTTTTCGCTACCAGTTTCCCCTTATCGGCTTCATTTTTCATGTACTGCACAACTTCACAGTTTGATAAAGGCTGCAGGATGAATAGTGCGAGTTCAATCATGGGTCACAAGGTACAGATTATCTCACCAAGCACTTCCTTAGCACTCCCTGCACTTGCATGTATCGTAACAGGAGCTTAGGCGTGCTGTTTATAGTGGTGTTTTTGGCCTGTATAATAATCAGTTACAATATAAAAAAAAAATCAGTATCTGATTTGAAGGTTTAGCGTCAACGGTACAAGGCTTGTAGCATAAAAAGCCGCATTTGAAAACCAAAACGTGACAACAGATCCCCAGTGACATTTTGATGCGTATTAATGCAGCAGAATGTTCTGTTTTGATGATATTGTCACGTTACGCTTGATAGACCAAGTATGTTGGTGGTCTGCTTTGGCGTAGCGTTCTCTTCATATCTGTCTGAGCAATCTTTTTCTGTGGCTGGTTCTAGGTAGAGGCCCTCATCGCTGCACTTTCCTGTGGTGTGCTGCACGGTTTACTGTTTCTGTTATGTCTGTCCCCCCTTCAAAAAATTTTCAGCCCTTTCTTGCCATCTTATATGCAGATGACATTCAGTCATATCTCTCTCTCTCTCTCTCTGTATATATATATATGTATATATATATATATATATATATATGCAAACAACAGCATGTTTTCAGTCTCTTGCCACATCTGTAAAGACAGTAACAGTAAGTCCCAAGGTCAAAATGGGAGATGCCCCCAAGGGTGATGGAGAATGACCGAGCTAAGATCCTGTGGGACTTCCAGATGCAGACGGACAAAATGGTGGTGGCTAACCAACCGGACATAGTGGTGGTAGACAAACAGAAGAAGACGGCTGTAGTGATCGATGTAGCGGTTCCGAATGACAGCAATATCAGGAAGAAGGAACACGAGAAGCTGGAGAAATACCAAGGGCTCAGAGAAGAGCTCGAGAGGATGTGGAGGGTGAACGTAACGGTGGTCCCCGTGGTAATCGGAGCACTAGGTGCGGTGACTCCCAAGCTAGGCGAGTGGCTCCAGCAGATCCCGGGAACAACATCGGAGATCTCTGTCCAGAAGAGCGCAGTCCTGGGAACAGCTAAGATACTGCGCAGGACCCTCAAGCTCCCAGGCCTCTGGTAGAGGACCCGAGCTTGAAGGATAAACCGCCCGCAGGGGCGTGCTGGGTGTTTTTTTTTTTTTTTTTTATATATTTATCTCTCTCTCTCTCTCTCTCTCTCTCTCTCTCTCTCTCTATATATATATATATATATATATAAGTCTTGTAAGCATGAAGATGTTTCAGAGTTAAAGATCTTGCGTGTGTGTGAGACTCTAATAAAAGTTAATAATGAAAACACAGAAGTCTTTGTTCATGCCCTCGATAGATTTGTGGCTTGCGTAATGGAAACTCGAGCCTTTTGCTAAATCCGCCATCACCTCTGGGTAACTTTTGATTCAGCTTTCACTTTGGATGCTCGTGGTTAATCTCTGGTTTATTCTTGTTTTTAATCACTTAAGAAATATTGCCAAACTGAGTTTCACTGTGTCACATAGTGAAGTGGAAATTGCTGTTCATGGTTCAAGCTTCTTCTTGCTGGTATTTCAGTTGATACTTTTTTGTGTGGCTTCATAATTATTTATAAAATAAAGAAAAGACCAAGAAAAACCAAAATGTTTTACTTGAAACATTCATGTAACATATGTGGAGTAAGGGGGCACTGTGGTGCAGTGGTTAGCAGCACTGGTTTGAGTGCAGCAGCTGGCTGCGGCCTTTCTGTATGGTGTCTGTATCTATATCTGTGTTGGTTCTTTCCAGGTACTCCAGCTTATGTCAGAGTCCAAAGGCCTAAATGTTAGGTAAACTGGTGATTCGCTTGTGTAAATGGTTATCTGTCTATCTGTGTTAGACCTGTAATAAACTGGAGACATGACCAGGGTGAACCTAGCCTCTCACCAGATGACAGCTGTGATAGGCTCCAGCCTATCCAAGAAAGGCTCCAAGAAAATCGATGGATGGATGGATGAACAGACATTTGGATGAACAAATGATCTCATTTGTTGGAAAATTTGGTCACTTCCAATGAAACGTGCTGTCACCAAGAGGGGAAAAAAGCAGACTTAATATAGAAGAGATTAGATGAGTTTATGCTGAGTTTATCACATATATTTCCTCAAGAAAAACAAACAAACAACAACAACATAATAGCCTAGCTTATTTAGTTGTAAATATCTTATGTTCTAATATTAAATTGCATTTCCTGGTGACTCTAAACAAGCAAATCCAAACTTGTTTACTGTACTTTTACAAGCATTTGTTTTATTTTACACATATCTATTCAGTTACTGGATTTCTAGATATTGTCCCACCAGTTTTCATCTTTCTAAAAAAACATCCTCAGATTTCCTCAGTGGATCAGAATTTCATTATTGACCCACATAAACACTCACCAGCAAACGTGGCATGTGCAGCATACTAGTGTGTCTGCAAACAGGACGTGTCTTTCTTTCATGTTGCTAAATTCAGACATGTCTTCACGGAGAGGTTCTCTGTCGTTATTTGAGTTTGTAAACGATTTAACCACACACGCACACGCACTCACGCACAAGCCTATGTTTAAATTTCTACAGTATGTCTGAACTTGTCTTGACAAACACAATGAGCAGCAAAGCTCTCGTTCTGTCACTCACTGCCTTTTCCCCCACCCTTCCACGTTTCTCTCCTCTTTGTTCTTCACAAAAGCAGGTTCACATCCACACCCACGAATGCTTGAATAGAGGGAGGACTCTGTGGTGTTGACGCACTTGGACTACTCATGGAACCTCTGATTTAGAGAATACATCATCCAAACAGTCGACAGCCGTGATTGATTGCATTCGTTCAGATCCACATCTGATAACAGTGGGATTTGGTGGGATGTCGCACACTGTCCTGAATCTGTAGCTTGTGTATGTGTTAACAATACAACTGAGATCTGATGCAAATACAAATGTATAGCATGCAAAGTTGTGGGAAGAGGGAAGAGAGATTACTATGGCAACAAGGTTGTGTTTATCTCCAGCATGAAACAACGTGCTTTGCCATGTGAACTTGACCCAGTTACACCCAGCTCATTGTGACTGCGCACACACAGAGACACACACCAAATGCACATGGATTAGCACATGTAATAGCACATGGACGCTGACAACAGTGTGATATTTCCATCCATGCTAATTAAGGCCAGTGAGCTCAGTGAATAGAAAGAAGCTACTTCTTTTCTCTTCCACCTCACATTGATGTGTTTCCTCAATCACCGATGACCTAAATCTGCTGTGTGCCATCAGGCAGGGCACTACTGGACAACCGCGCTCTGCTGCTTTATCTCAGTGTTGTCTCATCCTCCCATTTTCTTTCATCATCCCATACTCCCCTCAGGTTCTTGCTTCCCTTTCTCTTAAACCCAGCTTCTCTAAGTGCCTCAAATGGTCTAATCAGGGGAGAGCGATGCTTTTGTCACTCCATATCATGGCTAAAAAAAAAAATCAGTGAATTAATCTTTTTTTATTTTGCAGCTCATTTATGGTTGTTGACTGGAGTTTCTGATATTTCCTTGCTTGTGAGATCAGCGCTACACCTACAGATAGCAAGATCTATTTCCTGGTTGTTGTTTACCAAGATGCATTTAGGAATCAGGCATGAGTGAGATTGATAATTCAGTTCATATATAACCTCCCAGATGACTCATCGCAGCAAAGCAAGCAGAAACGGAGACATCCAGTGTCGGGATTGTGCCACAACACGCTGGACTTATGTAACACATGGAGTTAGCACTTGTGCTTATTTTGTGATTTCCAGTCCAAACTGTTTGAAGAATGTGTCAGACACATCGCAAGTAACAGGCCGAGTATGTTATGGGTTTCACAAATTGCAGATAAATGCATTCATTTCTGTCTGCTATATCACTGGTGTGCACCAGCTGACTTTCTGTAAGAGGATGTTGTTCCCAAAGCAAACAACACTTTATGGTGGCCGCACTAGACTGTTCCTCCAAATGTGCAAAAGTCTGATCACAGATTGACAACCCCCACAAACATTATGCAATGCCGGACCATTATGTAATCTGTAATCACAACAAGAAGCCGGGCCAAATCATTGAAACTTTGGCCGATTAGCGGGTCCACATGGTGCAGCTGATTCATCTCGCCCGGGTTGGCATCTATGAAAGTTGTTTTTTATGCGGCTGTTTTGTTAGATGTGTCAGTCAGTTAATGAAATGGAAGACTGTGCTGTGTTTTTCAGCTTCGGGAGGTTTGCAGAAAGTCTGCATTGCGTCACAGCAGGGAGCAGAGGAAAAAGGAAAGGAGACAAGCAGGAGGGGGAGAGGAACAGGGGCACAGCCAGGGTAGAAAGGGGTGTGTCTTCACTGACCTAGTTAGAGCTGTGGAAACCCCCACCTCCCTGCACCACCCGCCTCAGTACTGACGTGTAAAGGGCACTTTCAAACAGTACCAGATAGACAGAAACGAATGCAGGGAGTCAGAGCGAGAGAGACAGGTAGGAGCGGATCAACAGACAGGCCCGTGTGAGTCAAGCAAAATGAGACTAGCGGAGCAAATACATCCACAAAATATATCAGGTCAAAGTAGATCTGGGAAATATCTTTGTGAAAACAGGATAGGCCTTAAAGGGATTTCAAACGAATTAATGTGAACAACAGACAGCATCTGAAATATCAAACCCCTTCATATCCTGTGCAATATTAGATTTCTCCCGTTGTTGTAGAGAATAATATCTTTAAGGCATAAAGTAGCTTTTAATAAAATCACAAGATTGCCCCCTCCCCCCCCAAAATGTAATAACTGCAAAATGCATACTGTAATTACTGATAAACTACATCTAATCTGACATTTCCTCCACTTTATAGAGTTCCTCATCTTGTTATGAATGTTAAAGGGTGTTATAATGGGAAATCGTCTGGATGCACTACATTGATTTGCAGGTATTTTACTTAATTAAGCCACTCTATTTAAGAAAGAAGGCCCACGGTCAATGCTCATTTAATTCTGACCTTCAGGCTTTCCCCTAGGATCTCAGTTTAGTTCACAGACAACCCAGACGGATGGAGCAGATTACTCTTTTTTTTAAAAGCGACTGCTAAACTTTCCTGAAACCAAGCTGCAGGGCCTAAAATAGCTTTAACTAGTAAAAGAACAAGCTCACACTTTGAGCCTCTTTGCTCTGTCATCTGTTTTTGTGTCCCGTATTCTCATTATTTCCATTTAGCCCATCAAAAAAAAACCCTTTCCAGATTACATTTTCAGTCACTCCATATAAATCAGTTGATCACTCTCAGTATTTTTCGTCAGTAATTCCCTTCCCTTGGATAAACTTTCGGTGCGCTCCAACTTTTTTTTGTGGAAGTCCAAGTCTAAAGAAAACTAACATTCTTCTAGTTCTAGTTTTCTAGTATTTCGTGCTTTGTCATCATAGTCCCTGAAAAATCATTGACAGGAAGTATAAGCTTAAAACCCACGTTATGAATCACTCACTCACGCCATGACGGTTTTGTGTACAATGTTGCCAGGAGCCAGAATGACTAACATCCTGGCTCTTGCGTGTGCTGCCTGCTGCTAACTAGCACTTCACTGTCCATCGCTGTCTGGACTTGTGCACTAAAACTTGAACTCACTGTGGGAGCACAGCTGTATAAAGAATTATGATGATTATTATTACATGCATTATTATGGTTACGGTGACAAAAACACAAACACAAGCACACATATTCTGTGACCAATCTGTGGCCCAACTATCTAGTTAAATTCCCATTGACTGTGCGGAGTCTGGCTTGCATGAGTGTCACCCTCAGAAACATGTCCTCATCATAGAAACACTTTGATGAGGACGTGTTAACAAAATAACTCATGAGCCTGAAGCTGTTTCATCAGGCACAATAAAGGTAGAAAAAGTCCTGCAGATGTCTTGGTGAGCTCTCAGTCTGTTTCAATTATCTGTGCATGCTCATAAACAGATGTTGAATCCTGGAGTCTTTGGCTGTTGTGCTGTGACTGTCTGCTTTGGACAGCATTTGGAGAAATCATAGGTGGTTTCTGGCTCATCTGCTGACAACAGAAAATGACTTAAACATTTTCCCAATCAGGTCTGACACACTGACACATATTTTCCAAGAAACATCGCTTTCCTGTTTGTGCTTGGTGAAATTTGCTGCCTCCTCTGGTGCATTTTATCTTTACAATCTGCTGTCAAGTGATAAAGAACGCTTACACCCCGTGATTCAATAGCTTGCAGAAAGACTACTAGCAGCAATAACTGGAAGTAACTGTTTTCTGTATGATTTCATCACTCTTCTTTAAAATGTTGCTACAGTTCATTGAGGTTTGTGGGAATTTGTTTATGCAGAGCTTTCTTAAGGTCTTGACACAGCATTTCGGCAGAGTTGAAGTCTTGTCTTTGACCAGGTCATTGCAACACTCCAAGTGTTTTCTTTTTCAGGCATTTTTTGTTAAATTTGCTGCTGTGCTTTGGATATTTTTTTGGGTTGCACAACCCAGTTTATCTGTCAGACAGATGGTCTCACTTTTGACTCTAGAATACTTCAGTATACAGAGGATTTCACTACCAGTTCAATTACTGCAAAACAAGCCCATATCATCACCCCTCCTGTCATGAACTTTTAACATGCTGACTGAGGCCTGGACAGTTCTCTTTGAGAAATGAGCGGTTTGGCCTTGGGGTGAAATTGTTTAGACGTCCACTTCTGGGAAGATTGGAAACTGTTTTAAATGTTTTCAAGTAGTGATTAATTTTTCACACTGCAGTCAAGAGAGTGGAATACAGAGTCGGGACTTTAAAGTAGGGAATATAACTGGTGAAGAGAGAGCTTGCTGAAATAATGCACAAAAGGAAGGTAGATTTATCGTTTTTGCAGGAGACAAGGTGGAAGGGGAGCAAGAGCTCAGCATTAGAGGGGGATTCAATGTGTTCTACCATAGAGTAGATGGGGAGAGAAATGGAGTAAAGGTAATCTTGAAGGAAAAGCATGTAAATAGTGTTATGGAGGTGCAGAAAGTCTCATACCGTATCATGAGTTTGAAACTGGAAATTGAAGGGGTGATTTTGAATGTTTGTAGGTCACATACCCCACAGCCTGGATGTCAGACAGAAGACAAAGAGGAATTTTGGAATAAACTGGAATAGAGTGTTCTCAGGGGAGAGCGACCAGTGATTGGAACAATTTGAGTTCAGTGGACACACTGGTGAAGCGAACAGAGGTGTCGAGGAGGTGTTGGTAGATGTGGTGTTAACAAGGGAAATGCAGAAGGACAGATGGTAGTGGATTTTGGAAAAAAGGATGGAAGTAGCCATGGCCATGAAGATATATTTCATGGGGTGACATAACATTGGGTGGACTACATCGTGTCCGGGAGTGCAACCTGAAAGAGAAAGGAGATGTCGGGGAAGAATGTAGTTAGGTAGCGCTGGATGGTAGCATGTATGATTTTCGAAATCAAGAAGAGAAAGCCAGTGAAGGAGAGGCTAGGACAAAATGGTGGAAGTTGAAGTAGGAAGAATGTTGCACAGAGTTCAGGGAGGGGTTGAGACAATCTCTGAAAGCTGAAGTGGAAAGGAAAACGGCCAAGAAGGTTTTTGGTGTATCCTCCAGACAGAGGAAAAAGGAGACTTGATGGCTAGGTGTACAGCTAGAAAGAGAGGTTACAAAAGCAAATGCAAGGGCTCATAGTGAGCTGTATGTGAGGCTAAACACTAAGGATGGAGAACAGGAGTTGTATTGATTAGCTAGTTAAACAGACAGACTGAGGTGGAGTAGACGTGCAGTAGTGTAGGGTGATTAAGGATAGATATGAAAATGTGCTAACATGTAAAGAGAGTGAGTTGAGAAGATGGAAGGAGCACTTTAAGGAGCTCATGATTAAAGAAAATGAGTGAGAGAGGAAGATGGGTGGAGGGCAGTTGAATCAGGAAGTGGAGAGGATTAGTAAGGAGGAAGTGAGAATAGCCAAGAAGAGAATAAAAGCATGCTGGTCCTTAGGCTGCTACCCCTGCAACCTGGCCCCAGATAAGCGGAAGAGGATGGATGGATGGATGGATTGATGAATAGTCCAAAGGTGAGGTAGAGAGTAGTGGGTAACAGGCTGAAGGGGACTGCAGAAACTTTAACTGTCAGGTTAAGTATTATTTCCCATATGTGCTATGTGCTAATAGACCTCTCTGCATCGAATCATATCTGTTATTAATCTCTGTCTCTCTTCCACAGCATGTCTTTATCCTGTTTTCCTTCTTTCACCCCAACCGGTCGCAGCAGATGGCCGCCCCTCCCTGAGCCTGGTTCTGCCGGAGGTTTCTTCCTGTTAAAAGGGAGTTTTTCCTTCCCACTGTCGCCAAAGTGCTTGCTCATAGGGGGTCATATGATTGTTGGGTTTTTCTCTGTATTTATTATTGTGCTATCTACTGTACAATATAAAGCGCCTTGAGGCGACTTTTGTTGTGATTTGGCGCTATATAAATAAAATTGAATTGAATTGAATTGAATGTTTAACACATCTTGGAGAGTGAGGGGATGCTTGAGGAATGATTAAGAAGCGTGTTGTTACCAGTGTTGGTCAAGTTACTTGAAAAAAGTAATCAGTTACTAATTACTGATTACTTCCCCCCAAAAGTAATCCCGTTACTTTACTGATTACTTATTTTCAAAAGTAATTAATTACTTAGTTACACGATTTACAACCGATTTACAACCTGAATAGGTGATAAAGCGATAGATCTTTCAGCCCAATTCTACTTTTTCTGCATAATCCATCATACAAAATGTAATCAAATGGAAACGTCACTTTTTAAAACTTTAAATCTTTTAACTTTATGCATCAAGCAAAAACTTAATTATATGCAACATTCTCTGACTGGAAGAAATTTGTTTAACATTTAAACCTATTTTCTGCATATTCCAGCTCATAAAATAAAATATTTTTGTGTGTTTACACTCACTCTTTCAAATAGATGCAAGTAAAACACAGCAGAAAATAAATAAAATCAAAGACTAGCGGTCCTGTTGCTCTATTTTCACCTGTAAAGCAGGACTAGGGTAGGCGGAGGTTTACCCTGGTGCAGGTGTGCCGCAGCGGTCAGTTTCTCTGTCAATTTCACATTACGTCGTAGTACACTCGCTGCTTGCTTGGAAGTTTAGGGGTTTTTTAGGGGTTTTTTTCGCTGTAAAAAGAAGTTTTCTTCCCAGGCACAACGGACACTATTGTTTTTGTCACTTTTTATGGAATCAAACTCAAAAATAAGGTCAGTACTTCCACGCTTTAAACGCTGCATGCTCATACTCTCTCCCGCACTGTCAATTGTTGATCTGCACACAGCTGTTGTCAGGAACGTCGCACTCGCTTACGTAACTGTCATGAGACGTTCTGCAAAAAATCACGGTTTTAGTAACGCAGCGTTCCCACGTGAAAGTAACGGTAATCTAATTACCGTTTTTGCAATAGTAATCCCTTACATTACTCGTTACTTGAAAAAAGTAATCAGATTACAGTAACGCGTTGCCCATCTCTGGTTGTTACAGAACAGAACTACGGAGGGATGAAGTTCATGAGCTATACCATGAACATTTGGAAAAGGGCTGTTAAAGCTAGGAGCTCTACAGATGCAATGTCTGTGTGAAGAGTGTTGATGGAGAAGGTCAGAAGAAGTTGACCTGTGGATGTAGAGAAAGCATATAAAGGTGGAACTCTGGTGCTGTATGACAGGAGTGGCAGAGATGTATGTGAGGGTGATGCAGAACATGCATGACAGGAAGACAGAGGTGAGATTTGCAGGAGGACTGACTGAGGATGAGGGTAGCATTACATCAGGGATCAGCTCTGAGCCTCTTCTTGTTTGCAATGATGATGGCAAATGAGGTCAGGCAAGTCTCCGTGAAGTTTGCAGATGACATTGCTATCTGCAGTGAGAATAGGCAGCAAATGGAAGAGTGCTTGGAAAGGTGGAGGTATGCTCTGGAGAGAAACCTGTAGAAACAAGAGAGAATATGTGTGTGGATGGATGGGAGGCAGGTGTAGCAGTGAAAAGTGCAAGGTGTAGTGGTAGTTAAGGTAGATGATTTTGAATTCCTGTGGTCAACCATTTAAAGTAACAGATGGCGCACAAGAAAGTTGAAGAAGAGAGTGAATCCAGGGTGGGACAGAAGGATAGCAGAAAGAGCCAGGCAGGAGGAGGACGAAAAACCACAATGGAGGAGGAGATGCAGACGGTTGGTGTGACAGAGGATTATAGCAGAGATAGGATGAGACGGAAGCAAATGATCTACTACGGTGATCCCTAAAGAGAGCAGGTGAAAGAAGAAGACTGTGTAATAATGGACTTATAATCTTTGCCCAGACTGATCAGCAGCAATAATTGCTTAAGTAAGATCAGTGTCGATGTCTTTTATCCACAGCGTTGTGTTAACACACACCAGCAAACTGGAAAAACTTCTACATAACTAGAACTCCTGCACAAGGACAATACTGCACATTTTTTAAATGTCTTTTAAATGTTACTATACTGCCCTGACTTGGTTCTTTGGTTCCAACCTGTTTTAGATCTTTGTTGGATTGCAATGTATTGATTAAAACATTTAAGAACTTTAAAAACATTTCCTACTATTCAATACTATTCAAGTACTACAGATTCAAAGTGTACTCATAAAAATCTGCACCAGTTTCATCTTCTTACCACACGTCTTTCTGTGCTGCAGGTGGTTTGAAAATAGAATAGAAAGTGTTAGCCTGTCATGAAAACTGGCATGCTGTGGTGAACCTCCATATAGCTCATGCTGCTGGACGTTTCTCATGCAATTTATAAACCGAAATGAACAAAAAAGGAAATGAAGCAAGCTAACAGCAGCTTTGAACTCCGGGTGTTTGTTACTGACACGGAAACATGCTGGTGCAGCAGTACGCTAAATCACTTCAGCAAGCTTTATGAAGAAGAGTACATCTCAGCCGGTGAGTTTTGGTTTCTGATGGTTGACTTTAATCAGGAACTCAAAGTTTATTAGATTTTTCTTCTAGTTTTGACAAATTTCAGTGCTATCAGGAAGTCAGACACGTTAATTTGTTACAGTTTCTGTTTCTCACAGTTTTTCTTATCTGATACTTTACTGGCTGATGTCACTTGGCTGTGAATTGAGTTTCCCTCTTGAGGATGAATAAGAAAAGCAGAAGGTCGTGTTGCATGTTTGGAAATGATTAGTTGAAAAGTTCTGTTGAACACAATATTGTGAGGCAGTCCTGTAGTTATTGGTTTGGAATAGTTGTCTTTGTTATGTATTGCCTGCTTGATAGTTTATACACTTGTTTCACTGTTTAAAGAGGGGAAGATTTTGAATAATCGTTACATCTGATTTTATTTATACACCATCATTTCACTGAAATTTATATTGCAAGGTATTTAGATTTAGTCCTACCAGACAGTTATTTTCAAATTATGATGTAACTTGTTAACTGCTGCCTTAATATTTTTGAGTACATATGCAGGCAAGCGAGTGCCTTCTATGTTTTCAATTCTTCTAATCACTTCACTGTGTTTCTCACACTTGCTGAACTCCAGGGTAGATACAGTAACATGTGAGGACATTTTGTGCTAAAAAAGACTAACTTTGATAGGCACCCTTTTAGTTTGGCTTAGCACAGAGGTAACAGTTACCCCAAGGAAGCACTGTACACTTTAATGTACGTATGTCATGAAAATATTCCCTGAAGAGTTGAAAATATATACAGTACACACGCTTTAATGAGTAACATGTGCATTATTATGACTGATTTGCTCACTTATCTAGACAAGTAATTAACATTTTGCTCTGTTTGATTCTAACGCAGGGCCGCAGATACTGAACAATATGTCTGCCAATGTGACCGTTTGCAACATTACCACCAACTGTTCCACGAATTGCATAGTGGATTATCTTCAGGGTCTGGGTTATGCAGCTTTGTTTCTTCTGGGTTTCCTGATAAATGCTGCTGCTCTGTATGCCTTCATTGCCATACGGCGCTCATGGACAGACATCCACATCTATATGTTGAACCTGAACATTGCAGATTTTTCCCTCATCCTTTTCCTGAGCTTCAGGATTTACGATGCCTTCTCCTGCCTGCCTATAACTTACTTTTGTACCTTTCTCATGTACGTACATTTTCTCAACATGTATGCCAGCATCTTCACAACAGCAGCCATCAGTGTCCAACGCTACCTGAGTATAAGATTCCCACTGCGTGCCAGATCGTGGAAATGGAAGAAACAGACAGCTTTTGCAGTGTGTTTGGTCATTTGGGTTTTCTTGATAACAGCATGCATTATGGTCCGCAAGGACAACTATCCTGAAAAACTCTGGACATGTTTTGAACGATGTAAAAATATTCCACATCGTACATGGAGTATCACATCAGTGATATTTATAGGTTTTCTCATCCCACTCCTGATCGTCGTGTTCTGCTCCACTCAGATCATCCGTATGTTTTTAAAGGAGGCCGACAAGTCAGAGGAGAAGAAAAACATTGTTGGCATAGTCACAGCCAACATGATTGTGTTTATCGTCTGTTACACGCCGATCCATATCGCCTTCGTTGCTGACCTCTTTGACGAGCCACAGGAAGACTGGATATGCGAAAGCACTACTGTGCACAAGTATTTACTCTGGTCTGAATGGATTGCTGGCACAAATTGCTGTTTCGACTCCATCAGCTATTTTTTTTTATTGAAAGGCTTTTTTTTCAAAAGCACGTAACTCTTAAGGCAGCATTTGAGTGTTGTATTTAAAGAGGCAAAATGCTGTTAAAGGTCATAACCTGTCCATTCTACATGGCAAGTTCAGTTATGTTTGAAGTCGAAAGTTAAAATAGAAGAAGATCCTACAGCTTGAGGTTTGGCTAAATATATAAACATATATGGGCAAAATATAGGTCAAATGACCACAGTGAGTCAGAACTGCTGCTTAACTTGGGTACATGTTTTTTCAGTGACGGATACCAGACAAAATGTATGCTACCTTAAATGTATTTCATTTAGGTGTTTTTAAAAAAAATCTTCACACACATTTTTTAAACAAATTTAGTAGACCACCTGTAAGTCTATCAAAGTAGTGTAGGGTGATTAAGGATAGATATGAAAATGTGCTAACCCGTAAAGAGAGTGAGTTGAGAAGATGGAAGGAGCACTTTAAGGAGCTCATGATTAAAGAAAATGAGTGAGAGAGGAAGATGGGTGGAGGGCAGTTGAATCAGGAAGTGGAGAGGATTAGTAAGGAGGAAGTGAGAATAGCCAAGAAGAGAATGAAGAGTGGAAAGCATGCTGGTCCTTAGGCTGGCCCCAGATAAGCGGAAGAGGATGGATGGATGGATGGATGGATGGATGGATGGATGGATGGATGGATGTTTAACACATCTTGGAGAGTGAGGGGATGCTTGAGGAATGATTAAGAAGCGTGTTGTTACAGAACAGAACTACGGAGGGATGAAGTTCATGAGCTATACCATGAACATTTGGAAAAGGGCTGTTAAAGCTAGGAGCTCTACAGATGCAATGTCTGTGTGAAGAGTGTTGATGGAGAAGGTCAGAAGAAGTTGACCTGTGGATGTAGAGAAAGCATATAAAGGTGGAACTTTGGTGCTGTATGACAGGAGTGGCAGAGATGTATGTGAGGGTGATGCAGAACATGCATGACAGGAAGACAGAGGTGAGATTTGCAGGAAGAGGGACTGAGGATGAGGGTAGCATTACATCAGGGATCAGCTCTGAGCCTCTTCTTGTTTGCAATGATGATGACAAATGAGGTCAGGCAAGTCTCCGTGAAGTTTGCAGATGACATTGCTATCTGTAGTGAGAATAGGCAGCAAATGGAAGAGTGCTTGGAAAGGTGGAGGTATGCTCTGGAGAGAAACCTGTAGAAACAAGACAGACTTTGTGTGTGGATGGATGGGAGGCAGGTGTAGCAGTGAAAAGTGCAAGGTGTAGTGGTAGTTAAGGTAGATGATTTTGAATTCCTGTGGTCAACCATTTAAAGTAACAGATGGCGCACAAGAAAGTTGAAGAAGAGAGTGAATCCAGGGTGGAACAGAAGGATAGCAGAAAGAGCCAGGCAGGAGGAGGACGAAAAGCCACAATGGAGGAGGAGATGCAGACGGTTGGTGTGACAGAGGATTATAGCAGAGATAGGATGAGACGGAAGCAAATGATCTACTACGGTGATCCCTAAAGAGAGCAGTTGAAAGAAGAAGACTGTGTAATAATGGACTTATAATCTTTGCCCAGACTGATCAGCAGCAATAATTGCTTAAGTAAGATCAGTGTCGATGTCTTTTATCCACAGCGTTGTGTTAACACACACCAGAAAACTGGAAAAACTTCTACATAACTAGAACTCCTGCACAAGGACAATACTGCACATTTTTTAAATGACTTTTAAATGTTACTATACTGCCCTGACTTGGTTCTTTGGTTCCAACCTGTTTTAGATCTTTGTTGGATTGCAATGTATTGATTAAAAAATGTAAGAACTTTAAAAACATTTTCTCGTATTTCATGCGAACAGCAAGTACTACAGATTCAAAATGTGTACTCATAAAAATCTGCACCAGTTTCATTTTCTCACCGCACATCTTTCTGTGTGGCAGGTGGTCTGAAAATAGAATAGAAACTGTTAGCCTGTGATGAAAACTGGCATGCTGTGGTGAACCCCCATATAGCTCATGCTGCTGGACATTTCTCACGCAATTTATAAACCAAAATGAACAAAAAAGGAAATGAAGCAAGCTAACAGCAGCTTTGAACTCCGGGTGTTTGTTACTGACACGGAAACATGCTGGTGCAGCAGTACGCTAAATCACTTCAGCAAGCTTTATGAAGAAGAGTACATCTCAGCCGGTGAGTTTTGGTTTCTGATGGTTGACTTTAATCAGGAACTCAAAGTTTATTAGATTTTTCTTCTAGTTTTGACAAATTTCAGTGCTATCAGGAAGTCAGACACGTTACTTTGTTACAGTTTCTGTTTCTCACAGTTTTTCTTATCTGATACTTTACTGGCTGATGTCACTTGGCTGTGAATTGAGTTTCCCTCTTGAGGATGAAGAAGAAAAGCAGAAGGTCGTGTTGCATGTTTGGAAATGATTAGTTGAAAAGTTCTGTTGAACACAATATTGTGAGGCAGTCCTGTAGTTATTGGTTTGGAATAGTTGTCTTTGTTATGTATTGCCTGCTTGATAGTTTATACACTTGTTTCACTGTTTAAAGAGGGGAAGATTTTGAATAATCGTTACATCTGATTTTATTTATACACCATCATTTCACTGAAATTTATATTGCAAGGTATTTAGATTTAGTCCTACCAGACAGTTATTTTCAAATTATGATGTAACTTGTTAACTGCTGCGTTAATATTTTTGAGTACATATGCAGGGCACATGACTGTAGCAACTCTAAGCAAAATCAAGCGAGTGCTTTCTACGTTTTCACTTCTTCTAATCACTTCACTATGTTTCCCACACTTGCTGAACTCCAGGGTAGATACAGTAACATGTGAGGACATTTTGTGCTAAAAAGACTAACTTTGATAGGCACCCTTTTAGTTTGGCTTAGCACAGAGGTAACAGTTACCCCAAGGAAGCACTGTACACTTTAATGTACGTATGTCATGAAAATATTCCCTGAAGAGTTGAAAATATATACAGTACACACGCTTTAATGAGTAACATGTGCATTATTATGACTGATTTGCTCACTTATCTAGACAAGTAATTAACATTTTGCTCTGTTTGATTCTAACGCAGGGCCACAGATACTGAACAATATGTCTGCCAATGTGACCGTTTGCAACATTACTACTATTCCACCCAACTGTTCCGTGAATTGCAAAGTGGATTATCTTCAGGGTCTGGGTTATTCAACTTTGTTTCTTCTGGGTTTCCTGATAAATGCTGCTGCTCTGTATGCCTTCATTGCCATACGGCGCTCATGGACAGACACCCACATCTATATGTTGAACCTGAACATTGCAGATTTTTCCCTCATCCTTTTCCTGAGCTTCAGGATTTACGATGCCTTCTCCTGCCTGCCTATAACTTACTTTTGTACCTTTCTCATGTACGTACATTATATCAACATGTATGCCAGCATCTTCACAACAGCAGCCATCAGTGTCCAACGCTACCTGAGTATAAGATTCCCACTGCGTGCCAGATCGTGGAGACGGAAGAAACAGACAGCTTTTGCAGTGTGTTTGGTCATTTGGGTTTTTGTGATAACAGCATGCATTATAGTCCGCAAGGACAACTATCCTGAAAAACTCTGGACATGTTTTGAACGATGTAAAAATATTCCACATCGTACATGGAGTATCACATCAGTGATATTTATAGGTTTTCTCATCCCACTCCTGATCGTCGTGTTCTGCTCCACTCAGATCATCCGTATGTTTTTAAAGGAGGCCGACAAGTCAGAGGAGAAGAAAAACATTGTTGGCATAGTCACAGCCAACATGATTGTGTTTATCGTCTGTTACACGCCGATCCATATCGCCTTCGTTGCTGACCTCTTTGACGAGCCACAGGAAGACTGGATATGCAAAGGGACTACTGTGCACAAGTATTTACTCTGGTCTGAATGGATTGCTGGCACAAATTGCTGTTTTGACTCCATCAGCTATTATTTTTTATTGAAAGGCTTTTATTCAAAAGCACGCAACTCTTAAGGCAGCATTTGAGTGTTGTATTTAAAGAGGCAAAATGCTGTTAAAGGTCAGTTATGTTTGAAGTCAAAAGTTAAACTACACGAAGATCCTACAGCTTGAGGTTTGGATAAATATATAAACACATATGGGCAAAAATATAGGTCAAATGACCACAGTGAGTCAGAACTGCTGTTTAACTTAGATAAATGTTTTTTTCAGAGACAGATATCAGACAACAAGATGTATGCTAGCTTAAAATGTATTTCATTTAGGTGTTGGTTTTTCATCTCCACACACATTTTTTTTTAACAAATCTTATAGACCACCTGTCATAAAAACAAGAAAACACAAATACCTTAGAAATCTGTCAAAAACATCCATCCCTCATGCATAATTTAAGTGAATAATCAATCTGTGACTCGTATGGATGATTTTTTCTGACAGCTTAGATATATCTGACTGTTCACATGCTTGCCATGAACTGTTTATAGTCTGCAACAGCAAAATGGCCTGGTAAATGGTCTGTATTTATATAGCGCCTTTCTGGTCCCTAAGGACCCCAAAGCGCTTTACATATCCAGTCATCCACCCATTCACACACACATTCACACACTGGTGATGGCAAGCTACGTTGTAGCCACAGCCACCCTGGGGCGCACTGACAGAGGCGAGGCTGCCGGACACTGGCGCCACCGGGCCCTCTGACCACCACCAGTAGGCAACGGGTGAAGTGTCTTGCCCAAGGACACAACGACCGAGACTGTCCGAGCCGGGGCTCGAACCGGCAACCTTCCGATTACAAGGCGAACTCCCAACTCTTGAGCCACGATCACGAAGCTGATTACGCTGCCTACCAACACTTAACAAAACCAATCGCCGGACTTAAAGAATACTAATGTAAAACTCACATTTGGGTATTACTGCACATGTAGGCAAGCTGGGAGTGGGCATCCCATTCACCACACCGATGGCACCACAATGTATGAAGGGGCTTTCTAGTAAATTTCACCTGCTCTGATTGACATTTGCTGAAGACAAGTACTTGAAATCTCTGAGAATTAAAGTGAAGAAGCTGCGGTACACTGTGAGAATCACAGGAGTCAACTTGATACATTTGGTTTTCACAAAATGTTGGAATACTGCTGCTACTTTTTGACCGTTTTAAAAATATCTCTCGGTGCTTCTCTCAAGACATTTCTTGACATTCTAAAACATTTGTTCTCTTTGAGTTACTTAGCAATGGAGCAGCTGATTATTTGAAATATTTGACTATTTTTTGTGAATTGTTCTTTTTTATGTATTATGACATATGATTTCTTTTTCGCAAAGGCAATTTTATAGTCTATGAAGTACTACTGACACAATTATTCCTGGTTAGCTATGGAAAATTGTATTAGTTGCACAGCAAGATTAGTAGTGTTGACGCAAAGCAAGAAGGTTTGAATCAGTTGTCTGTGTGGAGTTTGCATGTTGTCCGTGGGTACTCTGGCTTCCTTCCTTCTAGTCCATGGTGATTTAAATTGCCCATAAGTGTGAATGATTGTCTGTTTCTCTTTGTTGGCCATACAGAGGTTGTTGGCCTGTCCAGGTAGCTCATCCTATGGTAAATGGCATCAGCCCCTGTTAACCTGAATTGGATAATTGGAAGAGAATGGATGGATTTCTTTTTTTTATCTGTGTTTATTTCCCAGTGACTCATTGGTATATATCAGTTATCCTTAACACCTGGCTTGGACTGGCTCAATAAATCACTGTATTAAGTCTTAGTTAATGTGTATTATGTATGTTTTATATTTGTCTTAAGATATAAATATCTGTATTTTTTAAAACTCATTATGTCTTCCGTGCTCTCTGTGTGATGTTCAGAGCAAAACAGGAAAGGAGATAACAAAGGCTTTGCTTTGCCAGCTTTGCTACACACCTCTCATCAAAACATCAGTCTGTCTCAAGCTTATAGCAGCACATGTGCACTTAACAGAAGGGGGCCCATGGGAGCCTGTGTCCTTCACTCCTTCCTGTGTGAAACTCAGAAGCAGATGAATGCAGGCCAGTGTCCAGCTCCCTCTAGTGGCAAGAAAAGCACACGCTTGAAAGATTTTCCACTTCCTCTGCTCTGAATCTGCCTGCTCTGAAGCCTAAATCTGCCAGTCTCGAGACAAATATGTCTCATTTAAAGAAAATAAACTGCGATAATGATATACACATCACTCCAGACGGCTGTGAAGCAATCATGCTGCATTTGACTGTGCATTTGTGTGTGCACTGTGTGCGTGGGCACGTGCATAATGACATGCATTTATTTTAATGAGTGCATTCAAAACCACACGCGACAACATTAGCAGTCAATTATATAATGCCATTTAATAGCAGTACTCCAAAGATTGATGATTATTATATCAGCAGTGGCTTAGTGACTGCAAAACTTGGCAGGCATCAGTCAAATGAGACAGCTCAGCTCAGGCTGATGTCAGGCCTGCGGTTCTACTCTAATGACAGGAAGGAAACTGCTGAAGTCTGCGTTCAGCCAAAAGTCACGTAAATACTGTACATACGTCTTATTCACAGTATTGTCACCGAAAAAATAGCCTCGCACTTCAGCAACCGTGCTGCCTTAGAAGACCACGGACCCCCCCCATCCCTGAAACCACACAGGTACACAATACATTCAGGATGGTTATTTACATTATTCACAAATGTTATACAGAACAGCTCCCTTTCAAAAAGAAAAGAAAAGAAAACCCCACACAGTTTGTGCTTTTCCTTATTACTGCACATTGTAATGGTGCCAAACAAAAGAAGTGATTACATTCATTCACTCGGGATGCTGACGAGCGGTTTTCAAGATCCTCCAGTATGGCAGTTGGTTGACGATGACAGACAGACAATCACCAGACTACAGACTACACGACGAAACGTCCATAATCAGGAAATGAGCTACACAGTGTTCCCTCAATGCACTTCAGTCCATTTGAGGGTTTGCTTATGAACTACTTATAAAACATTATTATTATTGTTAGATATCTGCTATTCAGTTCATGTCATGGCATCAGCGAAAACATTAACAGTGTTGATCATAAAGGGCATGACAGAGTATGTAATGTATGCTTACATATTTACAGTATATGGCGTGATGTATTAAACCTAAGATCAGGGTTTTTTTCCGGTCTGCTGTGCTCTCTATAGATCCAAAACGCTTTGGAGATACATCAGCTGTAGAAACGTCAGCCTTCTCTTGAATATAATGGAAGCACATTGCAGTTGCCTTGTAGTGCACAAAGTGCTGAAACACTACATTTGAAAGATTCAGCTGCAATATTTCTACAAAAAGTGTTACTTGGATAAAAGAAACAGCCCACAAACCTTGATGTAGGCAGTTTCAAGGAGGAACCAAACTACATCAGCCACATATGTCACCATGCAGAAGGAAGCGTCAGGCTCTTTCTCACCAATGATTAAACGTTACGGAGAAAATAGTTCCAATGACAAACTGCTTACAGCAAGCTTTGTTGTTTTTCTGTTTTTTTTTTTGAGCAACTGCATCAGGATATGTGGAAAGTGACATAACTGCTGAGTTTTTATTTTTACTTTTGAAAAGCACCAGGAAATCGCCATCTCTTCCCATTATATTCAAGAGCGGACAAGTACTTCTACAGCTGATGTCTCTAAAGGAGCAACTCACACTAGATGGATAAAATAAAATAAAGCAAAGCAGACCAGAGGAAGAATACATACATTTCATTTGAGAGGTGAACCGTCCCTTTAAGTAGAAGTAATTTACAAACAGACCCTCAAATAGTGTTTTTAACATTCAGCATCAGGAGCGTCACATAAAGAGAGCTGAAAAAAGTGTATTTTAACAACAGTACAAGTCGGCATCTCAATGAAAAAAAGAAGAAACATTCATCGCGTTACGTCAAAGGCAGAATTATAAGAAGTATACTGCAATAAGTGAGTTCTTCAACACCACAGTACGTGAGGAAGGTGCACTGCTGACTTAAATTATGTTTTCATGGCACTTTTAAAGTTTCTCCCACTCTTTTTTTTTTTTTTGCTTCATTAATCAGGCATCAGTAAATCATTCTTCACTTGGGTTTTGGCACATTGAAGTAAAGAAAAGAAAAAAGTCTTGGACATTTCCATCTTGGAGCAGGTCACTGTGAGAATTTTCCACGTTACTCTTATAATGAGACAGTAAAATGCATATTTTTGTTTCCAAGCTGATGCCTGTCTATATTTTTTCTAAGTTACTGTTTGTCTAACATTATGGTCTCACCTAAATTAAAGTTTACTATGTACATATAAACCATATGTTGCAGGTCGCTTCGGATTCAGCGCAAACCAGCATTCATTTGTCGTCTAGTACAGTCAGCTGTAACAGATTCTCATTGTTTCCCACAGTAGTTGTAGTTCTTGCACCTTCATATGATCGTGTTTTTCCTGCCCTCTTTATCTGGTCTCTGTTTTACTGCTGCAACACGTTTAAACCGTGTTGTGTTGATCTAAAGGCCGACCATTTCGTGGCACCGCGGACACTTTGATGGGCTGAATATATAGTCCCATTTGCCAGCTGAGAACATTTCCCCTCACCCCTATTGGCTCTAAGATGAGCCAGAGGTTTCAATCATCCCCACTGTAACTGTCACTGTGCTCTGTATTACATCTGTGGGACCTTGACCCGCTGTGAGCCTAAGGGGAAATCTTGCCCCGTAAAACTGGACTGCGTTCTATAATGCAGACCTAATGAATGTGTCTGTCTGTGTGTGTGTGTGTGTGTGTGTGTGTACGCAGAAAAAACCCTAAGGTGGCAGTGAAGGACAAGGTGTTCTTACACTGCAGTCCTTGTACATTATATTCTCCAAAACACCTCCTGCCTTGCCGCCTTTCTGTCTATCTTTCTGTCATTTGTGATTTTTCTGTCAGTCCAGTGCTGTGGTGCAATCCCACCTGATGTCCTTGTGGAATTATTGGTCGTTATAGAGTACACAGAGTGGAAGGAAGAAACGAATTGAGCGATGGACAGCCGAGATGCCGTCATTACAGAGAGCATGCATTTGGCAGGAATAGTGCTGACGTTCCAGTCCTGCGCCCTGCACTCCAAAGACGTGAGTTATGGTCCCATATCCCCACGAGACAGGTTAGAGGCATTTGGCACACAAGTCATGCTCCTTCGTATACACAGAATACTAAATACCCACCTGTACAAATACATGTATGCAAGTCTTGTATGTGTGCAGCAAGGAGAAAGAGTGGGGAAAAAAACTGAAGGACTTATAGGTTCAATATCTGTCTTAAGAGAATGGCCAGTTTTTTCACCTGGAGCTTCAGATACTTTAAAGATGTTCAGGATTTCCAATTTCACTTCAAGTACCCAGTTGGCAATCACACCAACAGGTAATGCAGTGGGGAACAGATGGCTAGCAGTCTTGTTAATGCTATCCATGAAGGGAAAAGCATCCCACTATTGCAGGAGCATTCGACTGGCTCTGCAGTCAATCTGCACAGGGAACGCAGTATCTAAGTGCCATGTCCATTTTCATCCTCGTCCTCTCTGCTCCCCCCATTCGGCTCTCTTTCCATCTTCTTTGCTCCCCTCTATTCTCTCTCTCTCTCTCCTCCCTCTCCCCGCTGCCACTAAGATCAGGAGAGAGAGGCAACTCTGCAATGCAGACACAGCAACAACCTCAGTCCATCTGACCAATTAATGTGAGCCAGGATATGAGCGGCAGACCCAGCAGCCAGTCATAAGGAGAGGCTCATCACAGGGTGAAAGAGGGGTCGCCTGAGAGACTGACAGAGAAGATTATGGAGTGGGGTAGTGGGGCGAAATGACAATGAAATAAAGATGTGGGGAAAAGAGAAGGGAGAGAGTGACAGGCAGAATAAAGAGTAAGGACATTTCTGTAAACAAAACAAAGAGCTCTGGAAACAGAATTGGTTTCCTCCACAGTCACTGGCCAGCCTGAGTCCTGTCACTGCAGTTCTTCTTACTCATCAGCTGGCTGAGATCCACCAGCTCACCCAGCTCCCCTCGCTCCAGGGCCCCTCTCAGGAGAGCCCTGCTCAGCCCGGGGGTGTGTTGCTGGGACACATAAGCTTGGCTGCTGGGAGCGGGCATTGATGGGGGAGGCAGGGGGACGGGGACCATCCCGTGGCTGCTGAGGATGTATCCTTCCTGGGCTGGCCAACGCAAAGGCAGTGGCTCGCTGTACTCCATTGGTGCGCTGGGTGCTGAGACCACCCTCCGACGCTCAGGTGAGTCCTGGGGGGTCATGGGGTAAACATATTCTACTGCAGACTTCCTGAGCGGGGCTTTGGGTGTCCCCTTTGCTTTTTCTTGCTTGCTCAGACAGACATAGTGCTGGCGTGGCGTGTCATTCACTCGGCTGTCGCCGCTGTGTCTTCCACCTCCGCCTTGCTGGAAGAGTCTGGTGGTCAGGTAAACAGAGGGGGGCATGCGACAGGGTGAACCCAGACCTACAGAACCTCCCCCGAGGTAGGTCTGACTTGTGTCCCACCCTCCAGAGTTGGAGTCAGACAGCCGCAGGCCTCTGCGTTTCTGCTGGGGTGTGTGCTCCGGGGTGGGCAGGAAACCGGGGTCTAGCTCTCCTGACTTCACCCAGCCGTTGGGCATGACAAACAAGGTCTCCCCGCCCTGGGAGCAGGGGCGCTCCCCGCCTCCCTGCCGTGTCACGCTCAACACAGAGCCTTCCATCCCTCCGCCGCTACTCAGCAGGCCTCTTTCACGCCGCTGGATGGAGGCCTGGGAAGCGGTGCCATGGCGACGGTTTGCAGGCTTGTGGGCCATGATCCAACACACAGCAAGGCCCGAGAGCGCCGCCCCTATGGTGAATGCAGAGACTGCAGATGCCACGAGCAGGTTGAGCGAGACCAGGCTCTCCGGTTCAATGAGCAAACTCTGTTGGAGAATTCCTGAAGATTAAAAGACACAGTTACAAAGATGACATTTAGTAGAACACTCCAATGACCGTCCTGTCTCAATGTGTGACCGGAGGCTGTAGTTTAAAATGATTATTATTACATATAGTCCTATTCTGTTACTTAGCGCTTTCCCGTCTCTCGTATCATGATAAATCAAAAACTACAATAACACTCCTAAGTGGTGATCATCATCTGCGGCATTATAGGATTTCTTTCTGTGATGATTATGTTTCAGAGTAACTTCTCTCCAGTTTGGCCTTGAGGCTCCACGAGCTCTGGTTCAGAGAGGCCTGCACTTGTCATCAGCACAGCTAAGACCACAGCAGCTCCCTTTCTCCCTCTCCTCACACTTTCCATCCTGCTGCCTGGCCAGAGAGTTGCTCCTTTGCAGCAAAACCTTACCTCAGTGTTTCCACCCAGCTCTAATAGCTCCCGTCTGCAGACACAGCACCACATGCCTGTCTCTGGCTCAGCCTCTCCTGCGCTTTCACCGCTTGGATTACAGTCTGACAGATGTGCAGCTGGGTATCACTGACTTCCAGTGCTATCTGTTGTTATATGTTATTTCAAGATAAATGAGTATGGTGAGGGCTTGGAATGTGCTGCGTATCCCTTTTCTGTTGTTTTGTTGGAAATTCCGAACCAGCTAAATGGATTTTATGACGCTGAATCTGGGCTACAGCAAACGGAACACCTCGTAAAAAACAAAAAAAAAATGCTGTAGAGGAAATGCCTTTTTTTGGTGTTTTCCACTGACTCTGTGGATTTCAAAGCAAGGTTCAAAGAGGGCCTCTGTGGTACTGCTGCAGTGACATCTGAGCCTCTCAACAGAAGCGGGATGTAGTGACACTATGCTCAGCCATTTCCTGCTCGCGTACCAGCCAAACCCATTCCTCGCTATCAGATATATGACAAAACAAAACCTCATATGCTGAATGATGTGAATGCACTAAATGTGCATTTCCAGTATTGTCTACACACAGCTGCACAACTTTCACAACTTTCACATCCACATCCTAATTAAAATGTCACTCTTGGATATGTTTTGACCTGAAGGAAGTGAGACCGAAACCAGAATCTCACTTCTTCTTCCACCTGATTCAGCTCTCGCAAACATACAAGCATTCAGTTTACATGCTGAATGGATCTTGCTGAGCTTGCTGAGTAAATCATGTTACATCCTTGATAATTAAAATGAACTTAATTCCAGAAATGACTGTCTGTACTTCCTCACTTGGTACTATCAGAACATAATGTTCAGTGACAAATAGGCAGGTGTAATGAGCGATTGAGCCACTAGGTGGAGCCTGTCCTCACTCGACTGTACACAGCCAGCAGCATCCATGTCATAGTGCTGCAACCTACCATCACAGTCTCCGAGGTGGGAGGTGGTGTTTCCATACTCCACATCTTGCTGAAAAGGGAGTCTACGAGACACAGAGATCACAGGCAAAATAATCAGAGATGTATTTTTAATAAAGACAGCACACAGCAGGAAACACGTTTCCTTAATTGTTATATAGACACATGAATACTCATGGAAGAGCGCATTGAATGAATTTTGATGCCTGACTTCACAAATAAATAATTTACAGCTAATCAATGAAAATCCGACCCTTTTCATGCTCACTTTTGTGCAGAAAATTGTATGTGAATGATGATGTTTGTTAGTAGTGATCAATAAAAATTGATATAGCACATATGGACCTAAGATTCGGTGTTATGACATTTTTGATCCCATTATGGATTTTTTTTCTTTTTCTTTTCCACCCTTCAGAGGATCAAAGGGTGGGGAGCATGTGTTGTGACTTACAAGCTGGTGGAAAAAGAGGGGAGAGGGGGAGGGGCGTCATAAAGAGTCCTAATAGCAGTGTTGGACCTCCATATGCTGTCAGAACAGCTTTGATGTCTCTTGGTATTGATTCTACTGGCGAAGACCATCATTCTCCCAAAAGATGCTCCCTAACTTAGTGTTTTGATTACGGTGGTGGAGGCTGCTGCCTAACAGTATGTCCTATAGATACTCATTTAGGTCAGGCATACGATTTTCATCATCATCAAACTCTTCGGTGACCCCGGTTACCCTATGGATTGAGACATTGTTACGCTGGAAGTGGTCACTGCCATCAGGATAGAAATGTTTCACCATATAATCACTCAGAACAACTTCGTATTGATTTGCTGGGTCCCTACCCTCTAAGAGGAGGAGTGGACCCAGACTATGTTGGGAAAATGCCCCCCATAGTGTAATAAAACCACTGATTACGGGTTTCAAAGACTTCATCAGTCTGTAGGTTCAGTTTCTGCATTTGATTCAGACACCTGCATTTTTAGTAAGAAATAATAAAAAATAAGCACCGACTACTGGTCATGGCAACAGAAATTTTATATTGGTTGTAATTTGTTGGTAAAGGCTTTTTAATGTAATAAGCCACAAAATGTTCAAACCTTTCAATGTATGCACACTTATTTTACAGCATTAATAAGACATTACAAAGAACTAACAAAATTAAACATTTGGAAAGGAAAGCAAACTGTTCACTGGTTTTCCTTTATCAACATGTGTATTGGCACAAACTTGCTAAGACTTGGAGGTGGGGGCAGCGGTTAGCACTGCTGCCTCACAGGAAGAAGGTCTTGGGTTCAAATCTGGGCTGTGGGCCTCTTTCTGTGGAATTTGCATGTTTTCCCTTCAATTTGTGTTAATGGTTGTGTCTCTTAGTTTCAGCTGTGTGATTGACTGGTGGTTCATTCATGCTAGCCTCTATACATGTACATACATAGAGAGAGAGACCATTTAGGTCAATTCCCTGTGCAGCTCATACTGATTTTGCAATTAGATCATCTTCATTTGGAGGCAGTAAACATTCACAGTGTTGTGTGCATGTTTGTTGTCCTCACCGTGTACCGGGTCTTAGAAAGGAGCAAGTGCTGCCTCTGGTCCAGCCACAGTATGGATCCCTGGAGGCCAGACAGCTCCTACTCACACAACAAGCAAACAATCAAAACAACATCATTAAACATCATTAAAATCCTCAAATGTGAAACGTGTCTGTTTTGAAATATGCGGAGAACCACTGAGATAATAAATCCTTGCGAGGGATTCATTTTTATACGCCGCAGACACACATATTCTATCAAATTGTTGCTCGTTCACACTATCTAAGTGTGATTTATCTGCTGTGGGAATCAGGTCCATGGCACAGTGTTCAAAACACCTTCCTCATATAGACAGAAAAAAATACAGGTGCCTCCTTTGTTTTCACAGTCAGTCAACCTCTTGTGTCAATTTACATATCATTTGCTAGCAAAACAAATTTTCTCAAAATAAATATTAAACCAAAGTAGCCAGCTGTGACATGCATATCCAAAATACAAACACGCAAAAATGAAAATAGAACTGCAAATTTAATTGGATGATAGCAGTACCAGGAACTGAGAAAGCAGAGGAGAAATAAAAGGTGGCCCGGAAATAAAGTCTTGGTAAATGGCAGCTGCTAAAGCGGCCTAATTATCGGCCAAAGAAAGATTGAAGGAAAGGAAAATACTGTGAAAGACAAAAGTGCCACTCACTTCATGCAGCGTGAGTGAAGGTGGCAGCGAGATGTGGGGACTCGGACCAGGCACGAGGGAAAGGCCAGCAGCAGAGTGTGGCTCGTTCGGTCCAGCGACAGAGACAGGAGCTGACGGGCCTGAGGAGAGTCCTCACCACATCTAGACACAGGGACAGAAAGTCAAGTCACATGTAACACCTCTGCACTCCTCTTTTGGCCTCACATAAACACTTAAACATAAAGCTCCGTGCCCTAGCCATCATAAATGGGTCTCAGCTGAATTTTGCTGTCAACATGAAACAATAGTTAAGTTGATTCTTTTGGTGCTTCCAAAACAGAACTGGCACATGCACTCACCTGCCACTTTGAGATTCTCATCATAGACCTGCAGCCAACATAACTGCAGCAACTGTGTGATACCATCATGTCAGTATGGACTGAAATCTCTGAGGAATGTTTCAGGCACCTTGTTGAATCTATGCCATGAAGAATTACTGCAGTCGTGAAGGCAAAAGTAGGTCCAACCTGATACTAGCAAGGTGTTCCTAATAAAGTGGCCAGTGAGTGTACCTATAAATCACTGGTTCAGCAACGAAACATCATAACATCAAATATCCCTGAAACGTTTGGCTGAATGATTTGTTGCTGTCAACCATTTCCATTATTATTTTTTAATAATAATTTGAAGGTGCAGTGTGAGTAATTAATTGGCTCCAGCTTATTAAAAATGCAGATCCCATTTTATTGGCACTGTTAAATAATGAAGAAAATGTTTTGTTTTTTTTAATTAACATGTCATATTGGGCATTTTTTACCATGTACCAACAATTTTTGGCACAACTAAAACTTAACTGATTAATCGGTTGAATAACCTGCTGATCACCCAAAGTTTGTCCTAAATAAACAAATAAACAAACAGTTGAATATTAGATACGTAGGCAATAAAGGTTTTGGCAGCTGAAAACATTTTCTAGTCACCAACTCCCTGTTGCAGCTACATTTTCACACATAACTGCTGTGGGCTGAGTTGTTTTCAGTCACAGTAATCAGATTAACCAGGTGCTGAGTTGACATGCGTGGACAGTGAGATTATTGGTTTGTTGCATGAGTGATTGATAGGCTGTGTTCCAGTATCCTTCAGCCCAACCGAATTTAATGAGCAGGCTTAGTTTAAGTACCACGGCTAAGACTGCTGTCACTGCTGCTAAGAAGAAAAAAAAAATGTCACCGCACTGCTTTAATTATACAGTCTATATGACTATACCTGTGATAGATACGGTCAAAGGAATGAAAGAATAGGCTTTTACTGTGAGATGGAGTTCAAAAATGTAGAAAATCTGATATTTAATTAAGTATAAATGATGAAAGTTATTGGGTGAAAAGCACTGCTGCTCTGCAGTTATCAGCCAGAAGCCGTTACAGTGAGACTCGATATATGCCAAGGACAAAGATATCCTGCCTCATACTCACTTATCTGGGTTGAATCCCTCCACCTCCTCCAGAAAGACACTGCTATGAGAGACAGAATCTCCACTGGGAATCATTAGGAACTTGAGAATGGTCCCACGGGTTGAACCCAGGAACAAGACTGTACGGTTCTTATGGGGGCCAGCTTCTGTGTCCACCACCATAGCTGTCAACTGGTACCTAGAAACAGAGATCATTAAAAAGAAAAAAGGTGAATCGACTTCATTTCCTATCCTATCCTGGCTGTTGTTTTTCAGTTTATCCTTTCCTTTTTCTTTCTTAGTTCTATAGCGCTACATGGATGCTGCTAAACAACTGAGTCATTCTGTGTACCGTCCCATAGTCTTGACCACCCAGGGTCTATGTCCCAGCAGGGGAACTGTCTCATCCATGAGCGGGTGGGTCTTGACAAAATTCAGCACCTCATCTGGCAGTGTGGTCGAGGAGCTAAATCTGGATCCCTGCACTGCACATCCGCCTGGCCTGCAGACAGAGGGAGAAGTTGAAAAGCAGTCCGAGAGAAAAGCCAGAGGAGATTCTTTCTTTTTTTCATTTGCTGGAGGCAGTATTAGAATATTTGCTGAATAGTGGTGAAATAGAAGTGAGACTGACAGTCGGAGCTTATAGGAGGACTTTACTGAATGTGAGACAGATGCTAAAGACAGCAGCACTGCAGTACTCTGCTTACATACACTTTGCATAATAATACCTTGGTTTAGGCACGGCTTCATCTGGTACAGGTGTCCAAATAGACTCGGGGGATTTTTGCTCCTTAAAGCGTCCCTCAAAGACATGAGCGAGCTGCTGCATGTCAAACACACACACCGCAGATCCCGGGATGCTACCAAACACAGGGGGAGAAGGCGGCGATGAGAAAACAAGAGCAACATTACATTTATTTGGGTATTAAGTGTGCCGTGGTACCTGTTGGGTGGCGTGGAGAAGAGACCCAGGATGACATCTCGTCCCTGCATGTGGATGATGCCGCTCGTGGCGTGCAGGAGGTTGAAGTAAAAGTGCGAGTCTCCGGGGACGGAGCAGTTGAGCCGCGCCTTTAGAAACGTGGTCCACTGTTTCTCCAGGACGCGCTGGGAGCCACCCAGGTCGGATTTACACACACGGGCCACGCGGGACACCATCACCTAGAATAAGAAAAGGGAAAGTTTAACAAAAAACCCTTCAGACTAGGCAAGAAGAAGGAAGGAGAAAAAGGGAAGGAGCACCTTCTCCAGATGATGAAACTCCATGGCCATCTCTCTGAAGAAGAAGTAAATATGAGGCCCCCACTCCATGGCACTCACAAAGTAGGGCTCTGAGAAATTCAAATGAGAAAAACACCACAATCACAGTTACAGCACAGTCCCTGGAGTCAAACAAGGCTCCACAACCCCTGATAAGGGGCTGCAGTGAGAGTCGCATCAACATGAACCGCTGTTGTCCACCAGCCTCGCTCATCAAATATTCATGTCCTCTTTAATTTATCGTTGTGGGTTAAGATTATACACATTACTTATCATTTATTCATCCAGCACTGTGCCAGCTTTGACCTGCCCAGGCTTGTTTTCTGCTCCATGGAAAACAGGCGCCTCGCTGCTCGGTCCAAGGCTTGTTAAAACCTTGAATCTGTGGAGTCTGACTAACCTCAATACATCACTCTGCCCGGACATGTTCCACTTATGATAAAAATCGATAAAACGAGAGCCTAATCGTGTCTGGTTTTGCCAAATTTAGCTTGCTATTTAACTCGCCCAAATTGTCTTGTGCACCTGCGAGCCACTTACGAAAAGATAGCAATGACAGTTTTTCAATTCTCTCTTATTTGTTTTCTGATTGTCTCTTTGTCTGGCTCTGGAGGGACATTTTCAATATGTCTGTTTCTAAAAGTACCTCGGAACCATTTGGAGTCGTGCTTGACTGTGCGAAGGGCAGGGCTGTCGCCGAGGCTGCGATAGATCACTGCGTCGATGGCCAGGAAGTCTGTCACGGTGCCGGTAAAGAGACTTCCATCTGACGGAGAGACGCAGGGAGAGAGGAAAGGAGGAGATTAAGAAGGAGGAGCAGAAGAAAAGAAGGGGAAGATACAGATAGAGCGATAGCACAAGGTCAGGAAGATTAAAACCAAACAAGCAATGCAGTGAGAGGTTCGACTATAAATCATTTGCAAAGGTAAAGACAAGGGCACAGACGTTTCAATGTCTGGAGCTGGAATCTGAGTCTGATGTCGGCAACAAAAGCGACATTTTTCATCTTTACAGAGCAAAGCCGAGATGCTACCTGCAAATAAAGCCACATTGGCATGTCGTGGATCATATGGGCACCGTGCCATCCCACTGATAGGCTCTCCCACCATTTCTAGACTGTCTCTCTGCAAGAGGAATAAAAAAAAGATAAACCAACTGGCAGATACACAAAGAAAGGCTGGATGACAGATAGACGGATACTAACAGTGTAGTTGGCACACAGAGGGTTGAAGGCATTTGTTCCGCATACAAACAGTCCACCGTCCTGCTTGAGTAAAACCTTGATGAAATTACGACACTCTCCCTGTAGAAAAAACAAACAGACCAAACAAAAGGAAATTATTATTATAGAAGGAAAGGGGGGGGGTGAAGCTACAGGGCAGGCAAGGTGACAAAGATGGTTTTGAACAAAGCCGCTACAAGACTGTCAGCGTGAAGTATGAAGAATGCAGCTTAAAAACAGCCCTGAGAGGAAATAACACTCTCAACCCCACTCCATCTGGAAGAACAACAGGATGGGCACTTTATAGTAGTCTTCAAAGTGGAGGCTGCTGATTGAAGTTTAAAGATGCTACCAGAGAGTCGGAAACTTGATGATCCTTTCCTCCCTCTGTGATAGTATTTTACCACAATGTCTGATGGCGTGAACTTGAAAACACAGAAAATATACCTGTGCAGGTAGATGATTAACACTTGTGCTTTTCCGCAGCTCCGTATTTATTTGTCAGATTGGAAATAACTGACAGGATTGCTTCCCTTGAAATCACTTTCTTGTCAAGAGTCTCATGCCAGCTACATTGGATTGGCTTAAAGACTGAGAACAGGAGAGCACAGCTATTCCAGCACTGTCCAAGATCAGTTGCATCCACCTACCACCACCACCTCTATAACATCGTTCACATACCTCATTTGCTTAATCTCAAAACTCAGAACTGCCATAGATAGATAGATAGATAGATAGATAGATAGATAGATAGATAGATAGATAGATAGATAGATAGTGTATTTCCTTGTATATCTGCACGTTTCAATGAATTGTTGCAGCTTTTTCTCAATTTCCTAGAAAATACAAAGAAATGAAAGTTGGCACAAGAGTTTTACACAAGTCTGTAATAAGGAAATAAAAGAAACTTTATACAGAAAACGATTTAATTCCTTCTTTTGTAATTACAAAAATATTACCAGGAGCAAACTACATTAATTGCTGTTAAATTGTCTATAAAGATTATGTGTGTGTCAGGAGTTATAGCTAATCTGCAAGGATGCATTTGAGTGTAAGGTAGGAAAAGGATAGATGGAAATAAATTTTTTAAATTTAACTTCTAAAGGTAAAGGATAGAAGTTTAATGCTTATCACGAGCTACCCCTTTATATAAATAGAAACAAAAAATACAAACGAAACTTTATACAGGCTGTCTGCATTCGCTGTAGATATGTGCACAGAACAATGATAAAGGAAAATAGCGGCATCCAGACGACCCGAGTGAGTCAAGAAAACAGAAAAGCCTAAGCGACTTATTTACTGAGCCAATTTTTCCTCACATTCACATCGTTTCTTGTTTTTATACAGCCGTGTGAACTTCTGCAGTGACAAACAGGCTTTCATTGCCTCTGTGCAGTTATTCCACAGCGTTACTCCCTTGACTGTAATTCGGTGATATTTACTCTTGGTTCTTATTGCCGGTTTATTAAACATATAGTTTCCTCTCAGTGCATGATGTTTTTGTCTTCCTTCAAACAAATATTCCAAAGACTTGGGGATAATGTATGTTGTCTTGCTTGCTTTGTACATAATTTGGACTGTCTTAAGCTCAACTGGGCAATTACATTTCTGTGAAAACTGCTGGCATAATGCAAATGAATGTAAAGTCCAAAACGTCAGACTGATTCTTTTAATACAGCAACTTCATTAGTGCCTGCTTACTATTAAGGTTCAAAGAGCAGCATAGGTTCTATTAAATGTAATGAAAGTGGGGGAATGCTGCACACTCACCTACTGCTTCAGTGTTGCTGGGCTTTAAAATCCAATCTTATAAAATGAATTAGAGAATTTTAACTAACGCGGTTCACTTGTCTGTCCTCTGTCTCACATTCTCACCACTCTCCAGTGTTTATCCTCCAGACTTTCTTTGTTTCTCCTTTTATCACAGCGTTACTTCTTGTTTTTTTCCTCACTCCTACATCATCTCCTCTTTCATCTGTGGTGTTTGAAGCAACACCTTCTCCCTTTTCTCATCCCTCTACCTCATTCTTACTACCTGGTGGCTGCACTGTGCTCCTAATGTCTTTCCTCCTCAGTTCTCCTCCACCTACATGCGTCCCATTGCCATCTATACGTGCCTTCCTCAACTCATTTCAATTACCGTTTCCTCCCTGAGGCTGTGTCACTCTCCCTGCTCACTTTGCTCTATAATGTCTCCCCCTGCCTTTTTGGCTTAGGTTGTATTTTGCCGGTGGCATTGCTACATTTATACAGTAGACCCCCCATCAGATAGTTATCCTAAATTTGATCAGATTCCCTTCATACTACACAGCACGGTCACCTTTCACTTTATATACACACCTAGAATTGTCCCACCTTCTCTGTCTTACCCCACAGGCTGAAAATGATATATAAAGGGAAAACTGGCACAATGCAGATGCTGAAGAAAAAAACCCCCCAACAGCTTTCAAGCTCCATGAACATCTCTTGGCCCGGGTAATGTGTCACCGAGCTGGTGTGATTAAGCGATGTGCTGATTCTGTATCAACAAGATCAAATTTGTGTAAATACCGCATGCAGGTGCGCCCAAAGGGAATAAGGTTTCTGTAACAGCTGTTGTGTCTGTCCATGCGTGTGATGGTGTAGATAGCGTTGGTGCGTGCACAAGTGGATCTCAAAGTCAGTCAGCGTGCTGTGAACGATTATTTTACCTCGTGCTTGCCCTTCATCCGACACACTCGAATATCGTTCTTATTAGATTCCCAAGTCCTTTTCTGAAAGGGGATAAACCACAGTCAGACCTCCCTGCACGCTTGCTATGTGTGTATGCGCACATGCTTTTTTGTTTTAGTGCATGTGTGAGTCTTACCTTGCTGTAAAACATCTCATCGCCTGCCATGTTATCCAGCTCCACTCTGTACAAGTCATCTCTGGAAACACACAGCAAGACAATCGAAAGCATCAGTTAAGCAATATGATGCAAATTGACACAGTGAACCCACGTTTGGTTTTGTTTTTTCAGCAGATTTGAAATAATTCATGATTGTTAATCAATACGCCGATGGTGAGTCAAAGCACTGAGCCCGCAGGACGTTTTGTACAACATTCTGATGCGTTCAGAGTGAGAAGTGTTTGGACTGCCGCTGGAGTGAGGCGATTCATATTTTTCCATCTGTAAGTGTAATGTGAATGAGCAGCTTTTCACTTGACATTTAACGGCAACGCTGAATACATCGCCACTCGAACAAACTGCTGAAAACGTCCTCCACGGAGCGACAGCAGATGGAAGCCGTGGCATCAAAGCGAAAGCAGAAAAACATATCAGTGCGAACGCGTCAGTCGGAGGTGGTTGCTGTTGGTTACCTGGCTCCTATGTACAGCGTGCGGTTGACTTGGAGGACCGTCTGGATGTGCAGCTCCTGTCTTTGTGCTGAACGATGAGCTCGGCCCAGGAACACTGGATACCTCCTCACCACTGGCGTGAATGCACAGACAAAAAGACACAGACGAAAAAACTGAGAATTAAAATCCTTGCTCAAGTATTCTCTGACAGCTGAGGACAGCGTGACTACTTTCCCCATCTATATATACCCAAAGTATTCAGACAAGCCATCAAACAGCTTCTCTAACCTTCACTTTAATAGTGTCCTCACTCATTCTTGATGTTTTTGTTTCCAAAAACAAAGATAATGGGCAGAGACGAATGATGCAGCGGTTCAAGCGTGCTGAAACGCTGTTATCCTCTAAGTGGGTTTTTTTGTGCTTTTTTGCACTGTTGTTGATGCATGCAGCTCCACAATGAGAAAAACTGTGTTTAATCACTCTTGTTGTTATTTTATGATGATAAAAGGTGCTTCTTCCCTGTCTCTTCTTACCTTTGAGACAAATGAGGGAGTAAAAGATGAGGTTGAGAGAGAAGGTGGGAGTATCAGGCTACAAGAAAGTTTGGGAGAGGAGGTCTCCATAGGGAGCCCTCATCATCAGGAGACAGATTGGGAAAGCGCGTCTCTCGCTGTCCTTGACTGCAGGGGAGGGAGAGAGGACGTAGCGATCCATCTCCACCTGTCTCCTCCCTCTCTCTCCCATCTACATCACCTCATCCAATCCAACTATCCCCCACCTTTTCATCTTTCTCCACCTTTCAAGCTGTATTATGATCATTTCTCACACGCCACTGTGTTTATTTCTTGCCCTCTCTCATGCTTATTAATCTATTGCTGCCATGGAAAGATGAGGTGAGGCTTCTTTGTATCTGTATGCCTGGCTAGTTCGAAAGCAGCTTCACGCCAAGGCTTTGACCCTTGACCTCCAATTTCCACATCCACCGCAGAGCCATTCATCAGTGCTGCACATATACTGGTGCACAACACGTACACAAAGGCGAAGGACACATACCCTCCACAGGGACGTAGCTGAGTGGACTGGGTTCCTCTGGGAATGAGCCATCAGCCAGTTGAAGCAGCAGGAGAAGAAATGCGAGGGGTGGAGCCACAGTTGCCATGGCAGCAACACACATGCACTGTTAACAAAGAGAAAAGGAGAGAGAAAAATTTCATTGCGCACTGTCTGTGTGCGTGTGTGTTCATGGCTGGGAGTGCACACGGGTATGCGTATTGGCATTCTGACAATATTTCTCAGTGCAGAGGAACAGGTGTGTGTGTGTGTGTGTGTGTGTGTGTGCGTGTGTGTGTGTGTGTGTGTGTGCGTGTGTGTGTGTGTGTGTGGTGAGAGAGACAGGGTCAGAAGTGCAGCGGGGTGACTGCTGCTGCAAACCTGGATTCTGCAGGGAGCAAATGTGTTTCTATTGTCTGCCTTAGAGGTGTAACAGGGACCTATTGTCAGAAATGTCACTCCATTGTCAAAGAGTCTGAATCGAAGGGGATTCTCACAAAACGTTCACACAGAGACAAAACACTCTTGGGTGGCAATGCTTTTCTGACTAATTGTGTTTCTCTATGTACATATAAAGGCAATAAAATGGGCAATTAGCCACAAAACAGAAAAGACTAGATGGCCTTTAGAAGTAGAATAAAGAGAGCAGAAGGTAGGGACCGGGGTAAGCTGGACAATGTCTTTCTGGTTGAAAGGACGCCCTAAATCAAAGTGGAGGAAACAGATTTTGGCCTTTAAAAGGTTAAGAGGCCAAATAAGGATCACACTGGTGCTGGATGCATGAAATACAGATGCAAAAATAAGTGACCAGCTTACTGCTTTAGCATGTTAGCTTTCAAACATTTGTTGATTTGCTGAGAACAAAGTGCAGCTCTTCTGCAGGAATTTGGTCACCAGCCAAAGTAATGATCATATACAAATGATCATATATATGATCATATATAAACTCTGACCTGTTTATGTCTCTATAACATCTCGGGCTGTTCATCATCTGTGAATTAACCAGTTGGTTCATTAAATGTGAGCGTCTTTAGAACAGACCAGGACTTAATGTACAAAAGGGAAAGAGGAATATTAAGAATTAAATTGTTTATCGTGCTATGGTTTTACTGGTCTTGCCCACTTAAGACCCACTTCAGAGTAATGTGGATGTCTCTAATCAGATTTCAGGGCAATTCATTTATTATTATTGAGAGATTTCACATGCAACCATACCAGTAAATGCTAACCTCCCGGCACCCGAGGTAGCATCAGGAGATCACTAAAATCGTTAGCATTCGTCCCTTTGGGTCCAGAAATGACTGCTTAAAGTTTCATTTCCATTAAATACTTGGATATTTTAATTTGAATGGCAACAATGAACCAACAGACACACTGGAATTTATACAGCCTGAAGGGGGTTACAACAAAGGGTTCAAACTCTTGCAGAGACAGTGGAACAATACTGCTGCACATAAAATGTCAGGGATAAAATGTGGTAGCCAAACCATCCAGCACATGTTTGAATTCGAAAGCTTTATTAGTACGCCTTTACTCAAAATGTCTATGGCTCAGCTGTAGCCGCCTGCGAGGTAGCACAAACTGTCTTTGATGTGGAAAATACTTTGAAAGAGGAGAGGCGATATAACGAGGAGAGAAGAAAAACGACAAACTGGGGAGCGCATAAAGGGCGGAGTACTTGGGCTTTGTCTTGGGTTTCTAACAGAGCTGCTGTAATTCTGGGAAATGTGAAGAATGACACAACGTAAATGAAAAGAGAGGTTGGAAACGGAAGAAGAGATCTGAGCAATATCAATGCTGCTCCCATCAAATCAACCCGAATACCATGTTCCATGTTTCCCCAACCCCGAGCCGCTTATTTCCTTTCTTCCTCCATCTCTCTTCCTCCATCGCACACCACCTCCCTTCGTTCCTCTAACTCTCATCTAGTCTGTACCCTGTTATAAAAAAAACCTCTTACAGTTGTTTTCGGTGATAGAAAACCAGTTTGAGAGGTAAATGTGTTCGTTTCTAAGGAGATGGCAACTGCTATTTGAGGCGCACAGATGTAGGACACACATATTCGTACATACTTAAGTACACAGTCACCTGTGTTGCCAGTACTTCAGACTTTGTGTAAGATTGAGAGACATGCTGTTTGAAGACATCGGTGAGCTGATGTGGGCTGGAGGCTATACTCTGGGGCCACTTCAAATGTAATTCTAGCCCAGAGATTGCAGGTTTGACATCTCTAAGCCTGCTGCTCATCAGATGCATTGGATGAGGCCTGAGGGGGAGTGGAGGGTTTGTTTCATCTGATCCTCCTTTGGGATACCCTAGACTAAAACAGATGGAGTCAGGTTTAGGGTCAGCCTCGTTTCATTATGGCCATAACACGAGGAGGGTCCACACGTGATGCTTAAGTCTACGATGAAATTCTGTCGCCGTCTGTGGATTTGAAAGATGGATAGATGGAATTAAATGAAGTGTGTGTTCCAGTGAGATTAGCTATCATACGCCTGAACACACCGCCGCTAAACAATTGTGCTCCTTCTGTTTATCTTAAGTTTGGTGACTTACACTGCTTTTCTAAATAGACGTCCATAAATTGTAATATATATCACTGAAAGGACACGCATTGTTTCACTCTGAGCTTGCTTGACAATCATCATGTTTTTTTCTTTGCTGTGAATGAATCCACTTATTGCTTTTTGTATATTTATGAGCTCATTACAAACAGGAAGCAGTAACCACTCTGCAAGTGTTAGATGTTGCTAAATATCCAAAAATGAAAACAAATACAAACTCTAGTGGTGTTTGCTGTATGTGGTCATGATTCCTGTTTACATCAAAAGTTAGAAATACAAAGAAATACAAAATGAAACAACTAACTATGTCTGTCAAAATATCTTTGTATAAAGAATTGACAAACACATTTGAATATTTTTTAATAGTATTACAAATCTGAAAGCCCCATCGACAATGATCTTATATTTCTGAAACACATTCCCAGCTGGGCTAAAAATACCCCAGGGGCTACTTCTGCAATTGCCGGGGGGTGCCATGACAGATCCGCTCAGTGGCATCTAAGAACAGGTTTGTGCAGAAAAGTTAACAGTTCAGCAATAAACAGATAAGTAAATAAACTGATGATTCAAGCAGACAATTGATGATCGAGGGGTGAAAACAATAGTTACATCTATAATAAAAACTAAAAGTGCAGCCTGTGGCTAAATTAGAGTGCTGTGGAAATGTTTTCTTAAATGTTTGCATAAGTAGGTACTGGTATAGCTCACTGGACTGAGCAGGAGAGCCACATAATGTAAGCCTGATGCAGAGGTCTGTGTTTGAATTGTCTCCTCCTCCCAGCTTTGCTGTCGTGTGTCCTATCCCAATAAATGCTGAAAAGCCGCCCAATTTCTTTTAAAAAGGGATAAACAGTTAAGATTGTTGACAAATTGTTAACTGTGTTTATGAGCTTTTAAAATAGCTAGCTAAAATTGTGGAAACAAGGCCTAACAGCTGAAACTGTTCCTAAAGAATATATATATAGTAATCTAAAATTGATCATGGAACATGATGAGAAACTACTAGACAAACTGCGTTGTTAATTACACCTGTTTATCTGTTCATTAATGCAAAACTCAAATCAGCCAATCACATGACAGGAACTCCGTGCATTTAGGCATGTAGAAGTGCTAAAAATTAGCTCCTGAAGTTTAAACTGAGCATCATAAGAGGCAAGAACTGTGATTTATGTGCCTTTGAATGTTCAGATTACTGTATTTGTACCCGTAGGTAGATTGAGTCTGCAGTAGTAAGTGAGTCATCCGTGCTCACGTGCACATTTTAAATACAAACACAGACAACAGGCAACAGAAAAGCATGATACACACAGTCTAATAAATTAATTAATAATTATAACAACAAAGAATCCACAACGCAACATGCAGGATGATGAAACTATGATTTGTTCATCTGATGATCTTGTGATGGCTGCTGCAACAAAAGTGTTGTTTTTACACTTTTATAAACCTTCAGAAGGAAGAAACAGGAAGACAAAGGATGTGAGTCGCCAAATAAAATCAAACCAGCCAAACCCTGTATCTCTCTGGTGTAGAGCAATGTTGGTTCAGCTGTGGCGCCTTTAAAATATCAGCCTATAAGACCATTTAACAATTTGATTGGGTGAGTTTCTGTTCTTTACAGATATGTATCCAAACCATGGCACAGAGAAAAAGGATTAAAAAAAGGATTCAATCAAAGCATGACAAAATAAAATCATCCTGGTTTTATCACTATGGAAATGAGAGCATTTTAGACACCAGTGCCTTTTTTTTTGCCTCACAGTTGCTTCAAAGTTCAGCTTTTAATCAATAATTATTTCAAGACATTTATGAGACTAAAGATACTCCACTGTCTGATCCTTAATGGACATGACCTCTTGTGTATGAATACATTTTCTAAAATTGATGATCATATCTTTTGTCTTAGACATTATTAATGACAAATGTGGTTGTTGGTGCCAGACAGATAGCCTGGGTATTTCAGAAACTGCTGATCTACTGGGATTTTCCCACACAACCATCTCTAGTGTTTACAGAGAATAAGCCAAAACAGAGAAAACATCATGTGAGCTGCAGTTCAAATGGCTTGTTGATGTTAGAGGAGAATGGCCAGACTGCTTTGAACTGATGAGAAGGAAACAGTTACTCAAACAAATATTCATTTCAGCCAAGGTATGCAGAGCAGCCTCTCTGAACACACACATCAGACCTTGAAGCAGATGGGCCACAGCAGCAGCAGAAGACTTGGCTGCATCATTCTAACGGTACAACAACACGAATGCATGGATCCATCCTGCCTTATATTAACAGCTCAGGCTTCTGCTAGTTGTGTCCTGGTTTGAAGGATATTCCCTTGGCTCCATCTCTTTATGACCACTATGTATCCATCATCTTATGGCTGCTTCCAGCAGGATAACACAACCTGTCACAAAGCTCAGATCCTCTCAAACTGGTTTCTTGAACATGACAATGCACTCAAATGACAACCCCAGTCACCAGATCTCAATCCAATAGAGCAGCTTTGGGCTGTGGTGGAACGGTAGAGTCATATCATTTATGTGCAGTTAACAGATCTGCAGCCACTGTGTGTTAATATAATCATGTCAATATGGACTAAAATCTCAGAGGAATGTTTCCAGCACCTTGTTGAATCACTGCCATGAAGAATTAAAGCAGCTCTGAAGGCAAAAACCAAAATAATTTTAATTGGCACAAAAATCTTGTGTTGCATAAAAAGTCTTCTATATAATGATTGTTCTGAAAGCCTGTAAAGGCTAAAAACACACACTCCCAAACTGCTCGTGGAACATACTAAAACCCTGTGGTAAAAGATTAATTAAGCCTCCTCATTAGAGAGTGTATTGATTAAGGTTATTGATCCATAAGATAAGCAATACGATCTGGGCCAAGCCAACTTATTAAACCTTTGCTGCTATCCAGTGCAAAGACAAAGGTACTGTTTTTTTTTAATGATCTGAGTTATAAAAAAAAAAAGAGGTTTGGGGCAACTCTTTGATTATCAAGGGTTCTGAGTTTTCCCAGCTGAGCCAAAATCCTGAATAAAGAAGTGAAAAATGAAAGACGGTTTCAATAAAAGACAAAAAGGGAGGAAGAGCGATACCACTTGCGACTGCCTTCCAGCTCATCAAGCTATAAAATCCAGACTGGTGACAGAATGAGTATCAGGAAATCAGGAGAGGAGAGGCGAGCAAGTGGAGAAGAAGAAAGAGTGTTATGTTATTTGTGTCAGATCATGTTGGTGTGATAGGATTAAATGGTGTGACACTGACACTCTTATCATGGGACGCATGTAATGACGACGACAGCCGCACGGTGCAATCTAGCCTCATCAGGCAGCTCATTAGCAAATCACCTGCTAACACCCACATAATTAGCAAATCAGCAGGTCATCTAAAGGAGCGCACACACCGGCTTTCACCTCTTATCACTTTGGCCATATGTTTGGTACTCGTCACCTGCCACTGAGCGTCATTTGACAGTGAGTCTTCTTCTCTGAGCTCTCACCTGCCACAGCTGATCTGACAGGAACCAGAGGGGGTGAGCAGCATGCTGGGGACATCTATACAACCCCCAGCATGTCAACAAGCTACGTGAAGGATATCTAGTTCGAGGATCCACTATTCAATATTTACCAATGATCCTGTCCCTAAATGCCTCAGTGGCCTTGAATACATGTTGCACATGCTCATATTTGCATGACATCTCAGCTATTAAAGCTACCGAGTGAGATCAATACACTCTCATCCTGCTAAACAGGGAGTAAAGAGCACCATCCCTACTCACACTGACGAGCTTTGGCCATGAGCAAGGCCTGAGCAACACCCTCCAGCCCCCCCACCCAGGCACACGAGGCCGCCAACGCACACCCACACATCTACACATACAAGCAGACATCAACTCAATGCTATGACCTGTGCTGCACCCAGCTACACTACAGCCATTAATTAATCCTTTGACACACACACACACACACACACACACACACACACACACACACACACATACATAAATATATTATGGATGAATAAAATCCAGACCCATCTTTTCACGGTGTTGACATTTTACTCATGACTGTTACCAAGCTGTGTTTTGTGGTGCGATGCACCGAATCTGTTGTTGTGATTAGGTCTTACAGGCAGAATCTTTTTTTTTTCCCCTCAGTCTCTCGCTCACTGTTTGGCTGCGGCAGCCACTCCACTCTGTGCCTTTGTTACCGTAGCAACCAATAGCAAAGCTAGGGAGAGATGTTTTATTGCAGTAGATGTAAACGTGAGGAGGGCGGGTCCGCCCTCTAACTCATACTTTGCCCACATATGTGTGCGCAGGCAAACAAACAACACACACTGATGTAAGCAGGAACACAATTATACCCACGGTCATGTGTACATGGACGCAGATGTAAGGAGGTGTGGGTCCCCGCATGGAGGGGGATGGGAGACAAGCAATTTGGTCTGTAATTTTATATATACATATATATATATATATATATATATATGCGCCTGGTAAGGTGGTTTCATCAAGTTTATTGTGTAAAAACTTCATAATTACAGAGATCATCTCTGCTGGACATAGGGTAAGCTCTGAGTCCACAATTTTGGCCTTAAAGAACTATGTGTAATGCTTTCAATGCTTTTCCCCACTGAGCTTCTGAGACCTCCTATGCTGGATTATTATGACAGACTGTCTTTTAATAATATGCGATATACAATATACTTACAAGGATAACTGGACTGTAGAGTTTTCATGCTGGCTATGGCAGTATTAAAGACTCAGCTGAGAGAGAATCCTTTAGACCTTGTTCTCATTTGTAACACACTTGCTCCTTGAGGACAGTATGCAGGTTAAAGCCCGGAATAAAGCAAGATGGCCTAAGGGTAGAAACACAGACACGGGCTAAAATGGGAGAAGTGGGTCACCTTCAGACTTCAGTTTTCTGCGCTACAATCAGTATCGTTTCATTAATAGGATTCAATCAGACATGAGCTGAAAATGAAAAGGGTGCACTGGAAGGGAAAAAAATAGTGAGAGAATCCAGAATCCTTTGGTATGTGATGCTACTGTACAGTAGACTCACGTCAGGCAAAATGTGATGAGTTGTGTTTGTAACTGACCAGGGTGTTTGTCATGATAAATTTTAATTTTGGCCATTAATAGAGTGGTAGTTAATACCAGTTAAATAGTTAGATCAAACTGTGATTTGGCAGCCTTTATGCAGACATGCAGAAATCTGTTTCTACACTAAAAACAGAATCAACATGAGCTGTGTTTATATTTCAAAAGAGAAGCTGGGAATTCTTGGAGTTGTCGCTCCAAGATCATAAGACTCTGAAGGTGGGTTACAGCTTCTGTCTTTATCGTACATGTCGAGGATGACATCTCTGTTAATGGACAGTTCAACATTTTGTTTCCCCTTTTCTGCTCTGGAAATTCAATGTAAAGAGCGGAAGGTTAGCTCTTTGCAGAGACTGGAAAAAGCAAAAAAAAAGGTGTTTTATCACTGTTTTACATGGTGTTATGTACAAGACTCTCTCTATGGCTGGGAGCTTCATGAAGAAGTCTTTAAAAACTTCCTGTAAAAGTGTGAATGAATGTTTTTACACTTTGGATACAAGGTGTAATATGGGATTTTTCTTTCTTTTTTTGACAGAGCTAGGTTTCACCTGCTTTCAGGTTTGGTATTTAGCTAAATGAACTAGTCTTTTAATCTCAGCAGGAAAGTAAACGAGCATGGATCCCTAAAATGTTAATTTGACATGGCTCATTGGGTAAATTCCCACACACTGCTCTATAGATAACTCGGATTTTATGAATGGCATGTGTCTTTATTGTAAATCTAGGACTGGGTCTGTGAAGCAAGTTCAGAATGGTTAATGTGAAAATGTCTCAAAAGGAAGAAGGTTGGGAAGAAGCTAAATTAAAACACAGATATTTGATCTGTTTACATGCGCTCATATTCAGTGACAGGACGGAGCAAATGTCTATGGCGGACACAGTCACGCGCTCCTCAGAAGTGGAAGTGTCGCGGTCTTTATCTATATTGAGGTGGAGGCGATATTCCCTCAAGTGGCTGCTTGTCTCCTTAGAACAGGTCTAATCAGAGTTAAGGGAATCTGTCTCCTGCTGTTAAATATCCTAAAATACTATTCAATCTATAGGGTCATTTATATGCTAATGCAAAGGTTACCTCTGCGTATAGCTCTGACGCAGCTGTGTGCTGTTAGTTTATGGGTGAAAGCGGAAAAAGGTAAAAACTGCGAAAGAGATAATGAGGCTCAAGGAGATGAAAAGAGACGATGCTAGCAAAAAAAGAAAAAAGAGACAGAAGGGAGACGAGGAAAAGGGTGGAGAAGACACAGAGAGGAAGTGATGTTCCCCTGGGTGAGTGCCATAGGTAATTAAAATAGGATGGACAGAGCTGGAGTCTAGCCAGAGAGAGCTTCATCTCCCCTCAGACATCTTCTCCAATCAGGCCTTCTGCCTAAAGCTAAATTGCTGGTAGTGACAGACGCAGCATACAGGGAGCTATCAGTGTCTGGGTGATAGGCAGGTGCGTGTAGAAAAGTAGAGACGATGCATCTAAACATGCAAATAACAACAATTTGTGGGCTACAAAACAGCTAAATGTATGTACTTTTAGTGTTTCCGTGGGATAGAAATGCATATGAAAACATCTGAAACAGCACACGCACACACGCAGACAGACACGCACATAGACTTGCGCGCACAGAAAACATTTACCGTGCTGTACAAAGCTGCAGCAAGGGCAAACGTTGCTAACCAGAGTTTGACTGCAGTAAGCACATATACATTCACTGCACAGCTCCGAGCTGGAGGCAGGCACATGAGTATGCAGTGCACACACTCAGACACACACTATGAGCACAGAGTCAAGCGCACGCACACCCCTGTGCGTACGACGCCAGTGAAGATGCAGTCTAATTACACAACAGCGACAGGGGTTTTTCGCCTATGAGTTTGACCTGGTTTTATACAGTCATTATCCTGTTTAGTCACACAGTCTTAATGGTGTCCATGACATCTGTCTCCAGGGAGAATCTTTTCCCCCCCCCCCTTCTTATCAATTTCCGAAGCAAGGCCTCGTTATTTTTTAACATTCATTACAAGGAAAGAAATCATCTGACTGCTTGGTAACTGGTCCTCTTTTGACAAAAATAAACTGTGGATTTTGCAGCCAAAAATAATCGTTGCATTTGTTGTATTTTTTCTTTCTTTTTTTACCTTGTGTTTTTCACTGACCACCACTCGTCATCCACCTGCCTATTCATTTTTCTACCTCAACAAAGACTATGCTAAATAGACTGTGCTAATGTCCCTACGTGGCATCCATTACCATACATCTCACACTCTGTTAGTGGCTTCTCTTATGCCGGTGTAGAAGGGGGCTGAAAGGTAGCTCATTTTCATGACATGCTGTTCTTTGTGTGCTGTGATCACCGGCAGCAGTAAATATAGCTCTTTTGGCAGAGGCCTGCTAAGAGGATCATAGCCCACAATAGGTGGTCTTCTCACTGCAGATATCAAAAATGCCAAAGAATCTGCTTGTACACATGTACATGATGCATGCTTGCACAGACACACACTCCCACAGCAGCAGCAGCAGCAGCGTATAAACACCCATACACTGACACCTCCCCTGAGAGGGCTCTCTCTTCCTTGCAGGTATAATTGTGTTTCTGCTATGCTTTGCTCCTCTCCGTTCAGTTGTGACTGGGCCCCCAGAAGAAAAGCCATAATTAAAAGAGAAAAGTTGTGTTTGCTGTGAAGATGGGATGGGTGCAGGGGAGGACAGAGAGGGGAGAGAAAGATTAGCCACAACAAAGCTTCATCGGGCCACAAAACAGTCTCGCATAGCTGGAAAGACAAAGGACTCGAATGCTTTTATCTCCCAATAAAAAAAGAAAAAAAAGTCCTCCAAATCCCTCCGGCTAAGCTGCCATAACTGAAGCCTGCTTTTTGGCATAGGTGCTCGCTGAATGTGTTGGACAACAAAAGCAGCAAAATATGAGAAGATAGACCAAGCTCCTAAGAAATATATATATATATATAAAGGCCCATTCATTTTGTGCAGAGAAGTAAAAAGTCAAGTGCCTTAGTGGTGGCATTTGAGAAAAGGTTACTGGTTATTTGCTTATCTTGTTTGTGTGCGCGCGTAGATGTGTGCGCGTGCTTCAGTGAAAGCATGGAGTGGATGGTCATTTTCTCCCTTTTGCAATTTTGCGATGTAAATGAGATCACAGAATGAAGGAGATTAGGCGGTCTCTATCTGCCTGAGTTGAAACAGCTGTGATAACGCTCCAAACCCAATTTCTAGCCACTTAAATGGGAATACGAGTTACGTGCAAAGGAGAGGGTTGATTTGTGAGACAAACTTCCTTTTTTCAAGCTCATGTACGACACACGCACGTGTAGTACGCGCACATGAAATATGTGCGTACGCCTTCCCACGCCTCACCTCTGGGTGAGGGAGTAATGCGAGGTGCTGATGAGGTAAGACAGAGGATAGAACAATACAATAAGAACACACATATTTGAGTAATCAAACATGCTCACGTATCAAGTTATCCAAAACTACTCAGATTATGTTTCATGTCATTTACTATTTCAAAAGCTTGCAGGTAGCTTGTATTTGGCAGCTGATTACATTTCATAATAATATGATCCATCCCTGCATGCGAGGCCTTTATAGTGTGTGAGGAGGCCACACAATGTGCACAGGCATACATAAAAAGAGCAGCACCCTCGGGGAGGAATCACTGAAAGAAGAGTCATAAAACTGAAGATGTATGGCCACTCTGAAGGGATTTTAACATGGAAATAACTGCAGGGTATTATTACATGGTGCATGTGGCTGATGCAACAACTAAATCCACATGCTTCAGCCACCTTGGCCACCTGAACATCATTTATCATGCAGTGTACGCTTTATGGTGTTGTGGACAATTTACGGCAGTTTTCCACAGGTAACGCTCCTCTGTTTGCAGGGGTACTTGCTATCTTGCTTCTTTCCGTCTAAAACATCTGGAAGGGCTTGCTAGAGGGGAGGGGGGGCAGTAAAATCAACACAGAGAAGCTTTGCATAAAGGAGCATATTTTAAACACCTATCTCAGCATAGGGAACAAAGTTCTGCCAAGGAAAGAAAGCACGCCTGCATGACTCCTGACCCTCTGGCCCCCTTTAATCCTGCAGAATGACTCCCTGAGGTCCATGCTCCGGGGGCCCAGCAGGAATAGGTCACCCAGCAGATGCCTGCCTGCTTAAACTCTTCTGATTTCATTGCCCCGAGGTCTGAGAACTCCATCGCCCCTTTGAAGTGTCGATTTTGTTCTGAAGAATCCCACCAAACCCCGCCACCCGATAAATATGGCTCCCTGTGTGAAACTGGAGCCTCGTAATATGCTGTATCTGGCTCCTTTTGAGGAAAATAAGCATTTCTTCAAATCTCTTGATACTAGACGCAGCTTTGTTTTGTTTTACAATCAGATTAGTGGATAATCCTGTCTCCGCTTTGACACAGAAATTACTGTTAGGGCAGGTGGGAGTTCATTCATCAAGTCTGGAAAGTAAAGTTCATCCAAACACTGTAAGAGCGTATGTTACCATTACTTCAGTGGGTGGTAGGCATGTCCAGGCTGTGTGAGAACAAGGCAATCTACAGTGAGCAACTTACGGGTTAAATGTAGTGAGAAAATTACAAAATGACAAAAGAAAAAAAAAAACAGAAAGCATTAACTTATTTCACAAAAATCTGCTCACCCAACCGAGTTTATTGAGTATAAAACATCTTCAGGGCTGGCAATAAAGAAACAAGTAAATCTGATAAGAAAGCGACTGGTTTTGCAGCAGCTTGCAGCCTCCCAGTGTTAAACCAGGGGTGTCTGACTGTTCCTTTCTGTGTACCAGAGGTAAAGAGGAGCAATTTGTCGCCAATTGCTTGACGTATTCTCTTGGCAATAGGAACAGAGAAGCTGTTAGGTAACATCTCTTTCCTTCCAACATCTTCTGTCTGTTTCATCTCACTCTGCTTAACACACAGGATCTGAGACTGTCATTCTACACATTTTTAGAAATGTGGTACTTAGCAACCCCATCACAGTAATCTGCCTTTGATTTACTCTCTTTGTGTTGGGCTGTATCACTCTGGAATCCAATCTCTCTCGCTTTCTCTGTTTTTTTTCCCTCTAAGACTGAATTTCTCTGTTTGTGGCTTAGCATATGTGATTGAATAGAGTTCTATGTGATCAATAGAGTTCATTAAATGTCCCTATGGGAAGCTATCTCAACCTGAAGCTTTCTACATTGTGTTTACCTGCAGCTCGCTTTGCTTTATCAATTCAAGTAGTTCCACTTTTGCTTATGGCATAATTGATTTTATAATTGAATTCCTCATTCCTGGCCATTCTCTGCTATTTTCCTAAATGTACACTGAAGTATCCATTTGGTTCCCTTCAGTATGGGCTGTGGGCTTTGGGGTGGGGATGTTAGAAAGGTTTGGTGTAGCTGTATGTTTTTGATGGGTGGGTGTTAGATGGATTTCCAAAGGAAGGCTGAAGGAAAGAGTGGCTGCACCTGTTGTTCCCTGCGGTTGCTGTGTGGTGGGGTTAGCACCTGCTCGCACGGCTGCTGTGTGGATGTCTGTGTGGGCAGCAGGGATAACAGGGAAACCATTCACACCCGCTCCAAGTGCTGTCTGCAGCCCCTCTCCCTCAACACTTGTGCTTTCTGCTCCATCATTTCTTTTTCTGTGTTTTTTACCCCCCTGTAGTTTATGCCAGGACAGCTTCATCCTTTGCATTGTTAGCCTGTCTGTCTTTTTCTGTCTGTCACCAACCATCTCTTTTTGCCTTTCAGCTCGCACAGAAAAACAAACATAAATTACAGCAGCTGGGAGCTGTAATAGTCCTTCTGTGGAACTCGATAGCTTTTAGTATGAAGGGTAAAGTTGTAAACAGTGAATTACATGTAACTGTTAAATCACTTCAGTAGAAGCTGGGACAGCGGTGACTGAGCATTTAACTTTGGCTATAGAGGTTGTGAGTGCGCAGGCTGGTTATGGGCTATTCGGGTGTCAGTTCTTGTAACTGTACAAGACACATTTAGGAGAAAAGACATAAAGTGACTCCAGTTTGTGTCACTCTCTGACTGAACCTATGCGATGAAAATATTGAGGCACATGTGTCTATGTGTAAATTCACAACAATGTTCCATTTCTTCAATTTCATTTCATTTATCAACTGTTTTCTCTTCACAGTCACCCTGTAACTATACTGTGAGTGAGTAATGACATAATCAATCGACTTTATGGCTTCTAAATGATCACATCTGACCTTTTCTCTTGTTAAAGAAATAAAAAAAAAAAACACTTGCAAACACTAAAGAAAACCATCATAAATGTACACGGAGGGGCAGTAAAAGACGTCACCGGGGAGCAATGGGCACAAATCACGACCTATGATCCAATCCAAATAAAAATGTTAATTAAGCCGTATCCGTCGTTTTAATGTAACATGGTAATGTGCATTGTGAGTCTTTATTTATTTATATATTTATTTATTTTGCTGAGACATCACTCAAGCCTATAAAGAATAAGCATTTCAGAACCATATGCAACACGTGAAAGCAAAATGATGTGCAACGAAGATTTGCACGTCATACGCAAATAACACCAAACTTGCACAGCAGACACAAAGAGCAGCTCGTGCCCACAAAGGTCCAGACGGTACCACATCCAAGCCGGAGGACTGTAATAATGCAGCATGGCGTTTAGTTGCAGTAATAAAATTGCACACTTATACACTACCTGTTCACCCCAGCCACCCTCCGTTTCCCTCAAAGCATCCGTTCATCTATCCATCTCCAAACCCCACCATCATTTGGCATACTCACCGCGCCAGATGGCCAGGTATTGGAGGGTGAGGCAGGTGCCAATCGCCAACTCGCCCTCGCCGGTCGGTCTTCTTCCTTTCTGTGAGGAAACCGGGGTTGGGTAGCACAGCTCGGGGGTATTCAAAGCCTCTCTAAAATAGCGCTCCTCAGCCGCACCTCACCTGTCTCTTCCCTCTGTTGTGCGTCGCCGTAGCATCACTGCGCGTCCAAAACGCCCAGTCAACCAAACGTTTTGGGGTTTTTTCTCCTCCCTGGAGGAAAAGAGTCCGTAGTGTAACTGCGTAAAAGCTACAGAGGTTTCTGTGATCTCGAATGCGTTTTGCGTCCCGTTAGGTTTGTTCCGACCCTTGCAAAATCCCCAAATCCTGCAATTGCGGGGCAGTATGAAGTCTTCTTTCAGGAGGTACCGTGCAGTTTTCTGCACTTGGTCGAGCTGCGGCTTTGAAATCAGCTGTCAGCAAAATCTAATCCCGTTTTTAAATTTACAGTGGCGAGGTGAAACGTCCAACGCAGAGCAGGCACAGTGACAACAGGGGCCCATAATTCACACCCCCATGAAACACAGTCCTGCAGTGGATCAATGATGAATGGAGGACCTCTCTCTCTCTCTCTCTCTCTCTCCCTCTCTCTCATTCTCTGTCTCTCTCACACACACGCGCACAAACACATATAGGTCTATACGTACTGCATGTTGTGAGTTACAGAACATAAACATAAAGCTGCAGAGTGAACTAGCACATTAACAACATTTTGTCAAATATTAAAAATACCCGAATAAAGCGTTATGACTAAATACATAACTGGCAGAAGTCTTCATCTTAATGAATACAAAGAGGGTTTAAAGACAAAGACATGCACCAAAATATCACCAAATAACACCTGTTTTTAATGGTAAACTACAACAGCAAAAAGACATTGAATATATATCGAAATATATCGGTTATTTACTGCATAAAAGCAAACTAAAACAAACAAACAAGCAAAAAACTGTTAATCACATAAAATAAAATAATTTCGGCCTATAAAAACATGGATCCTTGCTCTCAAATTCATTATAAGGTAAGTTTAGCATACTTTATTTATATTATTTAATTTTCTTTTTTCTGCCATGTACTTTTACTCACCTTATTTGAGGTATTGTATTATTACATTTATCTCACTTTTATAGTCCTCTGTCTCATATTGTCTACAGACACATATGCATTTCATCACATGTAGGCATCAGGACATTGGTTGTCCACCCTGTTTCCCACCACATAGTTATACAAATAGTTTTACATATGCATACACACAGATATGTCTGGATCAATGCAAACTAAGTGAGTAAGGAATTTTGAAGGGCTGCTATGCCACATTGGTCTCTGTTTTTAAGTCCTTCATCACATAATTGGGCATAATGCGAAGAGTGGGTTGAGAGGGTTATTAGTGTGAGTGGTGAGTGCTAAGAATGCAGTGGATCTGAGAGCTTGGGATGGGGGTGCAGATAATTGTGGAGGCAGTAAACAAAGATAAGATTTTGCATTCAGAAAGCTAAGACTTCCTAAAAACTAAGAATAAATAGAATAAATGATATCTAGGTGGTCTCATTTTGTTTTGTTTTTACTCCATGTTATTGAAATAATAGAGCGTGCACACACACGCACATAAATCCATTCTGCTGCATAATAAGCACCTTCAAGCTCCACACAGCTGCATTTTGCTGTACTTCTGGGCTTATAATTAAGATTTTAAATGCAGCATATTTACTACTGATTGAGTATTTTCTGCACTGTGGCATTGGCTCATCCTCACTGCTGTTCTAACAAATAGCACATTTTCAAATACACTTTGTCTCCAGTGAATATGAAAAAAAACCCTTGCTTCTGTGACCTGCTGTTCACGCTATTTTAATTTAATCTCCCAGATTCACGCATTGGATTAAATATGCTGCATTATTGTTATTACTATTATTATTATTATCATTATTATTATTATTATTAGTAGTAGTAGTAGTATTAGCATTAGTATTAGTATTATTATTTGTTAAAATTTTGAAGAACTTTGTAAACCCGCCGCCTATTTTGTCCTCTGTAATAACACTGCTGTTACCCATATAACTGACACTATGTAGAAAAGATTGACAGTGTGCAATAATAAACAATGATAAATAAAATGATAACTGAATGTCACTGTTTAAATTTACTTACGGACAATATCCATTAAAAAATATTACTGTTATTTTCAAGATAATAAATTATTGCTGTCACGTTGTAAATTAGCTTTAAAAGGGATCACGTTCTTACGTCACTTCCGGTTGTCGTAAGACAGTAGTAGAAAAAAAAATCTGTTTGGCATGAATATCAGCTAGCTAGCCACCGACAGCTGTTAGTACACTTGAGTAAAATCATCCATGTCAAGGCAAAAGAGGGAATATCGAAGTCTTGTGCTGCTTCTGTGTACAAATAGGGGCACACCTTCCTGCCTCCAAGCCTACTGTGAATCGGTAAGCAGCTCGCATTTAGGATACCTTGCTAGCGAGCTAGCCGCCGCTAGCTGCTTGCCTCGCTAACGCGAAGTGATGATCTGTTCGACTCGGAGCTGATATTAACGTGTGCACCGGCTAGTGTGCAGCAGCAGCAGCGTGGCCCTTATCTAGCTCATCGGTCGCATGCATTGCTATGCCACCAGTCTGCTGCAGTTATACAGCCAACATCGATGGCTAACACCAGAGGTTGTTATCGTTAACCATGTAGCTACCGTTAGCATATCGCTCTGTGTGACTGTCTGCTGAGGGGGTGTTGTATTTAAGCACTCTTGTCCACCCGTTTCAAGGGTATCTAAATAACCTTAATCTCCCCCTGAGAGTTTAGGAGCCATAGTCCACACCTGAAGTTAAATATTTCATATTTACTTAAGATTATGGGACGTGTGCAATGATGTCAACAACAGCAGACAAATAATGGGTTGTCACATACTTTCCACAAAGCTGATCTCATCCTCATAGGATTCCAGGATGCTATTGACTTTTATAATTGTATATGACCTAAATGTAATCCAAAGCAGCGGCGACTGTTTTAGACTGAGACTCATAAAGCGGTCACGCCTTTGTAACTGTATATTGCCGTGTATAATTTTGTCGTGCTGCGCGACGCAAAACCATTTTAACCATTTCTTTCTTTCTTCATCTTCTTCTTCTTCTTTTTCTTCTTAAAAAAAAAGATCCAGCTGGCTCAGTGACTAGACCAGAGGACGTTGGCACCATTGTGTGCCAGTAGATTTCAAGATACTGGGATTTTTGAATCCAGGTACGTCCATAACAGGACATAGCAGGGTTTCCCCAAGGCAGCTGGTTAGCAGAGGTGGTTAAACAATTTGTGTGTACCATCCATCCAAAACCGAATTTTTTATTCACTTTGAAAAACACTCTTCACCAATCAGTCTGTTTAAATTAACTTGTAGTTCTTTTGGCATCACATCTCATCTTCAGTGTAGTTACCAGATGACAGTTTAAATCTTTGCCTCACTGATTAAATATTTTGCCTTTTCTGAATGATGTGATGACACTACTCTTCTCATAAGCTAAATCATCTAACCATCCATCTTTTGCTTATCCAAATTAAGGTTGGTGGGGTGTTGGTGGCTGGAGCTAGTCCAGATAAGAGGCAGGGTACACCCTGGACAGGTTACCAATTTTTGCAGGGTTATTGCATAGAGACAGAACAACCATTCGCTAATCGCTAATTAATCTAACCCCATTCATGACTTTGGCGTGTGGGAGGAGGCTGGACTACCTGGAGAACCCACAAAGACATAGAAAGAACATGTAAAGGAAGGACAGCAGTTCTAACAACTGCACCATCGTAGCGTTGTAAGCTTAATCAGCCAAACAGTAATAAATATGTAAAAAAGATTTTTTTTTAAAAAGAAAGAAACTTTGGGAAACCCTGTTGTGAACTAGTGGTTAAAGGCTTCGCTTGTAGCATGTTGTTTTTGTTCTGTTTTCCTGACTCCTAATTACTCTGTCTGCTGTTTCTGTATTTCCACCAGAAGATGAACGGTCTGTCCATACGAGAGCTATGCTGCCTCTTCTGCTGCCCCCCCTGCCCAAGCCGCATTGCAGCCAAACTGGCTTTCCTCCCCCCAGAGCCCACCTATGCTCTTCTCCCTGACCCAGATCCAGTTTCTGGGGCTGGAGCGGCATCTGGGTCCACCTCTGCGACTGGTCTCCCTTCTCTCGGAGCCCCTGGACTGCGCTCTCGGCTCAGCACTGCTAGCGGAGGTGACAGAGGCGGCGGCGGCGGTGGTGTTGGAGGTGGTGGTGGTGGAGGAGGAGGAGGAGGTGGTGGCAGCAGCAGTGGCAGTGGCGGTGGCAGCAGTGTTGGGAGTGAGGGCAGGTGGAAGCTGCATCTCACAGAGAGAGCAGAGTTCCAGTATTCACAGAGAGAGCTGGACGTGACGGATGTATTCCTGACCAGATCTAGCCGAGGAAACAGGGTTGGATGCATGTACATTCGCTGTGCCCCCAATGCCAGGTGAGAGGCACAGCAGCACCTGGAAACCTTGAGGCATTTTTTGGATAAGTGGATCACAACCTTGTGTGTCTGTATTTAGAATGCAGTTGTTTGTGGGATTTTACACCAACCCTGCCTAACCTTCTTTTTTCCCATTTTCCTGCTTTGTCCCTCAGGTTCACTGTTCTGTTTTCCCACGGTAATGCAGTAGACCTGGGCCAGATGAGCAGTTTCTACATCGGATTAGGGACCCGCATCAACTGCAACATCTTCTCTTATGATTACTCAGGCTACGGCGTTAGCACTGGCAAGCCTTCTGAGAAGAACTTGTATGCTGACATTGATGCTGCCTGGCACGCCCTGCGCTCAAGGTAAGAAGGCCCAAATTCAGTCATTGGTGGGTCCAAACCTAATGGGCAGCAAGCATGAAATGCCATTTAAGTTTTTAAGGGCCACTTACATCACTGACTGGTAACTTTTTGAAAAAAAACCCCCAAAACAAAACCCAAATAGACAAAAAACACATTTGGCCCGCTCATGAAAACTTTTTCCCTGCTGACCACAGTGGCTTCTCTCTGTCGTTCAGCCAGTGTAGTCACAGCTAAACAGTGGCTCGCAATCAAACAGTAGGATGACATACTGTGCTCTACGTGAAGTGGTGTATCTAATATTCTTCTCTCTTACTTGTCCCACTTGTTTATCTGCTGCCATCATGGTTAATGAGCCTAATGTTGGTAGAAAATTAACATTTCCAGATGGCACCGCAGAGGACGCTGAGCAAATAAAACAAGATTCTGGTTTATTTCAACATTTTATTTTTGTGTTTTTCATTGTGGCTTATGCCACGTATGTTTGTGCTTTTCAAGTTTTCTCCCAAACTTTTTTACATGCATGAATCCCTTTTGTTTTTATTTATTTTTTTCTTGTTCACACGAATCATTTTCTTTTCTTTCCCCATCCTGCCAGCTGGCCTAATCACCCTGCCAACTGTGCAAACTGTGAGTGTAACTAGCAATTACAGCAAACAGTAAACAGATTAACTACTGTAACTCAAGCTTATGTGTGCAAGCATTAAAAAAAACGCTTCAACTTTGCATGCTAGTTGCAGAGCAACTAGCCACAACGTGTTCTCTCTTTAATATTCAGGGGTGGAAGAAAACTGTTTGGAGCACGAGTCTGAAAATTAGTGAGAAGTTTCACACTTGTACACCGTGCTCAACATATTTCTGCGTTCAGTGTTTGCACTTGTATAGCATTTGTTAACCTGAGGTAATGTGGTTCTTCTTCACCTACTCTCACACACATTCTCACACCTGATGGCGACTGTGCTGCCATCAGGACAAACTTGTAGTCAGTGTTTTGTCTTGTAGAGGAGCTGGGAATAAAACCACCAACTCTCTGATTAGTGGACAGCCTGTGTCCCTTATTGCCAAGATTTATAGTGAAACGTGAATTTTTGTGTCTCAGGTACGGCATCAGCCCTGAGAATATCATCCTGTACGGGCAGAGCATCGGCACGGTGCCTACAGTCGATTTGGCATCGCGGTTTGAGTGTGCTGCTGTGGTCCTCCACTCTCCTCTCACCTCCGGCATGAGGGTTGCCTTCCCCGACACTAAGAAAACATATTGCTTTGATGCTTTTCCAAAGTAAGTTCACTTCCCAAGACTGCAAACCCGAAGTCTGTCGATTTGATTACTTGGAAGTCATTTAGAATTAAGTGAATTATTACAGTTTAATTAAGTGAAAAGGAAACATGACTAGCGTCTCAGTTCTTTTCTGAAGCACAATAAGTCCATCTGTATGTTCTAACTTCTTTACAGTGTTGATTGGTGCAATAGAGCGATAGTTTGAGACATAATTTTTACATTTAATTCATTTAAAAGTTACAGAGCATGTGTTAATGAACATATCAATGCAAATATGCCCAGATTAGCCTCAAAGATACTTTTATATATAGTCCCTTGCAGGATATTAACATTTTACTTCTAAATGGTGGTGTATAGCAGTGTGATGTGTTTGGGGAATTTGAGAATGTTACTGTGGTCTGTTGAAGATATTATCATTGACTTGATAGGACTGCTTCATGGAAAAAGCAGATGCACGGTGGGGGTTTATTTATTATTTTGTTAATGTTTATTTTAAATCCTCGTACTTGCTCATTGCTCTGTAAATGTTTTTTTTAATGAAAGATTGGAAAATTGTACTGTTTTACAACCAAATCGAATGATACAGAGCTTAACCATGTTTCGATTGTTGCTGAAATTATTAGCATTTAGATAGATTGCAGTGAAACCTTCAGAATGACCACATGCTGTTCTTTGTTACAGAAGAAATTAAAAATCTTATAGAACCACCGGTTTCAAATGCAGATCCTCAAAAGACAGAGATTAGATGTAAAATCAATCTGCGTACCATAAGACATGTTGAGACAAATGCATTACAATGGGACAGAGAAACTGATTCCGTTCTCTGCATTTCCTTAAATATTTTTCCAGCATCGAGAAGGTGTCAAAGATCCCATCTCCAGTGCTTATCATTCACGGTACAGAGGACGAGGTGATCGACTTCTCCCACGGCCTGGCTCTGTTCGAGCGCTGTCCCAAGGCCGTGGAGCCGCTCTGGGTGGAGGGAGCGGGCCACAACGACATTGAGCTTTACAGTCAGTACCTGGAGAGGCTACGACGCTTTATTAACCAGGACCTGGCTGCACAGCATGCCTGAGAAACACACAGCCTCTCTGTGTTTGTATGAATGAGACTGTGTGTGTGTGTGTGTGTGTATTTGTGAATACGTGTGTGCGTGGGGGGGTGGGTGGTTATAGGCATGTTTGCATAAAAATATAGGTGAAGGGAGGGGGTGGGCTCTAAAGGGGATGTGTGATTTTTGGTCACATCTGTGTGTCTTGAAGCAGCACACCTTCAGGTTAAACACAAACACAAACTATGTTCTGTTTCCTGTTTTAAAGGTTAGAACATTTTTAATAAGGATAGATGACACTCTATTCTTTGAAAAACACTAAAAACTACAGTAGATAAAGAAACAACCTCACAGATGCAGTTTTTAATGAGGGAAGAGTTTGATTTGCAGCTTTAAAATGTCTTCACCCGGTTCACAGTGTGCGTTGTCCCAAGAAAAAGGCATACAGATGTAATGGTGAAGTGTCTGGTGGTGAATGTGTGTGCTAACACTGTGAGTGTTGCTTGTATATTCGTACCTCCATGGACCTGTGACACCTGAATAATGTGTTCACACGTTTGTGTGTGGGTGAGCGCTGATAGAAATGAAGGACATCCTGATGACTTGGACATCTGAGAGTGGAGGAGGCTTATGGAGATTTATCAGATATTGGTGTTTTTTTGTTTTGTTTTCTGTGTCTGTATGTATGAAGAATACCTCCACAGCTTGACCAGTTCTCTCTCCAGTGGACAAACACTGGTCAAGCACGTGCACCCTTCCTCCTCCACTCCTTGTTTACTGTTAATGAACATCCATCTGACTGCCAGGGCATTTACCAAGTTGTTGTCCAGCAAACACTACCCTGCTCCTTTTGTGTGGTTTTGGGGGTCCATCTCCTGTCCTTTGGTTCAGTTATGGTGGAAATGCAAGGGACAAGCCTGGAGTACTGTCACAGTGTTATGGCTGTTAGGTGTCTCATAGATTTCTTTTTTTATTTTGTCTCCAAAAAGATCAAAGAATGGCCAGCCTCCCTGTTATTTCCCGGCTGTTACGTTTGACTGTCTGCAGAATTGCAGCTACATGCCACAGGGAATTATTTTAATTTCTTTTTTTTCATGTATAGTTTGACATTTTTCTTACCAGGAATTAATAAGTGGTTGAAATGGAAACAAGCCTGTCAGAAGGCACATTAACAGTACTGCTATTGAAAAGCAGCTCTACTCAGTATTTCTCACATCGCATTGATTTGATTGGCTCTTAACAGAAATCTGTTGCCCATCAGGTACTAATGACGTTAAGAAGTTGGAGGGCATGGGTTTGGCAAGATTTAAGGAAAGGTTTGGCAATTTGGGACAAACATACAATTGTTCCAGAAGGTGACTGCACCCAGAAAAGAAGTTGTCCAGCCTGTAACACCCCATAAAACAACTGCATGTCACATACAAAGGGTTATATAGTAAGGTTTATAGTGGCTGCTGAGTGGATTTTGTCACCTTTGCTTAGAGCCAGGCTGGCTTTCCCTCTGCTTTTCCAGTCTTACTTGTAAGCTGGAAATTGCTGGTTGTCGCTTCACATATATATACACAGGTGTGTCATTCATCTCATGTGACTTCCAGCAACAACAACGACAAAAAAAGAAGCAAATATGCACATTTAGCAGATGTCAGATTGTACATTTTAAGCCTGGAGTGCAGCTGTTGAGAAGGTTGTGAATAATTGTAGTTTCTTCTGGTGAATTGTGGAGATTGATGCTCTGGTTGGATTCAGAGGCTCTAAAGGAATAAGGAGACAAAATAGCTGCTCATTTCCCCCTAACCCATAAGATGTTATGTTCATTTTATTCTGAATTACCGTGCTTCATTAGAAGTGTACTGAGAATTTGTAGTCTTACAGCACAAGTTGATTTCGATGTCTTGTTACCGTAGCACTCATCACCAGGGTTAGTCAGCCTCCGCACATTTTTTTTTGTAGCGTGTTTTTGTTGTTGTTTTATTTCTCGTCATGATTGTAATGTGTTTGGTTTAGAATGGGCCATGGGTTGTTTCAGAACCACGCGTGGAGTGCGATTCGGATCAGGTTGCCGTGAAGGGAGATCATGTCTACTAGCTCTGGTTTAACCTCCGTGGCCCTAAATGTACAGGAGCTCTTTTATGGGTGGCAGCACGCTTCATGTGTGACAAAAGCCATATTTGAGCCTCTCACTGTTGGTGTGGTGCAGGTTCCACCACACACACAGACAGACACACACACACATACACACACCTTTGCACATCATCACACACATACACACACCCGCACACACACACATACTGTCTCATACAGTATATTTACACATTTATATATATCAGATCAAGCATGACGAAAGCAGGTCTTAAGTTCAGCACTATTGTACAAAGTATCCAAAGTGTAATAAGGGTATAAAATGTAAGTTTCTGTGTCTTCTTCATTACTATAGAGTGTGTTCTAAAGGCCAGCATCAAAGATACAAGAGTCCTGTTTGGACTAACAGGCCCTGAAAAAAAGCATGAGAAGGTGCCTACTGCACAGCAGACCCGCCGGTGTCAGCGATAGTAGCTGCGTTTTGTCAGAGGGAACATTTACTGAACTAGCACTGATCTGATTACTTCATTTTGGGAGTACCAGTGGGGCTTGGTAAGCAGCGGAGCAGAATTACTGAACACCACTCAACTTCCTGTTATCATTTTTAAACTGGGGAATATTCCCGGTTTCATCTTGTGTGTTTTTTTTTTTTCTGTCTGATTTTTGAATAACGGAAAACTGCTACCTTCTCGAACCAGGGATCTGAGCTGTCGGAAGAATTTGAGAGAGTTATTTATTTCCTCTCTCTCTAGAAGTAAACAGTGTCTTTGAGTTTTTCGTTGACAGGTCGGGTTATCAGGGAATCCTCTGTATCCACATCTCACTCATGGGGTCAAAGAAACTGTGTGGAAACCTACCGTTTTATTGATGCACCACTATAGTTGATGTACATTGTATCCTCTGGCCTTGAATGTTTATTGATGTGGTGGGGGTTCGCGGGTGGGGTGGGGCGGGGGTAACAGTGGGGAAAAAACGAAACTGTATGCATGTCTGTTGTGTTTTGCGGAGCAAATGAGGGGGTGGTTCATTATCTATCGTGTAGTCTGCGGGAGGGTAAAGCTGAACTCACGGCATTGAAACATTGAAGCGCTTTTTAAAAATGAAAAAAAAAATGGGACATTTGAATTTTTTTATCGCTGATACTAACTGATGTGTTGTTGAGTTTTGTGCTAGAGTGGGGCAGTGGCGGGTGGGTGGGGCTGTGGCGGGTGGGTGGGGCTAGATAATATTAGTGGACTGTTTATATGGTTACTGTACTTACCTATTCTATTCTTTGTATTATGATTTGTAATTTTATGTTGCTTTTTTTGAACTGAGAATATGATGTAATGAAATTAATTCATGGGACTGAATCTTGACCTTTTTATGGACAACAAAATAAAATCACTTATTTACAAAAAGATACAATTGGTAGGATTGATTTTAGACAGTCACTGCTTTTTTCCAAAGTCAATAAATTAATAGGGTTGGAGTACAAGACCTGAGAGGCAGCGTTTGAAAAATTACAGTTTTGACATAAAGATTTGAAAGACATGTAGAGCTTTAAATTAAAATAGCATGTAATTGTAAATTGCATTTACAATTTATCTAAAACTTATGTAGCTAAATATAGTTTGACACATATAAGGCACTGTGCAAGAGTCTCGAGCCGTCCCTCAGTTCTTTATATTTTGCTTCCAAGCAGCCAGACTCTCTTTTAACCTTTTCTTGAGAAATAATTCTCCAGGCTTTCTCAAAGTCTTTGGACGCTTTCAGTCCGACCCTTGTCCCTGACCATTTTCAATTTGTTCCCATTTCCTTATCTCTAAGAAAATGCCAACAATAACACAGTAAGCATAAAATTGTTTTTTGGGTTTGTTTTTTTTTTTGCACCAACAAGGTGATTCTCAAAGAACTATTAGCCAAAAATCTCAGCATATCTCTGGATGGTGTGCAGTGTGCTTTTAAAGATTTGTAGGAAACTGACAAGTGTCAGGCCTAAAAAAACTATGAATGAACAGTTTATGAAACTCTGTCCTTAATAAACAGCAGAGGGCTGACACAGGACCTGATCAGAAATGGTCTCAGTGGAAGGATGGCTGTCAGGCTGTTCTTAATGAAGGGAAATGGAGAAAAGGTTGAGTTATGGCAAATTACACATGTAGAAAAATGCATTTTAGAAAGTTTCTGATTGCTACAGCATCATTTTTCAGCCCGACAATGATCCCAAACACACTACCATTGCAGGAAAAGCAAACCTGTACAGAAAAACAAACAATGAAACACTATCAGTCATTGATTGGCCTCAACATTATTAAAGCACTGCAGGAACATCTTGACAGAGAACAAAACAAAAGGCAGCCAATATCCAGAGAAGAGCTTTGAATGTCCTTCAAGAAGCCTGGAGAACTATTCCTGAAGACTACTTAAATTAATTACAAGAAAGCTGCCTAAGAGAGTTCAGGCTGTGTTGAAGAATAAAGGTGATCATAACAAATATCGATTTTATTGAATTCTAACCCTTGTTAGAATTCTGTCGTTGCCTTTCCATTTATATTTGCAAATTTAAATAAATTGCATAAACTTTTCATTTTCCTACTAAAATAGAAAGAAACAAAAGGTGGTTGGAGACTTTTGCACAGTACTGTCTATTACATACAATTTATGAAGTGTTGGGCATGAGTCATGGAGCAGTCAAGGAAAACACTGGCTAAAATGTGCACGAGTCCTGCATGAAATAAGTTCAGCAAAATTTAATGATGGGACTAATGAGCCACTCACTGACTGTGTTTAAATATCAGAGCCTCAAGTCGGTGTGAAAGTGCAGTGAGTGCAACTGAAACAAATCTCGCCATCTTACGTCTGCGTTTAATGGAAGCGACTGCCCTCTGCTGGCTAATTGTTGTCATTACCAGCCTTCTTCTAAAGCATGCCTACGGATTCCAGCAGTTCATGAGCGCAGTATGAGGCCCTAAATTAATTCTTTAACATCAATTTAAATCACGTAACAAATTGCTTCATTTATACTCTTCTTCATCTTCAGTTTGTTGTCAGTGTTGCAGATTGTGTTGATTCCAGGAAAAAAAAAAAAGAAAGAAAAAACGAAAAAGGACAGCCAACTACTGCTAGCTGAGCTCAGCCCTTTATCAGCCAGCAAATAAACATGGCTTCAGCAGACTGCCTCCATATGGCTCCATGCAGGAGAGCCTCCCCTCACTTTCTGATCAGTCAGCAGAGAATTAATGTGGTCCTAACAGAAAATATTGTCCTCCATCAGTCATCCACGTAGTTCACCACATGTGGCCTCGATTCAGACACACCAACAGCATCTTTGCGCTGACCTCCGCCCTCTGTAGAACATCGTGCTACCACAGGAGCTCCATGTCTACTGAGGGGAGTTTAGTTTGTGTGCAATACTGAACATTTCTTTGGACAAACAACAGCAGAACAGTGGCACAGTATGTACAAAAAGGATCATAGCAGTCAAAGATCGCAGCCAACAGCTATGTTTCCTGGTACCTGGTTAAAATAAAACAAGGAGCAAGCATGAGACATGTACTAATCTTTTAATAAAGTAAAGTGGCAATCTTACTATATGAAAATGCAAATGAAACTCCCATGTGTTTGAAATGGTGTATAATAAAAAATACTGAAAATGTAAAAACAAAGTCTTTAACTGCTTCAGGTTGACTCTAATTATAGATGCAAGCCGGTTAAAGTGGAGATAATTTGAACATAAAATGCGAGGTAGCTCAGCATCTAATTATGCCTCGTACGGCGTAATGACATGTTTTCCATGCACAAATCTACATCTAAACACAGCCTCACAACATCAGAGCAAAAAAAAAAATCTAAAATCTTAAAACAGGTAAAACAGCATCAATACAGTTTGAGTATTTTGCCCATGTAACTTATTACATCCATTCCCATTACTAAAATGATTTAACTACACTGAGATTCAGGCGTATTTTCCAGCCTGTTGCAAAGCATCATTTCACTGCCTACAGTTTAAAATGCGTAATCCCGAGTGGGTGTGAGTCTCCTTGGAAGTCTATTCTTTTCCTTGTGTTATTGTTAAGAACCAGTAAAACTGCTCTGCTCGTGTCTGATCTGATCTCCCAGTAAAAGTCTCCAAAACCGGTTTGAGACATCTCACTTTTTTTTTCCCCGTTCCTCAACAGATTTCTTTTTGTGGCTTCCCCTTTGCGTGTGTGTGCATGTGTCTACTCACTCTCTGTGATGTGAAGACCAGTCAGTCAAAGCTCCCAAAGAGTTCAGCTGCTCCTGCAGCGCTAAAATCCTTAGCCCGATGTATCCGGACACCAACAGGAGCAACACCAGCCTACAAACACCCACAGTAAAGTCTTGAATGTGTGTTGTGCAGGAAGAGCTACAGCCTGAGAGTCTAAGATGAGTACATGTTGTACAGGACTAACAGCAGGATATCAGCGACTTGGATCTGTGTGCAGCCTTGATAACATTTCCACAACCAAAGTTTAGATATTTGTCTTTCCTGGAGAGTTTTCAGCCATTCCAGTAAATCAGCATGCCAAGATCCAGTAGATGTGTGAGTGCTTTTGCAGTTTTATACCTGAAAAATTTTGGTCTGCTGAAAAATTCTACATAAAGCAAAAGATCGTGGTCCTTTTTTCCTTCAGTGTTTTAAGATGCACAATCAGTTTCAGTGAAATTCACAGCTGTGACTAGAATCATGTTGTCATGGACCCTGGGTTTTGCGCTTTTATGTGCATCTTATGTGATTTCTTTTGATTTTGATAAGTGATTCATGTTTGATTATTTACAGTTTCCTGCTTTTATCCCCCAGAATTCTGTTCATGTGGACGTAGCATTTTCCAAGTGACGCCTTCAGTCTCCGCTGACTGCGGGTTTCCCAACCTGAACCCCTGATCAAAGACCTTGGCAAGTGGTTTCTGATCAGTGGTCATGACAATTTTCATATTAATGATCAAGAAATCTTTTCCCTTTAGTTCCTAGTTGACCTAGATGACCTCAGACTAATTAGTTCCTTTTTTGTGTTCCCATCCTGTTCCTTCAGTCTTGTCTGTATGTTTGTCTTTTTGTTTCACTTTAATCTGATCTCCCCGAACAGTTGTGTCTCTTGTTTCCTGTTGTATTTCGCTTATCTTATTTCTTTGTGTCATGTTTCACATTTTACTTCCTTTGTTTTGTTTTCTTGATTAGTTTCAGCTGTCCTCCCACCTGTTTCCGTTCCTTTCATTATTATAGTTAATGAAATATAGAGAAAATACCCTGAGTTTTATTATTTGTTAGTTTGGTAAAAACTTTGATTGATGCGTTTATTGAGGTAAGACTGTGAGGGAATTGCTTTTAAAAAGCTCTGTGTCTTTATTGTAACACCTGCATTGATTTTCCTAAATCTCGCCTCTGACACGTCACTCATACAAGATAAAGAGACTAAAACTGAGACTGAAATGGATAAAAACTATACTAAAGGTAAACATTTAAAAAGAATTAAAAAAAATAACTGAAAGGTGAAAATCTGCGCTGGAAACTAAACTGAAATAAAAACAAAGAAGTCAAAACTAAATAAAAATAAAAGCTAATTAGAAACCACATAGTTGGTCTACAACACAGAAGCTGTGTGAAGGCGCCGTGTTTAAATTTCTAATCTCCTTCCACATCGTTACTGTTCAGATGACTCTAACATCATCACTACATCACTTTTTCTTCCTTCTACAAAGAAACTGCTCACTACAGATTTCAAGCAGTATTTACCTATGAATCTGAAAACTATACTCACAGCACCATGTAGATGTGGAAGACAACACTGAGAGTCTTAATTTCTGGCAGTCGTGTAATGAACCTCCAAATCCACAGTCCAGCTGACAGAGACCAAAAAAATAATTAAAAAAATTAATACTTGTTCTATAATCACGCGACCCTGTATGGCAACATGTGTGTGTTTGTATTTGAATACACACCGCTGTCTTCTTCATCTATTATGCTGTTTTGACGAGTGGAGTTGGTTGTGCTGGGGCCTGAAAAGACATTAAGACAAGTAAGCTCAGCAATTAAACCCCTTAATGTAATTATTTCAAATAGAAAAGTGGACTTTAACAGCTAAAGTCAAAATCATTAAGCAGTGATGATCACCCATCCCTGCTCTTTAGTGTCTTTCCTCTACCTTCACTGGACGTCTGAAGAAAGCTGGTATCAAGAGAGTCACTGCTCAGAAAATCTACACGGTCGTCCAAACTGGAAAAACTGGAGAATTGCTGACAAAGACAGAGATGCCATAAGATAATTTATCACTACGCAGTACGGTGAGATAGTCGCTACAAGATTCCTGCAGCTGCTGAGCGTCAAACCTACCGGATTGTGATCAGCTTCGTTTTCCGCAACGGACAGATGAGGGCTGCTGTTTACAGCCTCCGCCTGTTCGAAACAAATGAAAAACAAGTTCAGAAAAAAAACAACAGCTCGTGTTAGTCTGAGAAATGATGCCTGTGTGTCCGGGGAGCAGCAGCAGTACCTGCACATGTGAGCACACACTTTGGAGGAGTTTGTAACACTTCTCACGGTTCCTCAAAGACACAAACGAGTACTGAGAGAGAAAAAACAAACAAGCAGAGGAAAGGCTTCAATCTGGAACTTCAGAAACTCCGTGTTTGCCCAGAAAGTTAATCTGCAATGTCAGCTCGACAAGCTGTCAGGCTCAATGCAGGAGACCCGATCACAGTTAACACAGTGTCCATCATTTCTTTTTACCAGCTGCTAAACCAAGTGGTACATTTGTGTCAAGTCAAGAATGAACACTTATTTTTGGAGATCTGTTCATTTGTAAATAAATGAATGCTACCAGATTATTTATAGTCGATGCTACATTCTGCTGCCGCTTTCTAAACGAAAATTGCGTGTACACAGTCGACAAAGTAAAACACATATTAAACAACACATAATAATCATAATAAAAGGTAAAAACTACACAACAAGCAGTCTGAGAAAACAAATGTCCACCAAGGCAGCTCACTCACTGAGCAGCATTTACTTTTAAGGGAATAATATAGTATTTTCTGTACATTCATCTTGTTTTCTTTGTTCTTTTTCATACTTTAAGAAATTTGTAGTGCAGAAAAAAAAAGTGCAGACTTTTGTTAATTGACCTGTTGCAACTTATTTTCATTTTTTTTTTAAATTTGGAAATACTACATGTGTAATATTTGTTTTATTGTTTAGTATTTACCCATTAATTAACAAATATAAAGTGAAAAAAGTTTTGTATTTAAACGGTTATAACCTGTTATTCTAATGTACGTAAGAAAGTCATAATAAAATTATGTCCTTGGTGGATGTAAGCCAAATTTTAAATGACTGTTAACATGACCTCACTCTACAGTTTGATCAGATTTAATTCAGAATTTTTGGAGCTATCGTGTTTACAGACAGAATGACATGCACGCATGCAAAATGCTAACACAACCATGACCTCTATGGTGGAGGTAACATGAAGCTCCTGATCATCCATGCTTACATGAATCAACTCAGCTGAACTGAAAAGTATCCAGTTAAAAATGAGGTTTTCAGTTTTTTTGAGGCCCTGGGATAAACTGGCGACCTGCTCAAGGTGCACCCGCCTCTCGCCCTGTGGTAGCTGGGATTAGCTCCTGCACCCCCCGCAACCCTGATAAGGATAAGCGGAAGAAAACGGGTGGATGGAGGTAAGAAGTCCAACAATAAAGAAAGATTTCTGGTTTCACAACTATAATTCCCTTTAGATGTAAACTTCGTCATTGAGGCCAGAAACCCTGAGAGGGTTCGCCGTGATACTGAGCACCATAGCAGCCAGCTTATTAGAGAGCAACTTAAGTTTCTGTTAGCTTTTGATCTAAATACTTAACCGCAGAACTACACTTTACATCTGTAATGCAAAGATTCAACCGCTTTAACCGAGTTTACGCTCTGTGCTTTAAAAAAAAAAAGAAAGAAAAAGATTTAATGTATTTTTAAATGTGTGTGCTGACCTTCTCTTCAGCAGTTTGTATAGAAAGGATAGACAGGGCTGAGCCATGTTTCTTCACATCCTTTATGCTGGAAACAGGAATCACCACCTGCAGTGAATGAATGGTAATAAGTGTGGTTTTCTTTAAAAACTTACAGAGCTCATTACAGTAGAATGACATGCCAAACATTCACAAAGTGAAACAAACAGAAACAAACCACAGAGCAAGTTGCTGTTTCATTCTGTTTTCAGGTCTCTGTATGATAAATGCTAAAAATCCAAGTGAAATACCAGGATTCAGACTAGTAATGCTGATTGATCCTCTATATCTTTATCTAGAAAATCCAAATGATCTCCCTTGATTTTAATTTTGCAGCTGGGAAAGTCCAAGTACTACAGCTCATGTCATCACATTTCAGTGTGTGGCGTAAGTTTGGGTTACCTTGGTGTCTTTGAGCAGCACAGATGAGTAGAAACACACATGGTTCTGAGAAACAAAGAGTTTTCCGTGATACAGCACTTCCTTCTGCAGGGAACACATGAAAGCTGCAACAGATACACACAGTGTGAAGGCATTAGGTCATTGTTTCTAAGTTGACACCCGCACAACAGCAGAGCCATAGCTGCTGAAACATTTACTGAAGTGTTTCGGCCGTGCAGTCACCCCAGACCGCTTGGAAAACAAAGCATTAAGCGGCACTTCATCTGGCAGCAAAGACATCGGGGACACAAGTGGAATAAGGACACTCTGCGATGCCATTTCCATAATCAATATTCACAAATGAGTTACAACCTCTGGACCTCAGCTCACCGTGTGCCAGGCTGTCCCACACAGGAATCTCTGGAAACAGCTTGTGGAAGCTTTTATTGTGCTTGAAGTACTGCAGGGAATAAAGAAACAAAGGTTTTCCATTCAGACTTGTTTCAGATACAAAGAAGAAGAAGAATCAGGTTTGTTAACTGACTTGAGACCTGCACTCAGCATCAGTATACTAACTTTTGAGCTGCCAAGCTTGTCATCAAACTTTTACTTATTTAAACCCTCCAGCAGTTAGAATTTGCTTAGTCTCTGGATACCTGGTAAATGTCAAATAATCAGCCTGCTTTGAACTCCAGTTTAGATCACTCGTGGCTCTAAATTGTCTACTTCCTCATTCATGTAGTTGATAACTGTGTGTATCTGATGTTACATTGTAAAGCTTTCCCACCTGGGATGTCCGAAAATGCTACGAGAAACTAGCTTGAAACCCAGCTAGGAAGCAAGAAGATAAATAACAACCTAAAGGTAACCACAAAGCCCCTTAAATCCAAGTAGAGCTTCATATTGAGGTAGGTTTCTTGGATTCACGTTGTCACATTGCTTTCATGTTGAAACATAATGCATTGCCACTGTGAAAACACGATTCATGGCTGGTTCAGTTCCTGTGCTGTGAATAAAAGGGAACAAGAAGGAGCAGGGTGAAGTGAAGCAGGCTTACCTGATCATCTGATCGCTGAAGATTCTCCTCTGCTATGGTCTGCTCTCTGATGACACAAAGGCACAAGAGTAACACAAATGAGATAAGGATGTTTTCAGGGAGATTTGTCACAGTCTGTGCAGCTTTAACATTTTAAACCATCCAATACTTAGTAAATGCCCCCCAACCCTGTGTAGTGATAAAGAAAGAGTCTACCTCAGGGCCATGTTGGAGTCAAGGCTCTGATTTAGTTGGCCCTCCAGTTGTACTGCGTCCAGACTCGTGCTCTGTTTATTTTTCTTTTTACTAGATCTAACACTGCTTCTTCTCGTGCCAAAAATTTCACCTCCTTCCACGGTACTGTCCCAAGACACCGGGATACAAATGTCAGACTGATGATCCAGCTTTTATATCACCCACAGACACACACACACATAAAGATGAAATCAATATAGAACACCAAAAAGGTAATGAAATCACAGCAAAATAGAAATTAATGCATTTCTCCCTGGTGGATGGATGCCAGCTCCTGCATGCCGATGTGGAAAATGTTACAATCTTCAGCTATTTTGTTTGCGTCAGTCGCAGAATGACTTCTCACCGAGATGAATGGAGCTCATCAACAGGTACAAGAAAGATGTGTTCACCATCAAAGCACTCTTGAACATTAACAAGGTACAAGAAAATAATATGCTGTTCGTACACTGTCTTCCAAGTCCTTGAGCAGGCTTTTGAGCACCAGCTGTGCCGACTTTCTGTCTGCCTCTCAGACCGGTGGTTAGCCCGCTGTCTCCGGGCAACTGACTTGGCTCTCCGGAGGATGGTTTCACTTTTGCAAAAGCAGCCGCCACAAAGCCCGAGCACGATGAAAAACTGTACTCTACAGCTGGTATTTAGAGCGGCTTTTTGTTTTTACACTGTATGCTTAAAAAGTCAATATCACTGTCAATAAATAAAACATGTACATTAGGCACAGAGGAGGAAATGTGACACATAAAAAAGAGAAAGGTAAATACTCACACAGAGCTGTCCAGTGAGAATTTCCTGTTTTTCAGAGTCATGATGGAACATAAACAATTCCGGCTCGCGCACACACAAAGTCATACACTCGAATACATAATGTAAGTGTATAACTTTATGTCTGTAATCCAGGTTTACCAGCTCTGTGCAGGGCTTTGCTTCTCTTGTATTTCCTGGAAATGACTCTAAATCACCAAGGGCCAGGTGAACACAGGTGAGAAAAAAAAGGACAAAGACAGCCTCCTGATGGCTGCCTTTTAATGTTAACCAATTAGCTGTGAGAGGTGGAGCCTTGCATAACAAAACCAATCAGTGAAGGAAGGAGGAAAATCTACACTGATGCAGTTTGCTCCTCATAGGAAGATCTTTCTATGGGCGGCATGTCTACGTTCACCCTTTGACTTAGAGACACACCTACCAGACCCACACACACCAGCACACACAATGAGAAGGTATGCAGAGACAACCGTCATGAGATTGGGATACGACAGTAACATTGTCGTCTGCCATGCAAACCCTTCAGCCTGCATAGATTAATATCACATAGAAAGAATGACTGACACACAGCAGAGGATAGCGTGACATGACATGTTTTTTATGTAAATATTGCATCACTGTACTGACAGTAACTTAAAAAAGATACTGGCAACCGCCAGTGCTTCCACTTTTGAAATCCTACGATGCTTACTTTTTGTGTTATTGCATTTACAGGATTTTCCCAAAAAATGGACTTCTGAACTTTAGGACACTGAGATTCAAACTTGTTTGAGATTTTAGTAGATACGCCTATGGCAGTGGTTCCCAAAGTGTGGGGCCCGCCCCCTAGGGGGGGCGCAGAGCCATTGCAGGGGGGGCGCGGCATGAAAAGGGAAAAAAAACAAAAACAAAAACAACGCTTGGACAATGCTAGCACGGGGCGCCCACACAAACGCAAAGCAGGAGATGAAGCATTGCTGAATATGTTTCCAAACCAACTTCATTCTAAGCCAAAGACTAGAAAATATGGTGAAGCATATCTTCCCTTTGGTTTCACCTGCACAAGTGCTGAGGTAGGTCTCCCTGCAGAATTAGTTTTCCCTGCATCGGGAGCAGCGCTGGGCTGTTCAAATCACGGACAAACAGTATCCCACAGTTGTTTATGTTTTTGAACCCATTTTGTAGAGGGTTTTTTTGAAAAATGTATTGACAGCAATGTTGAACATTATTACACAGGAAAAAAAACAACTACATGTAAAATAATTACACCGTGATGCCTCTGCCTTTCTAAATGCAGGGACAGTAATGGCCTGTATATGTAAGCGTGTAAAACCTGCAGATAGTCAGATTAACAGTAACAGTATTTTGTCTCTATCTGCCATTCTGCCATTCATCTCATGTAAACAATAACGTGGCGCACAGTGTGACGTGAAAAAGGCACATACCTTTGACATTGCGTGACAAACTCTGTATTCCTTGTCCACATGTAAACGCATAAAAAAAGGAGTTTTAAAAAATCTCCGTTCTCGGTGATTCGATACGCCGTTTACATGTGCCCTAAACAGCTGCGCGTTCAAAAATACCCGTGTAGGTGCGGACGGAGCGTAAAAGAGTTGGTTTTTTATTTTCTTACTACCTGTAATTTATTGCAGATTATTTGTATTTGCTTAATTGTTTAATAAATGTTTGAGGTGTGAAATAAACCGCAATGGAGCAAAATATGGGTGTGTGTGGTTGAAGGATGTGTTTGTGCATGTGCGTGCGCGCGTGCACGCCCGGGGGTCGGGGGGCGCGAACATTTTTCTTGTTAAACAAGGGGGGCCCAGCAAAAAAAGTTTGGGAACCACTGGCCTATGGTATCAATTTGAAAATCTTACACCGCCACGTTCTCCAGTTATTGCACTCAGAAGATTTTCTGAAAACCTGACCTTTAACCTTAAAGCCAAGGTCTCAGAGACTCGAAACTTGTCCAAGATTCGTGTAAGACCAAATGTTATTGGTCTTACTTTTTTGTTTTTCTTTCTCAAACATGGTTCAATCATAATCTTCAAAAAGTCATGTCTCCTTTCCTATAACATACCTGCAACTTAGGCAAAGTTAAGGAAAATCCATAATATGATCCAAAAAGGCCCAAAAAGCAAACTGTATTACAGTGTAACATGAAGAAATACTGTTTGATTTTCCACAAAATTACACAGTACTTAAAATTACTATCACACACTACTACACACCTTGGCTCGGGTGATTAGAGGATCATCGGGGGGTCCTTTTGTCCCTCTTTGGGGGGATACTCCCACTGGGTTTAAATCTGGGACTCTCGGCCATTTGACCTTAGAACTGAAGAAGCTTCTCGGATGAGAGGTGAAACGTCTTCAAGCAACTTAAAGAAGTCCAGACGCTTTTCTTTGCAAGCTCCTTTGACTACGATGACCTGGATGACTGAGAACCTTCACAGACTTAAAATTACTATATTACTTTGTATAATTAGTGTCTCCTTTCCTGTAAAATACCCAATTTAGACACTACTTAAAATTAGTTATGCACAACTTAAATTTACTTACTCTATAATTATTTCCTTGTTTCTTGTAAAAACCTGACTCGTTACCCCCTTGTTCCAGTGTACCCACCTTTTAAATATATAGGTACGTATAATTACCAGGGAGTTACACCAGGTAGTTAAATGGAAGACGTGATTATAAAGTGTTACCAAATCATTTGGTCTCAAAGTAATGAAAAAGTAGAATTGCTGATGCTTGCTAACTTCTCCTTAAGAGTCTAAAAGAAAAAGCTGAACACTTTAATTAGTAATTTACAGCACAGGACTGTGGGTGATTTATGAATGCTGTTGCTGAAGGTGATTTAAAGACTGCAAAAGCTGAAGCTAGTGCCTTTTTCCTGTTGTACATGATTAATTTGCTTTGTGTTTAATTTCTATTGTTGTGTTTAGTTCATTAGTTACTGCACACTGTTCTTCCAATGGCACAGTTGATTTCACTGCACATTATCTAATAGGATGACAAATATGTTTTTGTGAAAAGTCAGTTTATGCAGTTGTAAATAAAATTCCTCTCTACAACTGTAACAGGTGACATTACACGTCTCCATTCGTTTTCTTAATAGCATATATAAGTTAGGGTGCAGGGGGAGTCTATCCCAGCTGTCCTGGGGCCAGAGGCAGACATATTGTATTTAAGTTGAATTTTCAGGAAATTATCATTTATTTGAGTTTTATTTTTATAGTAAATTTGTACTTTTACTCCCTACATTTTATCAAAAATGCTGGGTTCGTTACTTCCACAATGAATAAATAAATAAATAAATAAATACGAATAAATTATATATATATATAAAAGAAGCAAGGTGGCAGGTAATTTTTTTAATAGCTCAGCAAATCTGGGCAAACACGCGACCTGTTTGTGTGCAAAGGTGAAGTTAAAAGTAAAGGTACTGCTCCTGTAGTTCCCAGACGGAGAAAAGAATGTGAGACAAAATCACTCTGAGATGGAGAAAGATATCAGAAAGACAAAAGAGGAAGATACCAGATTATTTTTAAACGTAAGCACTACTCATTTAGATTTGATAAACCAGAAAATTTAAAGCTTATGTGTAATTTCAGTTTTTTTTTTAACAGATATCGAAGCTACACAAGATTTGTTGCTTAAGTTATGTTGTTTATACGGTGAAACGTCCTGCAAAACAAATTGAAGTATAACAACTTATTAATTTTTAAAGACTGCATGAAAATTCCAGGCAGTTTAGCACAGGCGAAGGTATTGTGGCAAAGTTTACAGTTATGCATTGTGTTAGACTTGTGCAGAGTGTCTGTGGTGTTCATGGTCAGAGTTAGGTTACATTTAGATTGACTCATTGAATTGCACCTGTATGCTTTATACTGTATACTTATATTACTCATTTATACTGTATACTTTATACTGTCAATAATAAAATAGCATTAAAAAAAATCTACTTGTGCTCATGTTGGAAATTACTGTAGCTTTTTCTGACTGTTTTTCTCCGCCTGCCAAACCCCACTTTAACCTCTGGGTCTATTCATTTTTCTATTATAGGTTTGGAGGGAAGGTCACTCATCTACAATGCAGGCAACAGCAAAAATAGTTCCTTTTTTAAGTTTCTCTGCTTGTGTTCTACGCAACAGATGTTCAAGCTGGGTACATTCATTAGAATTGGATCTAAGTCTACATTAATATTAATATGACATGAGGTTCAGATGGCTTGGCGAATAAACAAAGATCAACTTTTTCTTGTATACTTTCACTACTTCTTCACTTTGACTTGAGTGAACAAGTTGAATCAGTTTGACCATTTTTTAGTATTTTTAAGTCCATCTCACATGGCTAATACCACACACACCTAAAGCCAATTTAAAATACCAAATTAAAGCAGCATGTCTCTGGAATATGGGACAAAAGTGGTGCAGACACAAAGAGAACTCACACAGAGAGGAGCCAAGCAGGAGGCTTCAGCTGCTGTTGGGAAATGGCACTAACCTCTGCACCCCTGTGCCATCTGCAGACCGCCTTGCAAATTAATGAAATATTAGATTGTCAAAACAACTGTGCTCTTCTGCATCGCGGCATATTTTGATATGCGAGAGGGGAAAAGCACAGGTGTAAATAATAAAGGAATGTTTTCTTACTGAGACGCTGTAATGAAACAGAGCCACAACCTCTGAGAACTGAAACAAAAGTGTCTGCTCTGACAGAGGATCATAGGAAATCTCATTGTTTTTGTATATGAGTTCAAAAATGAAAAGAAAGTTTATACAGTTGCTTTTTCTATTACTATGCAACACACTTTAGTATTTATTTCACACACTTATGTACTGCATGTACATGCAGAGTAATACTGCGTATTATGGAAGCAGTTAAGAAGTTCTTGCGGTAGCAGACTGTTTCTGTGATGAAGTATAAAATCAACTCAGGTTAAGGATCGTTGTTTAGTTTTCTTTTCCTTCCTTCTCCACTGAGCAGCCAGTTTGTTTTTTTAATGATCAGATTTTCCTTAGTGGTAACTGCTATAAAAAGAAAGGTAAGCAAAGAAATTGTGTAAACACTTCAGATAAGTTTTAATTTAACTGAGTGGTTTTTTTAAATGGGTTTTATAGGTTTTTAAAATGTGCCGACAGAGAAAGGCCATGTACAATTAACGTCAATCAGAGTGAAATTAAATTCAAGCATATGTGTTTAACTCCAAAAGTTGATTCTGTTCATCTGGACGTAACGTTTTGTGGGAGAAACGTTTCGTCACTCATCCAATCATCCAGATTTACTTATCTGGATGACTGAGCATGCATCAAGCCATATGTGTTTAAATAATCCACATAATAGGAATCTTTCAGCCCTAACGCCGACACCGTCACGGGGTGCTTCACACTGACTGCTGTGACTCGTCTGTAGGTGTGGAACGAACTGGGGCACAAAACCGTGTACAGGCAAATAATGTTGATTTTGTAACATTACCTGACCTGTTTTAACACATCTCATTAAGGACGTGCACCAGCTTGGAGTCATGCAAGCGCACGTGAACATGCCTTTCACAGACAGAACAATGCATTTCTTGACTTTCCCTTTCTGTTCCTTTGTGCAACATTTAACAGCAGTGAGGGGTTGGCTTTTAGGGAGATTTTAAGGAAACAGTAAGTTAACTTACATTCAGCCCCGTCTGATAAGAAACAGTGTAAGATGTAGCAGCTGTTCATATCAGACCGATAACAGTCAGGAACAATGAGGATGGCAGGCAGATTTTGCCTTTAGTCTAGACGTCAGACACTTGTAGAGCTCTGCCTAGGTCAGGCAAGTTCGTGAGCATTAGTGAACAGCAGTTGATAATCTCTTTGTGCATGGCATGTGCTTTGAAAACCGACCCTATCACTAATGCGAGGAGCAACATTCCTGATGAAAGGAAAGTAGTCTGTCCAGTCCTGGTTCCTGTCACTAACTGCCATAAATTCTGGTTTGTTCAATCCATATTTTTGACGGGTGGATTTAAATGGATGGGGTGAGGGATGGAAGAGGGTTTTTTTAATGTGAAAAATTGTATTTTTGACTATTTAGAAGAACTGGAGGTATCTTAAATATATTTTTTATGTTAAAAGTTTAATTTTAACTGAATAAAATTCCATTTAAAATACCTGAAATGCAATTCTGTTCATTATTAGGCTGGTTTAAATTCCCAGCAGACACATCAAAATCTCTATTTTTAACTATTTAACTGTTTGTCTTGTTACTGCACGTGACAGATTTGTGGCATCTATGTATTGTTTAAAATCATTAAGATCTGATTCTCAAACACTCCTGATCATCCTGAGGTCGAGGCTTATCTCAAAAGCTCGCACCTTTGCAGTCATTACACTGAAACTCAAAAAAACAAACATTTCTGTCAAACTTTTAGAAACTGCTGATTTCTGGAATGGTGACTGGAGGATTGGTTGTTGTTAAGTTATTCCATGTAAACATTGTGAATGTGTGTGGCATACATTTTTCAGGAACCTGAATATTCTTTGTTATGTTAGTATAAAGCACTTTGGTTTTAAATGTGCTATAGGAATAAAACTTACTTGCCTGCTTAATTTTATCAAGTAAGAAACCTGTGATGTGACAACACTTATAGATTTCTATAATGAACATCATCACTACTGAGCTATAGAGATGATATATTAGATATAATGTATTAGAACTGTATACAGTCAAAGCCTTATGGATATGTGAACTTGTGATTATAACATTTCAAACTTGTCACTGAGCTTAAATAGTCAAAAGTCAAAGTTAAAAAAAAAACATTAATTGTTAATATTTAGAGTTAATCCTTGTAAAAAAACACTCATCAATAAACCTTGATACTGAAGATGCAGAGGTGGCCGAGGCTCAGGGACGAGGTAGGTAGACTAAAATTAAGAATATTGGTCAACGTCAAATTGTGCCTCATGCATTCATTATTATAGGTAAGATAAAGAGCTATATGAATACGTATCTGAATGCATGCATATTCTTTGCTTTGCTGAAAACCCTCTGAGTGGTTGTAAGACTAGAAAGTGCATACACGTTCACCGGCCACTTTATTGGGTTTAGCTGCTCTTTAACACAAACGTCTAATCAGCCAATCACATGGCAGCAATTTGATGCATTTAGGTGTGCATACGGGATCATGAAGTTCAATCTGAGCAACAGAATGGGGAAGTGAGCAGATTTTAAAGTGCTGGACCAGCCCGTCTGGCACCAATGCAGAAAAACTGTTGATCTGCTGGGATTTTCCCACAAAAACACCGAGAGTACCGAGTAAGTGAGCTCCAGCTCTCTGAGCCAAAATCCCTTGTTGATGTCAGAAGTCAGAGAAGAATCAGTACGTTGTTTTGAGCTGATAGGAAGGCTTGAGCCCTTTGTACCAACTCATCATCGTTTAAACAACCACAAGCAAGGTGGAACTAATGAAGTGACCAATGAGTCGTCTCTTTCTCTCAGTTTGGATAGGGCAACATTTTCAGTCAACCATCTGCACTTTTTACATTCAGGCAGGGCTTTTTGCTTGATTAGCACAAAAAGTACCTCCAAGACCAAGAACTCACCTGCAATTTTTCAAGATTTTTTAAGACCTGAAGCAAAAGAATTTTGTACATTTTGAGTGAAAAAAGGAGGCAAAATCGAATCCAAACAGATTCTCCGTGTTTTTGAGTGCACTACTAAAGAGTAGGTGCAGCTACTTTGGCCCCATCTAGTGATCGAAGAGTGAATCACACCAAAGAGCTACCCCCCCCACCCCCACAAGAATCAAGCAGCTCATTGTGCTGTATATCCAATCATCCTGCTTTTAATACAAAGTCGAGATACAATATCTACATCTATGGTTCGAAAGGAAAGAACAGGTACATAAGTGAGGGGTATGGCATCACCAGAGCTTTTCCCTCAACACATTTCATATTATGTTTCGCGTGTGCCTTTTATATTTCTCTTGACACAATAATCATTAGAAATCGAAGGAATAACATATTTCATATATGTCAAACATTGTCAAGACTTATGGACCACACATAGAGTTCATATGAGAATAATTTCAGGTTCAAACAATAACTTTTCAGGGTGTGTAAAGTGTGTAGCTAGGCAATTCATATCCATTCTCTGTCAAAAATACACTTGCTACCATGTGCTTTCAAGCAAACTAAACACCAACAGCTTGCCAGGAGGTCTTCACCGATCTGCCCTGTAGTCTGCTCTATATATCTAATTTCTCTGATGCCCTTACACCTATCACCGTGGGGTGAAACATACCTCCAGCTATGGAGGTTGAACGAGGGAGAGCATCGAAAGGGCATCTCTGTAAACTGAAGCTAGTCCTGCCTCTATTGTACGTACATCTCTAGCTGACTAGTTGGACATCAGTAATCAGTATCAAATAGGACCCTACACAGAGGGCATACGTTGTAACAATAAAGCAATTTTTTTTTTAAAAAAGGAGAAAAAAAAGCACCAAAATGGACGGTTAAAGATAAAATTAAAAAAAGTGACAATATCATACTTTAACAATGGCTCGCCAAAGAAACAAATAAACATCGTCTTATTGGTTAGAAGTGCTAGAAATCCCAAATAAATAAAAACAAACTTAAAAAAGAACAAAATAGTCATAATAAATATCCTTTAAAAAAATCATACGAAATAAATATGACAAAGTGAACAATAACAATAAGGCTTTTTTCTTTTTTTTTTCTTTTTTTGCGACAATAAGTACTACATCACATCCAATCCCACGTTATATTTTGTGCTCAGACGTTATGCAACTGTACTGTATAGGACTCCAATGATAGACTGTATGTACAAAATTGGTGATTTCGGTCGAGATGCCTGCTATATTGGAACATCGCTGTGCTGTTTAATCACCACGTGGGACCAATCATGACTACATTTCAAATTCAGGAAAAGATAAACAACCATATCGAGGAGTTGAGTGCAGTCATACTTAATTGGAAGGGGCGGGGGGGACGGATCTATCAGTCGGTAAAGCTGAGCATGTTCTGTACAACAAGGGTTTAAGGAACAGAGAAACTTTTAATAGGGTTAACAGGGGGATGGGATAGAGGCAGAGGACTGTTGATAGTGAGCGGTTCACTACTAGCTTTGAATGTGTTTTGAATTTTTCCCGTAATCTTTCACTGACGGTAGCCTTAGCGAGCAAAAGCAATTAACACAAGGGTTTAACTGCAAAAGCGGCAAAATTCAAGTAGGAGAGCTTCAGTGGAGGAAGATGATCAGGACAAAACCAAACAAACAAAAATTTTCATCCTCGAGTGAAGACAATGCACGGCAATAAAAGCTTTAACACGGATTGCGCGAGCATGAAGCAGCATGTGAAGGACGCAAGAAAAAAATGAAGTCAACGTAAGGCAAAGACATACAGTGAAAACAGAAAAATCTACAGAAAGATGGCTCTCTAAACTCGAGAGAGAGAAAGACACTGACTGGAGCTCAGTTCTTTCTTTCATTTAGCCTCTCTTCAGTAAGCCACTGCTGAACTGAACCGATAGGACTGACATCAAGAGGAGCTGAGCTGGAAGATGAACAAGGACTACAGCAAACAGCGAGCAAGCTTTGTTGAGTGAAGAAAGCACCGGACTACAAAACGTCAGCCCAGTTAAGGAAGCGGTAGGTTTTAATCGCTGTTCCGAGGTCAGCTGTTTGGGGCTGCCAACTGATCCTTGTGATCGTGTTGTGTGTGTGTTTTTTTTAAAGAGCGGTCTCTAGTCTGATTATGTTATGCTGGATGAAAGAAGGAGTCACCTCTCCTTTTAGGCCACAGTTTATGTTCACGCTGCATGGTTTCTCTTGGCACTGTGCATCAGGTAAATGATCATCCACATGCTTCTCCAACAGTCCTCGGGGTGGTGAGTCCATACTGAAGGCTTCTGCTGAGCCACAACCTAGTCATATGCTTCAAACTACAGGCAGGACTACTGATGGTAGCAGTAGACACCTTAGAAATAGACTCACAGACACATAGAAACGTTCACCTTTGCACTTTGTAACCCCTTTAGTACATCAAACCAATAGATACAAAGTTGAGGATAAAAAGCCCATTTAGGGTGCAGCAAATATCCAGGCTCTTGTGTTTTTTTTGTTTAGTTTTTTTTTAAATCTTTTTTTTGTTTGTTTGTTTTATACACATAGAGTATCATAATTCCTGTTCAGAAGCCATTTGTATTTCACTGGTTCATATTGGAGATAGCTGACCACAACACACATGTATTATACGTCCTTCACACTGGAACACTGAGGTAAGTATATGGATTACACATGGATAGTCTCCACACCCAGCAGCTCCTCAGGGAAACTCCTGCTGAGACGCTGTTAGACAGAGATTTTCTTGTTGCTGTTTTTGTTGCTTTTTGTCCTCGTTGGTGCAGAATTTGAATCTCGCTCCCGGAAAAGGTTCAGTGTTCACGTTTATTTCACGCCGTCTTTCTGTTGTCTCACTCGGTTGGTTTTGTTTGTGGACCTCAAAGCAGAAAGATGGATGGATGGTTGTCTGTTCTCTTACGTTGCATAGTGGTCAAAGCTACCCAGGTACTCGAGAGCAGCCTGGTAGCAGAACTGGTACTCGTCCTGTGTGAAAAACACAAGTACAAATCCCATAAACAGAGTGTCATATATTTGGAAGAAATGCAGTTCCAAACCAAGCCTGCGGCTTTACAACAAGCTGCTAGTAACAAAGTGCTTACAGATACTTTAAAATTGGCTCTTAGCTAAGGTTTCTGTTATGTATAGACACAACAGTGGCTCCTCCCTTGAGGTATATGCTTTTTTTTTCCCTCAAATGATTCATAGGTCAGTGTTGATTGGCTTAGAAACAAATGAAAAACACTGCTCAGTTCAGGTAAAAAGACTGGCCTGAAAATGAGTGAAAAAGCAGCAAATGTGAAAGAAAAACTTTAAAAGATCAGCAGAAAGCCAGGAGAACTGTTGCTTAAGTTTTGCACAAAAGCAAAATATAGAGAAATCAGGTGGCTCAAGACTTTTGCACAATGCTGCATACTTACGAATATGCATAAATTTAGCACTCGAGCACACTTAGAAATATATTTTCATTAATTTCTTATAATTAACATGAAAAAGTCAGATTTTTACATATAGTGAACCAGTGCACTAGTGCATAGTGTAAAGCACAGCACTTTATCAAATATGCGTTCACGTTTATGCCAACGAACCTATGAATTAAACCATCTGCATACCTTGCTTCTGTATATAGAATATAACATGACACTGTTACAAAGTGCTCCACCAGCTTGTGTCTCTTGCTGTTACATTTTATAATGAAAAATTCACACTCTGGGGGCTATTTCCTCCTTTCAGTGTCCTGCTTATGCTAATGCAAATGTATATTGATGTGGGTGGGACTGCTCATCAATAGCTAGCGCTGCCTAAATGACATTAAGGCTTTGCCTGTGTTATTGTAGCATGGATTAAAAATATGCGATACAGTTCAGCATGCCAAGCTGCGAAGCATTTTAGCTTCTTGGGCAGATAATGAATATAATTCTAAACTCTTATGCTAGTCACATTTCTGTTCTTTTCCCAGATCTGACTGCATATACATACACAACCAGTGGAATTATGATCTCGTTTATGTGGTTAACATTTCCATCTCTGTTACTTTGGGAGAATTTTTAAGGCCCGGTGATAATATGAATCTAATGGTTTCTTAATCCACATTATTTTTTACCAAAAAGACTTTAATAGAGAGATTTTCCTTTAATAATCAAATAGTTAAAATCAACAATAGGCTAAATGTCAAATACCACCATTCTCATTAATGCAGTGCTCTACTTCACTGTCTCTGCCCTGGTTAATGAGTGTGTGTTTACCTCAGTCTGCACCATGGCTGGTCTCTGTGTCCGCAGCATTTTGACAGTTTGGAAGATGTCTACCGCCCCTTCGTAACGCATCCGCTCCAAGACAATGCTCAGAGTGATAAAGACACCTGTCCGCCCCACGCCGGCACTGCAGCCACAAAGGAAAACAATTTTACTAGCGTATGTAGTGTGTCAGATCAACAGTGTGCTGGATTCTCACACACACTACTGTTATTACAAAGGCGAGAGTCACATTAAACTGTGATTTAATTACCAACGACCGGTTGTGTTAGATAAAGCCCGCTGCTCACCTGCAGTGAACGCAGATTGGTCCATCCTGGCCAAACTGCTCCTTGGTTTTGTGCACTTGGCCAATGAAATCGATGAAGCCCTCCCCAGATTTGGGCACACCTTGCTCTGGCCAATCAGTGAACTGGAACTGACGCACTGTTCGTGATTGGCCGTCCTGGGGGAGCGAGGAATCAGTTAAAACAATAACCTGCACACTATATGGATGTGAAGATCTATCTGATGTCTTTCTGTCACATATTCAGACGCTTGTCCTTGAATGTGCAGTTGGTCTTCATGCAAGGTGATTATTTCGAAATGATTATTTACAAAGCTTCCTCTCGCTGTATTGACTGAGGAGTGAGACTGCCAGGCAATATCCTCTCTTCCTTCTAATGATTACTGTTATCTGATCCTGGATCAGTGGTTGTGGTTAACTTAAAGCTGTAACGTCAGTGCGTCTGCTTTTGTCAGCCTCTCAGAAGGCAATTACATCTTTTCTCTTCTGCTCAGCCTTTCTGACTCCCCTTTAATGGAGATCAATAGAGCATCTGTCAATGTGGCGTCAGGGCTGGACAGGCTTAACTGGATTTATGTATGACTGACACGTGTGTGTGTGTGTGAATATACACAAATACACAAATACACACACACACACACAATGTCAAGGTAATCTGGAGACAGCATGGTTGAATGAGTGATCCATAGGAGTCTGTCAATACCTTGAACCTGTTGTGTTACACACATTCACATAGAAAACACACACTAACCAGCACACACTACAGGTCGATAGTACATGCTGTGCGCCACTGCTTGCTAACAGCACTGACAAAATACTCCTGAAAAACCTCGTAGTGTGATGTGACACCGTTGTCTGAATGCAACATGCAAGAGGACACTTTAAGCAAAGCATGAACCAACCCTGGCATCTGTAACTTTGAACTCCCGGAGGATGTACTGAGGCATGTTGTACTCCGCCATGGGGTCCACCACAAAGTACTGATACCTGGCTGAGCGCTCAGCGGGCCAGTACTGGTGACACTTCTCCTGCCAGAGCAGAACACATAAGAAGTCTTCAGTAATCATACGCAAGAGGGCTGCAATGTTACAAGACCTGTTGTTTATTTAGCTTTGTGTATTTTGTCCATACCCGTCCCATTTCTCTCAGCTTAGTGAGCATAACTACTATAGTGGAGTTGTGTTCCCACAGCATTCTCCAGAAGTCCTCTGTAGTCTCAGCCAGTGGACCCTGGGTGGCAATGTAGCCTCTCTGCTGCCTACACACACAAACGCACACAAACACACATTATGTAGCCACTTCCTTTCCCCCGCCTTGTTTCTTCATCTGTCAAGAATCAGACTGAAAAGGGGGTCAGGCTGCAGGCAAGAAGAGCAACAGTCACAACATGTGTGTACAATGACTCTGAATGCCTGAATCATCAGAAAGTCTTCACTGGGCCAAAATGAGTGCCACGCAGCGAGACAAATAGTGGCAACATGTACACAGTAATGACAGATCTGACAGGAAGTGACAGGTGAGAGCAATGTGGTGAAAAGCTATCCAGTCCATTCACTCATCAAACCATCGTAAGAGGACCGCAGCAGAGAGAGGAGGTCAGGTCATATTAGCGTTTGCAGGACGAAAACATACCTGTAACCGTCTATGTAGCTGGCGTTGATGTAGTCGGACCCCTCCAGTCCTCTGATGGGCTGGAGGCACACGCGGGTGGTTTCATAGGGCATGATGTTAACTAGTCGGTTCTTGAATTTGTTGCAAGGCAGGTTGGCTGTGACGAACCTGGACGTGTGGGCTTTGGTGTTAGCCAGGCGCTGGGTGGAGAGAAAATGAAGGAAAGTGGGTTTTTTTCTTTTAAAGGTGCAGTCAGTAATTTTTTTAGGTTATTTAATGTAATAATTATTTTGAGAAAGTAATCATTGATTAGTGTGTAATTACGTCTTCCAACAAACTGATGTATTCTTATAAACTTAGAAAGAATCCTTTAAAAATACATAGCAGTCGGCACCCGTTCGTGGCCAAGATGGACATCGCTGTTTTGCCTAAGCTTGTTTTATGGACGTGGCTAAAGACCGGACATATACGTAATATGGCAAAGCCAGAGGATGTGTCTGCACCTTCAGACTGAACATATGGAGGATCATACCTGTGTCTGTCCTACTGTGGGCATCGTAGCTAGAATCATGCACTTGAATTAAGAGGGGTAAGAAATCTACCCTCTACTGACATCTGCTTGTGACATTTTCCACACTGTATCTTTAAGTATATGAATCAAGTAAATGTTTTTCAAAGCACTCTTAAATCATCTTCCTGATTATTTCATTGATTATTTAATCCAATAACTGTTGAACAACAGCCCAAACACACAAAAACAATTAGTTTGCTGCCAAAAAGTAAAACAACAGCATAAATTCATGTGGTCATAGCTGAGAAACTGGAACAAACCAAGAGTTATCTTAACTACTTAATAAACTGAAAATAGTACAGGCTGTAATTATGTCTTTTATTTTTTTTATTTTTTTCACAAAGACATGGGTGTTATATTATCATTGGGCCTCTAACAATATTTTCTATACTAAACCAACCTGTGAGGCAAAGATCACGTCTAGCTTAAAGGTTTACAACTCACAGACACACCATCGAACCAATTATTTCAAATGGGTACTTCTTTTTTAAAATCTGGAGACAATATTGCCAATATTTTCTACTTCTCAAACAAATATCAGATGTAAAATTTGCATGCCTTCCACTTCATTTAAATGTTTTCCAGCTCCACTGCCTCCACTCTCACCTTAAACTCCAGCTCCATGCCAATCACATGCTCTCCGCTCTCCACCTTGGACAGCTTCTGCATGTAGGAGTAGAGACTCCTGGCAGCCACTTCAGTGTTTCCGCATGCCACAGCCTCCAGAAGGGCCTCGTGGATGAAGCTGTACTGGTCCTCCGTTTGCACCATGTAGTTCCTCTGTGAGCGCATCAGGGTCACGTGACCGTAGATGTCCACAGTGCGCTCGTGTCGGATGCGCTCCAGCATGGCGTCGATGACAATGAAACAGCCAGTGCGACCAACACCGGCGCTGACATAGGGGGCAAAAAAGGCGTGTTATATACACGATATTTTCTTCAGTAAGATTTTTTTAAAGATTAAAATGTTTTTAAGGATCTTTTCAGAAGTTCAGGTCAAATGTAAAAATAGCTGATGCTTGGCCAAAAAACTAGGAATGAAAAATTAGCTGAAAATGATCAAATTGCATCTCATGCAATGATAGCGTGAAGTGTTCTCACGCTATTTCTGTTGACCACTGGAGAGTTAAGGAATTTTCTGTATTCAGCCAAGAAACAGTTCCCAGCGTAACCAACCAGTGAAAATGCAATTTTCAATCTCTTCAGTTTTGTGCAGATCAAACAACTGTGAAATTTAGTGAGCTCCACAAGGGTCGGATATTGTTACCTTAAGATGAAATTAGCGTAGCAAATCAGCCACTTTCCCAGCCATTTTTCTAAGTTAAACGCTCCCTCACTAAAGCTTCACAGTCATGATGAAAGCAGCATTGATCCTATTTACCTCCAAGATAAATTAAATGTGGGTGTGAGCATACCTGCAGTGAGCAATGATAGGTCCAGCATCAGGGGGGTTGCAGGCTTTGACTCTGCGTAGGAAGTTGAGGAAGGGGGTGGGATACTCTGGCACGCCGTGATCGGGCCAGGCTGTGAACTGGAACTGACGCACCTCTCGCCTCTCGCTGCTTCCACTCTGACGTGAGAAACACGTGAGAAAAACTGAGGTTAGTGTCACTGAAGCCAAAACCACTTGTACAACGAAATTTGTAAGCTTCATTAGCACAGACTCTTATAAAAAAAGCTGATTAAACAAAAGAGTTGGAAGTTGTTAAATTTAACCGTCTTTGAAAAGATTAATTATCTATTATTTCAAGTGTGTGTTCCAAAAACCATCTTGAGTTTAGGAATGAAATGGTTCAATAATTTCCTTTGGGAATAAAATGAATGTGTCAATAGCACAGTTAAAACCTGGAGGAGGATTTGTAGAGCAATGCAGAAAGAAAGTGGAATGATTTTATATGGGAGAAATCTCAGAGGATACAGAATTTAAACCAAATAGAAAAGATAATGTTTTTAAATTAGTGGCTATAACGGGATTAGTCAGACTTTTAGCAAATGTACCAAATAATCAGTTTTAAGACAGATAAAATATTTGATGTGACAAAAAAAGTAGAAACACATTGAGTAAGGTGTGTACACACATTAAACTATGACTATAATAAGATGTAATAGATGCAAAGCCGAATGCAAATGAAGCAAAGAAATCAGGTGCTTAATAAAATTCATAAACCTACCAGTTTCTTATTTTGGTAGGAATGTAATTTAAAAACAAACATGGATTAAATCTTGATCCCAGAAATTTCCTCTAAAATTAATGTAAATTTATACATGTTTTTATTCATGCAAATTATTTAATGCGTAATCATTCAAAGTTCACAGGGATCTGCATTTAAAAACACAAAACTGACCACTGGTCTTAAGACGAAAAGAATTTGCTCAGAATAATTTAATTGAAAGCAAGAAACACAAGGATATTTTGATATGCAGGAGTTAGCATGTTTGCTAACTTTTTTATGTATGGATAGCTACAAAACATCACAAAATGTTACTAGTTCACAGGGTAAAGAGGAAAGCACAACCCCAATATCAAAAAGAGGAGTGCTAGTGTACACACAATCTGATAACCCAGTATTGGCGTTATTCCTGCATCATCACAACAATATTGTATGAGTATTCAGTTAGCATTAGCCAAGACGTTAGCTAATGCTATTAAAAACTATCATTACCAAACCAACACGAGTAAGCTAAATCTGGCTAACAACAAACTGTTATCATACATGATAAATGTATGATTAAAACAAAGTTTAATCATACATTTATCATGTTGTATAGAAAACCATTGAAATACCGACTACTTGATCCAGAAGAGTTTTCTATAAACAGAAGTGGGTTTTTTCGACTCCACATTGCAAAGCTATGACATCGCAACAATGTGATTTGTCAGTTGCAATGCTGATGCTGGACCAACATTATTATGATGATGCAGGAAGAACAGGAGCACCGGGACATCAGATACACATCTATTGCTCCCACTGTTGGTCCCCAGCCCAACATAAGGGGGCTGGCTGGGTAAGGACGTCGGCTGTAAAAAAGGTGAGCAGCTGAAAGAAGCTATTCGTACATAAAAGTACTTCAGCCTACCTACTGTTATTATTCTCTTAGTCATTTGTTATTCTAACGCCACATTTCACAACACATAAACAAAAATTTCGAGAGGTTGAGTATCACTTGGAAACTACAGCTGGCCTAGTTTCTGTTTGTAAGTAGGCCAGAGAGAGACACGCCAGTCTGACGGTCCTAGATTAGCCCTGTGCCACAAGAAATTGCTCTGCCTCCAACAGAGATCAAATCACAGTCCCTGACACAGGGAGGCTGGCCTGGTTTGAACACTCCACGAAGCCCAGACTAATCTATTATCCTCTGTGTCCACACGCGCTGCTCGCTCATGATTACTTCAGTTGCTCCTGCTTCCAAATTGTAAGTTCAAGAGATCAAAGCTGTTCTCTGTGGATATGTCCGTAAACTTAAGGGAGGTGAGGGCAGAGAAGTGAATCGAGGGGCACACAGGTGGAACAGGAGGCGTGAAATAATTTACCTTATGCAGGGAGAAGGTGCGAACACAGAAAGTGGCCAGCTCCATTGTGTCCAGCAGCGTGGCCTGGATCATCCCGTATGTCTCTGTGCCACGACTCGGCCAGTACTGATCGCACTTGATCTGCGAGAATCGAAGAAAAGCATTAGCCTCATCGCTACTGCAGTTCTCAGAAGAAAAGCGACGTTCTTCTTCAGTTTCATGTATGCAACATGACTCTGGATAATTGAAATTGCAGATGTGGGTCAGTGGGTAAGGTCTTGCTTTCTTACCCGTGACTTCTCCTCCAGGCGTGTCATCATGACGACAGAAGCAGCCCGTTGCTCCCACACCATCCTCCAAAAGTCCCCGAACGTCTCTGGCAGCGGCCCCTGGGTCGCGATGTAGGCATTCTGTTTCCTGTAGCCATCAATGTAGTTGGCGTTGATGTAGTCGCTGCCCAGGATACCTACAAGTGAGACACTTCTGAGTCTCGTGCTAAACTGCAATCTGCGCAAGTGGCACAATAAATTAACCCCCGTGTATGACATCCAACAGCCTAACGAACTGTTTGTTTCTGACAGCCGTGGCTTCCAGCAGACAGGCTGCTGGATGACTAGTGGACGACAGCAAACAAACAAGAATCTGTCAGTGTAAATTCATGAGCTCCAGATCAAAACCATTCCCCTCCTCCTTGTTCTGGAGGAGAGCGGGCCGCACTTGGATGCACTCGCGCTGTTTGTCAGTCTCATGCCACTGCACACAGTTGGTCTCCAGCACTGTTCGCAAATTCAGATTTCATCTATCATGTAGCTCTCGCACCACTCTCCCCATACCAACTCTTTGTGTGCTATGCACCCACCTGTTGGCTCAAACATGCCCCGCCCCCTCCATTAGGAACTCTCAAAATCTTCTGTAATTGACATTCATTTCCAGCAAATCCTCACCTTCTATGGGAGACAGGATGACTCTGGTGTGGTCGTACGCTATGACGTTGGCGTAGCGGTTTTTGGGCTTGTTAACTTCCAGGTTGGAGTGTTCCCAGGTGAACTGCTGACTCGGGTCGATTGACTGCGAGAGAGCAACAAAATACGTGCATTAATAGCGTGTGCTGGCATATTTAGTGGTGCATTTGAGGATAATGGAAAGAGAGCACTCTGTAATGTAGACGAGTTACAGCAATAAATTGCGCTGCTGAATAAATCATGAACAAGCAGCCTGCACGCAGGTAAACAAATGTTAAGTAACACTTGCTTTATGAAGGCTTAACAGGCTTAACATCGCCAAATAACAGGATGGTATCTATTTATTATATGGAATGATAATATACAGTATTTCTCACCTCGTACTCCTGGGAGAGTCTCAGGTTGTCGTTGGCTTTCAGCAGCTCTATGTGCTCAGCCAGCTCGCTGATGGGGATGGGAGGATGGCTCATCATTCCTGCGTTACAATGAGGGTCAGAGGTGATGCAGACTTCAGCTCAGCGACCTAAATTGCTGCCGCACGACATCACTCATATGCAAAGATGCGACGATAATTATACAATCAGACAACATCACATATCATTAAGGAACACGCTGAGGCAGAAAATCAATTTTGATCCATGTGCGCGGACAAAGTGAGGCGAGGTTTGTTTGTTTGTAAATTGTTTTTCTTTGATAAATTGCTTTCTCTGTGATCAGAGGAGCAGCGACTCAGAGAAAACAAACACAGACAGAACACTAATTAGGAGGGCGGTGCACGCACGCACGCACACACACACACATGCACGGATGCACACAAAGGAAGCAACCTCTGCCTTGTACAGTCGTTTCTTTAGAGAAGCTATAGCAATCTATTCCCCATTCAAAAGGCAAACACTTTCAACAATAAATCAAACTAACACAAACTCTGTGTGCAATAAACAGATTTCACAATGCCAGATTCCAGAACGCATTCTCGATGTTTGGGTGATTTATAATGCACGCCGATGCACTATGAAAAGCATTTGAGGTGCTGTGCTGCTACAGCCGTCAAACGCGCGCTCACATCAGCACTGATTTTTCTCTAAAGGCAGGCACTGCAGCACCCCTAGGTAAGCACGACAAAACGCTCAAGTCGGCACCGGAATGACCTCAGATAGGATCGGCCGGTTTTGTTGGAAACAAATTTCAGCGTCTCAAAAGCACAAATCTCAGGGGAGAAGAAGTGGGCGAGGAGGGAGCGTCAAGGTTGCTGCCACGCGAGCATGAAAAATTCTCATGATGAAAGAGAAGCTCTGAAGTGCTTTCTTCTGTATGTGTGAGAGTGTGAGTGTGTGTGTGTGTGTGTGTGTGTGAGAGTGGTGGGGAGGGGGATTCTTTGCTTCCCAGGAACATGGGGGAAAAAAAAAAAACTTTAGACCTTTATCTATTGATTAAATAAAAATCTTTCTCATTTGCCCTTTTATATCCTGGCAGGTGACCTTTCTCTGTGGTGACACGTCTCGCCACCTTTTTCAACAAGGACCCCGAAACGCTTCTATAAATTGCAACCACAAAAAATACACCGAGAGCGGTGATTAAATTCCTTCAGGTCATGTGTTATTTGGATGGTGCTAACTGAACGGGAAGAAGTGAAAGCGAAGCCTCATTGGCCCGTTGCCTCGACCGAAGCAGCTGTGTTGTTAGATCTCGCTCGGTAGGGGGTGGGAAGCAGCAAAATCTGTGTATTTACTTCAAAGTGAGGCTTTGGTTGGTTATGCTGGCGAGAAGAGAGCCAATTGCTTTACAAATGATCACTGTTAACCCACAGCATAACTTCTGAGAATCCGCTCTGAGCTCTAAACATTCAAGATTGATAAGGCAGATTTCTGTCATTTCTGTTTGTTCTGATGCTACTTTCTGCAGCTTGGCATGTGGATTGTGGGCGAGCGGAGATAATCAGATTTTGTCACACCGTGATGACTCAGCCGTGACTAAGCAGTGACTGTACTACCTGGGCAGAAGCCATTTTGATCTCAGAAACGACTAGAAGCTGCCAGGTATGTGTTGGCTGTGATGAGGAGGAAAACTTTCTCAATCTCGTCTGCGGGTTTCTACCAGGAATAAAACTGCCGGCATGAATATTTCATTTTCAAACGATGAGCAATCAAAAGTAGATTTTATCGTTGAGAACAAAAAGTGTTTCTTCGGGTGCCCGTGGAGGCGCACGCTGCTTACCGGGAGTCTGGAAGTTGATGCGTCTCATCTCCACGGGATCGGTCGGGTGATGGGCCATCATCTCGGCGTTGCTCAAAAGGCTCTTGGTTCCAGGTTCAGAGTCTTTGCGCTTACTGCTGAAACACCAGTGAGTCAAAAGAGCAATTAGCACATGCAAACAAACCAGGGACAGGAAAGCAGGCTCGGTACTGACACGTCATTAGCGTGGCCGCTTGATTCGCGTAAACACAGCATTAACAGATACAGTGTTTAAGTCCTTGTACAAGTTCTTTGTACAGCATCTGGTATCTTGTAATTACTGTGGGTTAAAATGTACAAAGATCTTGACATTGGTTTAATCTTACCTGTCAGGTTTGCTGCTTCCAGTGAAACGGGAGCAAGGGCAGGAATAATTAGAGGAAGAAAGGGAAGGAAATGGACAGATTGTTAGAGAGGAAAATCAATATTTTGCATTAGCATTCAAATGCTTGAAGGCTTGCAGCAGATATCACAGGCTTACAGCAGGGTCAGACTGCTTGATGGCTGTCTGAGGAATGAACAAAATTTCCAAATTCATAGAGAATTTGGTGAATGTTGAGCTGTTGTGGAAGAGTATAACAGCAGGAGGTGCAAAAAGAATATAAGCGCAGTACCTGACTGTGTATGCTTAATGTTGCTGCACTGTATAAAACCCATCAGTGAGCCACACGGACGCAGCTGGAACATGATAAGTAATGGCACCGTCGTTTATTTTGACTCGAGTTTTGACGCATAATCCTGCTGCTGTAAATACTCACTAGCAACCACAAATGTATTTTAATCTAGTTGCTGTAAATAGTCGCTGACACATATTTGTTTGCCAAAAAACCACAGTCCCTAAATATATAATGTACTATATGTGTGGGACATCTTCAAAGATTGACATATTCAGTTAGAATGAATGTTCACAAACAGCGAGGCTGAAACGCATGAAAAGATTTCTGTGCATTTCATGGAGTTTGATGGCATTGTGAAAAGTTTAGACTAAAGCCAGTCTTATCCTTGAAGAGTCATAATCAAAGCTGCTGTGGCATTTACCCAGTGTGACCAAGAGTGTGAGTTAGCGTCACGGTTGGAAAATTTGACATTTTATTTTTATGAAGTCCATCCCACTCACTTTTTGTACAGGAGGATGGCGATAACGATGCAGATGATGAAGACTACAGCCAGGACTGGTCCGACCACCCAGATCAGACCGTCGCCTGCATCGAATGGCTGCGGGTCCGAGTCCGGGGCAATCACACGGTCTGTGTACGGGCTGGCCACGTACATCTTCTGTAAAAAAAAAAAAAAAAGCAAACAAAAAAACACCACAGAAGAAGATGATCACAAAATTGTGGACAGGCAGTCACAAAAAAGGGCATTTTATTTTTTTAGTGTTTAACTTTCGTCTACCGTGAACACCTGAGACTAAATTCCAATTCGATGCACTGCCTGCTCGCCTGTCTCCTTTATCTGTGTGCTCTATCTCTGTGGATTACTGCAGCAGGTGTGGATTAGGATCACCAGGAAAACTGGAGAGAACCTGAAAACCTGAGCCTGGTGTTTCCCCACAACAAATCCCCACATTTCCTCAGGCTGAGTGAGATCTTCACTCCAATGCATCTCTGTTTGATTTATGCCATTCAAAATACTGCTTCTCACCCATCCTGCTCCCGTACTGACAATACCAATGATAAGACTGGTTATTTTTTAATTTTCTTTAACATTCTTTTGATGCTTTTTGGCAAATATTTATTTATCGGCCTTCATTCTCTTGCTCTTACAGAGAAGTAAGTGTAGAGTCGAATCGTTTGTTCTCTCCCTCAGTTTTTTCTTTTTTTTTTTGCAAAAGTAAAACAGGGTCAGTGTTTGCATTATTGAGCTGTTGCACTGGATTGCATTAGACTGAAAACATGTCTGTATAATTGTGATCAGTCATATAATGTGCAGACATTTGTACCTTTATTTTTCCTCAGCATTTTAGACAGTAGCTCAAAAAAATGTACCTAACCTTAATGTTGTTCAAACTGTTGCTTTTTATTAGTTCTGCAGAAGTTTGGAAGAGCATCCCCTGAGCTAGAAGGGATCCTAATAATGAAAAAAATCTAATATAAAGACCCTAGTCTAATTTTAAGTTGTATATTTATGTCTATTCCAGTTTGAATGCACATACATAGCAGGGGTGCGCGAGGCAATATTTCTTCCACTGCCACAGTGGGTACACTCACTCTTTATTAGCAGTGGTGATGGAAGTATGTGAGGGTTATTGCCTTTTGCTTACAACACTTTGACTGACGGGCATTTTATTGTTTTAGCAGCTCGGCCGTATTGATTACAATGTATAGTGACAGGCTGCAGGAGACAAACGCGGACAGCCTGGAATGTGGGAGCGGTTTAAAAAAAACCAGAGGGAAAAGACATGTAAAGTAGTGTCTTTCATACCCCAGATGTGGAGTTCAGCTCAGCCAGAATGAAGAAGACGTACTCCTGCCCTGGCTCTAGAGCTCGGTTCTCAAAGCCTCCATAGTCCAGCTGGTCCCCCAGGGTGAAGAAAGCCGGCAGGATGGCAGGTGTGAAACGGGCTGTGATGTAAGCCCGGCGCAAGTCCACCTGCTTCTGCTGTCGAGAATCCCTCTGCCTTTGACTGATGTCTTTTAACAGCTAAAAGAAAGAAAGAGAAAGAGAGAAAAGACACAGACGAGCAAAATAAGCCGCTCCAATAACTGTGACTAATGTTTAAACACTGATATTGAATTAAAAAGGGTAAGCGTTGCCAGGAGTTCTCAGAGATAGGATTGTGTGTGTTTATAGGTCTTTTCCTCCTCGCAGGCTCAGACATCAGTGGGTGCTGTTATTGTTGTGGTTCTCACCTCCTCTAGGTCCATTTCGTCTGGACTCTTGAGGTGTCTGATGACGCCGCGGGGCCTTCGCAGCGGAACCACAACAACATAAACATTCCTGTGGGAGCACAAGAGGACAAACAACATAACAACAGCTGCAGTCGCACAATAGCAAACTGTCTGTAACTATTTTCACTTTAGAGCAGTCATGTACTGTTACCATCAGTGCCCCGTACTGTTACAGACTGTAATCACCGGACTTGAACACGGCAAGTCAGATGACTGTCACCCCTATATGACATGACAACGTTTTCAAGGTGTGTAAGTCTTTCAGCCTTACTTGATGGGACTGCGATTCTCCAGTGATGGCAAGATTAGCGTCACGGTGGTCTCGGAGTCACGAGTGCGGTCGATCTCAGGGCGGCGGATGGTGATCGGTGGGGATGTCTTAGCAGAGATGCGATGGCGAAGGCCTCCCGGGTTCCCCTCAGGAGCGGTGATTTTAAAGTCGTAGCTCGTGTTAGGCTGAAGGTTTGGGATGACTGCCTTTCTCAAGCGAGCGTCCACCTCCATTTTCTGACGGTTATATTCAACCTGAAGGGTGGGAAAGAGTCGGTGAAGCTAATCTTTAAGTTGTGTGCTGTTTAATTAGTAATTTAATGCTATAGAACTAAATTAAGGAACATTTTTAAAATGCCCCGAATAAAGTTTTTTGATGGGTTTGTTTGAGAGTTTGAACTAAAATTGCATTCAGCTGCTCCCTTATTCACAAGAGGTCATCACAGCGGGGGGCTCTGCACATTCACAGATTTATTTATTTATTTATTTTTATACCAGATGCCCTTTCTGATGCAACCCCAAACCCAAAGTACAATGGCAACCTTGTTGAGACTCTGAAAAGTCTGTTGTTGCCTGGTGACTGCACTGGGTTTGTTTTTTTGCTGTTGAACCTACTGTAAGTAATTATAATGACCACTTTCAATCGCAGATTGGTGAAGGTCTCCTAAAAACTGCAATCTAATGTATTAACTCAGACAGACTGCCAACATGTTGCAATCAATTCTAGTCTGTCTGCCCAGATGAATGCAACTTGTCTCTTTGCAATAGAGGACTTGACTGGTTGTACTCTGGCTATATTACAATGTAAAAGCAAGGTTGCTGATGTCAATTAAATTTTGTTTATGTACACAAAAACCAGGCAGCAGTAGATTTGAGATGTTTGGGAATTCATCACAGTTAATTCCTGTATTATCCCAAACAGATTCATCTGAAGCATGCAAATTAATTAGCCACAGCTTCTTTGTTCAATCCATAAAAAACAAAAGTAGAAAAATGAGAAACTGACGTTTTATTGGAGGAATGTGTGCTGAACTATTCTTAGCCAGGACTAGTGTAAAATAGGAGTTAGTAAACCCAGTCAGTTATTAGCGAGGGATATAATCCCAGTAAACCTCTGTTCTGGATTCAATAAATGAGATAATTAGTGAACTTTAAAGTGCTGGTAGATGGATTTTGCTTTATTCAGTAAATGCTCAGTTTAATTGAACTTCTCATAGTCCAGAGAAATTTCACATAAATGCCTGTGGGTAGATCTGTGGGTGTGTTATTTGTGTCAGGGTCATGCATGCTAAAAATATTTTAAAAATGAGTCACCAGTTCATAAGTGTTTTTAAATTTTATATTTTTTATTTTATCAATCTTGGCTTCTTTTTTTTTTTTAAATATTGCCTGTTTTGCCTTTTATTTTTGTTCTTTTTATATATTAATTTTATACATTTTTATTAGATCTGTGTTACTCAGTATTTCACGTTTCTATCCTCTTTTCTGTCCTACATTTTTTCTGCATGTCTGAGATGTTGTTTGTCCTACAATGTGCTGATCTTTAATTAACTCTTGCTACTTAAAATGCACTCTATAATTTCCAAAAACTTGACCCAAATAAAGCCGAGTATTATAATCTTAAGGACCCCACAGATGTTAAAACATTAGAGTTTTACGTAACACAATGAGGCACTGCGCGTGTCATTCAACATACAGTAAAGCGATAGGGGTTGCTAGTCTCTGGAAACTCCCAGGTAAGAAGAACGCTGGTCTCAGTGGCCAGATTGACCGAAAAATTCCTCGGCACATCTGGGAAGTGAAGAAACAAACAGGCAGAGAGTCACTCGTGATGAAGCGTTTTATTAAAATCGCGGCGTCCTCTGCTTTTCCAGACCTGTAAAAATGGAGAACAGCCCGGTCAGTTACTGAGGAGGGGGAAAGACATGATGGTTAGGAGGATAGGCAGGTGATGAGGAAAGTGGATGGCAAGAGTAATAAGTACAAGTAAGAGACAGACTGGCTGCAGGAATGTGACATGCCACGTTGTTAGAGTGTAAGGTTGTGTTTGTTAGACTCAGACTTCAGCAAAGCCTTTGGAAAAGGTGGTAGTGAAGGTCTATCAGATAAAAAAAGCTTACCTGCAGATACAGCGCCAGACGCCGGTTTTCGCTTCAAATCAGACCGAACACTTACCTTCGCTATTAGATACTGTATATCCGAGCCCTGTATTGACTTTTACCTGAGGGTTTGTGATAAGCAGTGCTCTTGAAGCAAACATCCATTAACATTCAGCCTGCTTCCACTGGTGGTGAAGGGTAGGTGATGAAGGTATAAGTGAGTGAGTGGAGGAGATTGGGGAGAGTAGTTGTGTCCCGCACTTTGCAGTTCTCATCCTCTCTGAGGTGCACTGGTGAGAGGCAGACCTGTAAGAACTGGCCCAGACTTCATTAAGTTTAGTGTTTTTGGAGTGAAATCCACAGTAAGGGGAGATGTGAAGTTGAACCAGTGCTTAGAAAGGTGTTCCTGAGGCCGGAGGCCAGCCCTACCTGTTTCCAAGGACAGGGTGAGGCGCACCAGTAGCGGGCTGAAGGGGCCCGGCCCTGCCTTGTTGTGGGCTCTGAGCTGCACCTCGTAGGCTTTGCTGTGATTGAGGCCCAGGATGGTGTAGCTCGACTCACTTGCTGGTAGCGTTATCAGCCGTGGAGGAGCAAAGGGGGTTGGAAAAGCGGAGGGGCCTGGGTCAGCAGAGGGTTGGGTGTGTGCAGCCTCTTTGTAGGCTAGAGTGTACTCTGTAATCACACCGTTGCTCTCCTCTGGGGTTGGGGGCAGCCAGGACAACTGCAGGGAGCAGCAAGTGACATTAACAAAGTCAGATATTTTGGGGTATCCCACGGGAGGAAACATAGGGACTGTTATTTCCTGCTGGACTACATCTCCATAGCCTGCTCGGCTCTTTGCGGCGAGCACAAAGATGTAGGAGGAGCCTGGGGAGAGGTCTCTCGCAGTGAAGTTTCTCTCACGATTTGTGAAATCCACCGTGGTGTCTAAAGAGCTATTCTTCAGGCCAAACTGTAGGCGGTAGCCCTGGATTTCCACCGGGGCCCCCCGGCTGTCAGAGCATTCCAGCGGAGGAGCCCACCGCACCACAACTGACGGGCTCGATCCCGAACGCACCCAAAGGGAGGGGGGACCAGGCACTGCAGACAACAGCGTAGGCAGCAGAAAAAAAAGAAAATGAATAGAGATAAACATATATCACACAAATACTGAAGAATTAGAATTGATTGTAGGCTTATTTATCGCCATCTCCTGGTGCAGCTTACTGTACGATCAATTCTTGAGTATGCTACTAAATCTGGGGCACTGAAATGTATACTTGACATATGCTTACCAATCCCCGGGGTCTGCACCAGCTTGGCTTTGCTGTGTGCTCCATCCCCTTTGGTGGTGTATGCTGCCACAGAGACAGAGTACAAAGTCTCTGCTTTCAGATCTCCTAAAATCAGCTCCTGCGGGAGAAAACACAAAATACCACCATCAAATACTGCAAACTCACTCCTTTCAATCTTAGAAAAAAAGACACTATTTATTTATTTATTCCCCTTTTTTGGGGAAGAACTGTGCATCAGCAAAAAAAAAGAAAAGAAGAAAACTTACATAAGAGTTGATAATTAAATCTGTGGTCTATTAGCAGCATAGCGCTGTATGCATTAATAATTGGTTCATTTATAATGAGAAGAGGATGGGTAGTCTGCACTCACATATTGAGTCGCGTCATCCTCCTCCATCTTCTCCCACAGACGAGACACACCCCACAGGCAGCCGAGACGGATGAGAGAAGGAGTGAGTCAAAGGAGCGGAGGAGAAAGGGAGGATGAACATAACCAATGAACACCATTTAATCATTTATATATTTAGCTATGCTGTCACCTGAGACTCGTCCAATAAGAGGTCTTTGATCCGGGGAAGGTTGCGTGATTCACCGCTCTCTGCCTGGCTGAAATGCACCTGGTAGCCACGGATCTGGCCTTGCCGTAACCGTGGCAACACTGGGCGCCACGTGACTCGGAGAGCCGAGGAGTTCAGCGGCTGGACATCCACCTGACGAGGGGCTGCGCCGGGAACTGAGCACACGTGTGGAATTAATTAAGTGACCAAAGGTCTAGCCGGTAAATAATCAACTTAGCAGTCAATAACGTTTAGGTCTGATCTGCGGCTCTCACGCTCACCGTCCTCGTCTGTTCTGCAGAGCACAGCAGGGCTGCTGGGTCCAGTCCCCTCTGCGGTGGAGGCTGCAATAGTGATGTTGTACCAACTCCATTTCACCAGCCCCTCTATTACTGTCTGCCCCTGCTGGGCCGGGATAGGAAGGTCTTTCACCTCCAGACCCTGACCTCCACCTCCTGCCCCAGAAACTCTCTGGTATCTCAGCTCATAACTTGCCAACTCGCCATTCTGGCCCTCCATTGGAGGAGGCCTCCAACTTACTCTCAGCGAGGTGGAGCTGGCACTCTTGCAGGACACACCCTCTGGTGCGGCTGAGGGCTCTGATTGGACAAAGGGCAAGCAGGGCAATTGGCAAAAAGTTTAGGAGAGACCCGAGAGAAGGGGGAAATACAAGCAAAAGGACAGGAGATAAGGATAAAAAAGGAAACAATGAGAAACTAAGGTAAACTGAACTGAAAGAGATAACACTGGGACAAACCTGAATGGGGCAAAAAAAGGGGGAGCAGCCACATAATGTAAAAGCATAATGTTAGCCTAAGAGCCTAATGAAATAAACCAGAGACAAGAGTATCGACCTTAAGTGGACAACTTAATTATACCCAAGGAGAATGTGCATCCAGCAGTCAATGATTATATCTTATCCCCTGGCTATAGGTAGTGCCACAAAAGGCTCGAGATTTATGAATGAAAAACAGATAAATGTCTGTTCTCTTTCAAAAAATGGGGATGCACAGCTGGCTGCACGAGAGCACAGACACATGTATACATTTCACATGACCAGCCGGCTAATCCTCGAGTCCTCAAGACGGTAGGGTGGTGTGAGATTTTTCACTGTGGCTGACTAGAGAAAGGTCTTATACATCGCAGCAGGAGATAAAAAAAACCCCACTAAACCAGATCTCATACGGTGCTGAAAGGATTTAGGAGGCAGGTAAAGGAGAAAAAAAACAAAAGAAAAAAACCCACAAAACACAATCTGAGATCCCGGAGGGAAAAAAAGGCGCTAAGACAGGATATTGAAAGTCAAGCTAGAATGATGAATTGCAGACACTGAATCAGAAAGAGGCTTGGATATTTACTGTTACAGACATGAGTGCAGAAACAGAAATCACAAAAAGACACCACAGATTTACGAACCACAGATGTAGCTCAACCAATATAATGTCATTTAAGTAAGACACACACGCAAACAAAGGCGGGCATGTCCGAGGTCCAGGCTTGTGTGTGCGTTCGGGGAGTATATAGCTTGTGCGTGTGTGTGTGGGAGTGTAATAGTCATAGCTGACAGGTTCAAGTATCTATCCACTCAGCCATACAGCCACTGTTCTGTTGGCCTCGGGGGACAATCTAGATGTGCACCAAAGCTTGGCGATAACAAAGCGCACATAACCTCCCTGGGAAATGAATTCTGCTGCATGAAATAGTCTGCTTATCTAGCACCTTCCCTTTTTCCGAATACCCCCCCCACACACACACACACACACCAACATCCGCTGATACACAACCTTGGTTACTCTTTCCGTTTGGGGGTAAAGAGAGAAGAGAACCCCACTAAACACAGTCTGATGGGTGACTGCAAATACTTACCACTTAAAGGAACACGGCGCCGTGAACTGCGGGGCTTTTCGTATCGACTTTATAAATTCTTTTCCTTGTACCATTTTCTCTGTTATCCTTTCTTGAGAGCAGATATGAAATAACTTGGTGTCAGAACAAAATGGTGGAACTCATTTAACTCTTATTGGCTAAGAGTGATTGCACAAAAATAGAAAAAACACCCAAAGAAATCAGAGAAAAGGAGACAAGGGAGAGAATCTAAGCTCAGCATGGGTAAAATACAGACTGGCCAGCACTTACCTGTCAACATAGCAGGCTACCCGCCATCCTTTAATGCTCCTGACCACTGGCTGCTAGCCAATAAGTGGCAGACAGTTGCACCCTTTCAAAGACATTAGACACTGATAGAGTGGAAAGAGTGAAAAGAGGGCAAAGGAAAGGAAGAGTGAAACATTAATCGGTGCTCCATCTCCATCTGTCATGATGTTTTGGCTGTGCGAGAAAGAGAGAGGCTGAGCGGAGGAAGAAAGGCACGGTCAAACAGAGATGGATGGGTTGGAGGAGGGGGTGGGGCTGGACGTATGGGTTGATAAACGAGACACATGGAGAGATGCAGAGACGGCTTCCAGGTTTTACCAGGCCGGGAGCTGAGGGAAATGTACCGCTATGAGCTGTGTGTGAGAGCGTTTGGAGGACAAAATGTTTCCAAGATATTCTCGGCACAATACATTAAAGAAAGAAAGAAAGAAACACAATAGAATTTGAATTTGTGGGATATGCGTTGGTGTGTGCAGGAACACTGTGTGAATCCGGCTCAGTCGAGACGTACTGGCTTGTGATGTCCTCTGCACCAGTTCATTAGTGAAAGCTCCGATGCCTTTGCTTGAGATGGCAGCCAGAGAGAAGGAGTACTCGGTGTTCGCTTTGAGACCCTCCACAGTGTAAGAATTCCTGGGCCCGAAGGTCAGCTTCTCCTGTGAGAGCGAAGAGAGGGGAACAGAGGGCAGAGAGGTGCGACGATGAGGGAGGGGGGGAGATGAGAAGAGTAAAAAGAGAGACATTAGAGAAGAGCTGGAGAAGAGAAGTCGACCGAGAGTGACCACTAGACACAGGGGTGCAGGACTTTGGGGTTAATCTTTTAAAAATCTTCCTTTATCTCCCTTTCATGCCTTTGTCTTGATAAGAAATCCACTCAGCAGATGGATTTATTAAAAAAAAGACTAAGAGGTCTTACCAAGCTGCCAAACTTGACAGGTTTGTAGAGGAGCTCATAGTTGACGATTTTCTCTTTGTTGTAGGAAGGCTCCCAGGTCAGCTCAATGCTCGTGTCTGTCACTTTACCCACTTTAAACTTGCCTGGCTGGCCAGGGACTGCAGGGAACAGGACAAAACACACTCAAATAAGACCTTGGCTTACAGCAGTACTAATACTTGGCTTTGCACTATTCATAAAGATTATTTATTATATGTTTAACTCTGTTTCATTAAGATAAGAACAGGAAATAGTAAATCCCATTCAAATCCAATGAATGTTTTTTTTTTTGATAATGCATTCATCATTAGAAATACTTCAATTTAGACAATAGTTTTAAAAACTGTACTTAAGCCCAACCTAATTACTAATCATTGAAGTACTAACCCTTAAACATCTCGTTATAAATCACATTCTTACATATACTTTCATTTCTTAATGTGTCAGAAACTGTTAGAGACTAATAGTGGAGCAGAAGTAAAAGCACCGCAGAATTTTAAACCAGTAATACCATCGCAGTTTTTTTTATTTTGTCATCTCTTTTCACCTCCCATCATATAAACCTAGCAGCTTCTCAGGAGCTGTCACGGTGACACAATCAGCACCGGGGCATGAGGGATATTTCTCGCTGTTAATCCCTGTTTCCTTCACGTAAATCTCCGCACTTCGGTCCCGGCTGGTAGAATTTATTCACTTTGAAGAAGTCATATGTTCTGACAGGTCAAACTTTCACAGTGGCTTGCTACTCAAACTTTACATAAGCTCCTCGAATAAGCTCCTGAGCGGTTTGTATACTTGCACATAATCACGAGTACTTACTCATTTGTGCTCTGCTGCACATGCTCGTCTGAAAAAATAACCATTACTCATCCACACATAAGTAAATGCAAATGGCTACTTAGCCGTTATCTATGCACTAGCATGCGAGCTAAATTTATTCTCTTTCACGAACATCTACCGATGATTATGTCGATGCACGCTCGCGCACTGACCTCCACGCAAGACTTTAACGTGGACGGGGTCTGAGAAGGGTCCGTCCCCAACGGAGGTGAAGGCGAGGACCTGGATGGTGTAGGTCTCTGAGGTTACCAGGTTCTGAATGGTAGTGAGCACGCTATCCTGGACGTTATGAATCTGCCACTCGTTTATAGGCCGGGACGGATCCATGGTGTAGTACACACGATAGCCTTTCACCTACAAAACATAGCAAAAGGAAAGCCACCCAGTGAATAGTGTGGCCGAGTTTGTTTTGATTGGGACTGGATTTTAAGGTCATCGGGGACTGGGATGCATTACGTGACTTTCACCTAATCCCAGTGTCCTACAACCGGGGTAATCTATAATGCCATCTTTTAACACAACAAGAATTTATGGCAGCCAAGGTCATCGTGTCTGAATTATTGTTTGACTTCAGGCCAGATGGTCCGACAGATTACTGTTTCCTAGAGGTCACTGTCATAAGGTGCAGTTTTACATTTGGTCCTGATAAAGCTTCAGTAAAATAAATAAATAATACTGTGGACGCCATCAGATTGTAGCATTTAAAATGTGATCACGATATTCCTCGTCTGTGGGATTAGTTTATGGGTAGTACAAAGTATAGCTCTCCTGTTATTACTCTTTAATATCCATAATCCTCATATGCACTCAGTTTCAGTCTTGTACTTTTATGGACCTGCGGTGCAGGTTGGTAGGCTTGAAAAAGAAAACAGGCCTCTGGAGGGAGCGCTCTCTACTTAGAGAGGACTGTCCAATTGCCCTTTCCTTCTTTAGAGAGAAGAGCATAGCCAGGGAGACAAGAAATAAGATACAAATCTATCTATGTATCTATCTGTCTATCTGTCTGTCTGTCTGTTACAGTACACAAAGCACAAAAATGAAGGACTTTTTCTGTTGAGTATCTGAGGTCTCGGTGCAGGCATTCACCGCCCCTTTGAGAACATTTTTCAGGTTGACAGCTGGAGAAGCATGCCAGCAGATAAAAGAAAATGTAAAAATGTGTGTTTTCCTCTACTGATAACAGATCAAACAGAGCTGTTCCAATCCTCATCTCACCTGTCCATTGGGCTCTTCCGGTTCTTCCCAGCGGACCATCACAGTGTTCTCAGAGATAATGTGAGCTTGGACGTTTCGCGGCGGGCTGGCGGGGGCTTGCTCTCCCGTACGAGCCTCCACGCGAGCGGACGGGGGCCCCTGGCCGATGGTATTATAGGCTGAAACTCTGATTTCGTACTCTGTGTTGGGGTAGAGGCCCCCGATGCTGTAGCGGGTGGTGGTGATGCTGTCCACTGTCTCATACTTGCTGTCGGGCCCTTTGGCTCGGTACTGAATGATGTAGTAGGAGACGGGGTCGGGGTTGCCAGAGTCCCATGTGATGGTCACACTGGTGGCTGTGGTCTCGGTGACGATGGGCGTGCCGGGAGGCTTTGGTAAAGCTGGGGATTAGAGTGGCAGCAGGTGATTTACACGTTTAAAAAAGAAAAATACTCTCTTGGTCTCAGCGTTGAAATTACATTTTATATTTAGTGGAAATACTTGATTCTTTTACAGTATAAATGTTGCTTTATTTAACATATATTAAATTTAGATCCAACCTGCTAAACTGCTTTTCTTTAGTGGCACTTGCAGTGTCCAGTGACAGTAACATTTAACCTGAAATACTCTACTTAATAAACTTGTACTATTTAAATTGCTGCACTTTCACTGACAAAGGATGCCAGAACCCTGCTGAGTACATATGAGAAGACAGCTGAACTTTTCTACTTTCTCAGGCTAAAATTAAAAACACTCTTAGGCGTCTAAAGGTTGCCGGGGCCCTTACTCTTCACTAAGACCTGAGCGCTGGCCTCAATGATACCCAGGCTACTCATTGCCACACAGGTGTAGTTTGCAGACTCGCGGACACCATTGAGCTCCAGCACGTTCCGTCCAATCGGCATTTCATCCTCGGGAGTCAGGTCCTCATTACCCAGCATCCACTTGACATAAGGCATGGGTGAACCCACGGCCACGCAGGTGATGTTGATGCTCCCTCCTGGCATGATCTCGTGGTTGGAAGGGAGGATGGAGAAACGAGGGGGCACGCGGCGCACTGGGAAAGGAGGAGAGTCGGGAGGGGAGAAAGGAAGTGGGACGGGGGCGGGGGAGAGGGGTTAAGGAAAGGGAAGGAGAAAAGTGGGGAAGGGAGTGAGAAGGAGAAAGGTGGAGAGAAAGAAGGAGGACGGGGCAAGGGAGTAAAGGGGGGAGAGAATGAGAAGAAAAAGAGCGAGGCAGAGAGCGAGATAGAGATTGAGAGAGAGAAAGAGAGAGAGGGCGAGAAAGATAAAAAAGAAAGAGAGAGAGAGAGAAGGAGAGGAGAGGTAACAGGAAGGGGGAGAATGAACTTCAGGGTTTTTACAGAAAATTACATAGGGATATTTCAAGTTTAGTCCCAATTACTTTATGGCACTGATGAATCCAACAAAAAGACACGAATCTTGTGCTGAGCTCAACCACTCAGAGTGAGCTGCCTTCTCAAAATAATAAAGTGACAAACTCTTGAGTATCATTTCATCCAGGACATGACACCTATAGTCAGTTTCTCTTTCGTAAAAAAACAAAAACCAAAAAACGACAACAGCAGGGTTTTTTTTTACGGGTTATCAATTTGTGCAGGAAGCTAAGACTTTGAGGTTACGCTGCAGATTTATTAATAAAACACCACCTCGAAGCAGTGACTAAGCAGGCTAATCTTTAGCAGTAACTTAGGAGGGAAAAAACTTTTCTTCATTCAGATTGCCGTGCCTTGAGGTGCCTGTGCGGTAGATGGGCTCCTTTTAGAGAGAGTATATGCATCATGGGGGCCAATCAATAGGCCCTGCCTGCTATTTGTGTCCCCATGAGAAGAACAAGCAAAGTGGCAAGTTATATCCAATACTGCATCTGTCAGAGCTCGGTTGACTACACATTAGGGGAGAGATGCATCGAGAGACTGAACTCATAGGTCACTTGCATGCCTGGGCGACTCAAGAGGGATAAAATGGTGGAGAAACACAAAGAAGAGAACGAAGAACTGTGAGGGGGGACAGAGAGAAGCAAGATAAGAGCAGAGACACGGGAGGGACAGATCGAAGGATAGAAAAGTTAAAGACAGAGAGACAAAGAAAAAGAGCGAGAGGGAGAGAGAGAGAGAGAGAGAGGCAGCTCTGCTTCTCTTCCAGACAATGAAACGCAATGTAGCAAAGGACAGCCACATTGTACAACAACATACTGTACAATACATAGGATTCAAAACTGATACAGTGTGTAGTCAAATGAATAGGAAATGTGGACAGGAGTGGATCAAGGGTTCTAAAAAGGTGTTGTGGCATTTACAAAGTGATCATCGGACACATTTAAGTAAAGAACACCAAGACAGCATGAGAGAACGAGGCAGAACGGGAGAGAACGAGTGCGAGCAAAAAGAGAGATATGTGAGGTAGTATGTGCATGTTTATAAGTTAATAAACTTATGTACATGTGTCTGTCGCTCCTACACATCAGGGTGCAGACAGAATGCAGAAGAAGAAGAAGAAGGAGAAGAGAAAAAAGGAGGGGGTGGGAAAGGAGGGGAAAAGACAGGGGAGAGAGGATTAGAAGAGGGTTCGTGGGGAAGGAGGGAAAAGGGGGAAGAAAAGAGGAGCGAGGAAGAAGAAAACACATGGATCTATTTTAAAACACGGCTGTATACCAGAGTCAGGCCCATTCAGAAAGTAGGTGCTTCAAAAGTAAGAGAAGAGGGAGAGAGAGAGAAAAGGGCTAGAAGAGAACGGATGTTGAAAGAACAGAGAAGAAGAGGATACCCGTGGGTCAAAAACACAGGAAACAGAAAGAGACAAAAAGAGTAACGGACAAACATCTCTGGATGAAAGGAGAGAATGAAAGGGAAGGCAGACAAAGAGCAGAAACATTGTTGAAACTAAACTCAAAACTAGAAAGCTTATATGTGCGATAAACAACATAAGCCCTAAAAATAGACAGTTTAAAAAAGATTACTAATAAAAGAAGATAACCCTACAGTAGCAAAACAATAAGTCTAGTCTTTTTTTTCTCAATTACTTGCAAATCCAGCAATAAATCTAATGCTATATGAAAGAAAATGTCAAATTAAATACTTGAATGAATACATAAATATTGATAAATTTGCTGCATAACCTCCACTCCTTAATGAGTAACATCATTACTGGGAATCTTCGTGGGCCACATCCCCCCTACTCAAAGCATCTAGAGACAATTGGATAGAAGTTAACATTTTTGCATGATTTCAAGAAATTAAAAAAAAAGTAAATAGTCGTGGTCATTTCACGAATAACAAAGTTCAAAGCAACTTGGAAAAACAAACCAAAGCAATAAAAAAAAAAAAATCAATCAAACTTAAAAATATACCCAGAATTGGATACAGAAGTTAAGGACAAGAAAGAGACAAAGAGACAAAAACAGGTAGATCTGTTAGAAAACAGACATGATTGGGCAGGCATCTCCTCATCTGAGCATGCTGGAGAGACACGCACACAGACTGCATCCATGACAGCTCCATGCACAAGACAGAGCAGGTGCAATGCAGCAGGACCAAAACGTCAGTTTAAGCTACACGGGCATGTATCTGTCAACACAGCAAGAATAAATAAAAGATGTCAATGTAAGCATGTGGGCTAATTTGATAATGCTTTAAGTTTAAGGATGAAAGTAAAGACTCAAGATGACTGTTCGGTAATCTCCTACATCAAGCGGTGGAGTAGTTCTAAAAATACCGGTCGTGAACACAGACAACGACTGAAGAATCCACCGGGGAGGCAAAGGTGAGTACTTTACAATAAAGCGAGCTCATAACAAGGGATAATCCTTTTCATGCTCACAGAGCCTCTAGCTTAAAGTTAATCGAGCCACGACGCATGATTCCCCACCATTTTCTATACAGTTTGTACGAGCCAGGAGCTTCGCTCTTTATTAGTGGAGCTATCATTAGTCCTGTTCTCTGCAGGGAGTCTGGAGGCTACGGGCAGGGGAGACCTGGGCACAGCCATAAGGATTACCGCTGAATCTCAGCATCGCTATATAGCTGACATTTACTCAGCACCATCTTGTCTGTCTCAAGGACACAGCTTTCATTAACCACTGTAATAAGAGAGAATCATTAATACCCCTCTCAATATCTAAGATTGAGAATGGATATAATTAATTTCAAATGTCAGTCAATAGAGACGTATCACAGTGTTTGGTGGGGATGGAAACAGTCAAGCAAGGTAAGACATGGCCTAGACTGTATAACAGTCCATTAAAGATAGCTTATTTTACATATTGCTGTATAATAAACCTTCAGAGGCTACCTGTAGAAAATGTGCAGCATTAGTATGAATATTTATAAAGCACACAGGTGGAAAAGGGAAAAAAATAAACAAATAAATAAATAAATAAAACCTGCTAAAAAAAAGTAAAGCAAAAAGGTACTACTAGAACTTTACTGAAGAGTACTACTACTTATTTTATACAGTTTTGTAAACTTTATTTCTTTTGTCTCATAGCTGTGGAAAATACAAATCAATTGAACTTGGTTGAGGTGTAGTTAATTTAAGTATTCTATAATGTCTAAAGAAAGGCATCATATTTTTCATATTATGCTTGAGTATGTAACACAAGCAGCAATGCTGGGTGTTAAAAACCCCCCCACAGAAGCTCAGCTCTTCAAATGGCTACTTGAGGACGACTCCAAAAGAGAGTCAGCCACTGTATCCTACACCAAGTAAAAATGCTCAGCTTCAGAGTGGAAATAAAAATTAAATTTCTGCTCTACAGCCCGTGTATTATTAGGAGTGCAGACAGACATGCGTGCCAGCACAGGAGGCTCTGTGGCTAGCTGTCTTAAAGTGTCTCTAATGTTATGACTTATGGACATGATATTAATGCAATTGTCTGACAAATAAAATGGCTTTCTGAATGGTTAACACAGTATCCTAAAGAGATGCATCTCTTTGAATGCACATCCACCTTTTCATCTAAACATGCTAACTTCTCGATCCAAAGGAAAAAAAAAATAAAGCAAACAAACAATTGTTGCTCACAGTCCATCTTTTATGTACAGTCTATGATGCTCCATCGTAACACATGTATTCTGAACTGTAGTGCAGTGGTTCCGGATAATTAAGCCAACGTTAATGTTAGTTTCAACACTAGTGTCCATCAACAGTCACGTGACCGTCCTCTTGCCATCTTGAGTTTGCGTCATGAATTTATACCAGTGAGTGATTCTCGTCCAAACCGAACGTAAAACTGCAGAACAAAGGGGCATACACAAGCAAGTGCAAGACTTCCACTCAACAAGTGCAGCACTGGAGCAGATGTGATGACATGGGAACAAGGACAAACCGCTAAACAAGATGGTACAAAAGGAAAAAAAAAATCAAAACAAACAAAAACAATAGCAAGACATGACAAGACAGCAAGTTCAATCAGATCACAATCTGAGCATATCAATAAGCGTGATAACACACTGTGCCATGCTCTGGTGTCAGTCCGTCAGTCAACACACATGCAAGCGGTGCTCCTTTCTCTTTCTCTCTCACTCCTTCCATGCAAACATTGCCTCCTTTTAATCTTCCAATTCTTGGGTCTCCATGACAACAAGATCATACCATGCAGAAAACATTGATCGGGGAGTGAAGGCAATACCAAGGGTTCTGCACACAAGGCCTCACAATGCAGTCAATGCACTCTGCTGCGTAGGCAGACCACTTCATCATCGCAGCAGCTTTACTCTCATCATTTTGGATACAGGTTTGAATCATTTCACTTCAAATCTACTCCGCTGTCCTTTAACTCTTACTGTGGGTTTTTTTTTTTGTCGTCTTTTTTTGTTTCCCTCTGTTTCAATAAGTGAAGCTTTCTGAAACAAAGGAGTAACAAAAGAAAAGAAAGAGCGCACCAACCTTCTCGAAGCTCTGAGGGATGGAAGGGGGTTGATGCAGAACACAATGACGTGAGAGGGGAGAGAGAGAACGGGGAAACACAGAGAGAATAAAAACGGCCAGCGCAAAGCCACTCGCTTCACTGCACACACACGCACACACACACACACACACACACACACACACACGCACGCACGCACGCACGCTCCATTCAAACTGCATTCACGCTTCTCTGTTATCCCACGTAAAATAGAAACTAGAACTTGCAATTCTGGACATTGGTTGTGGCCTTTGAGCCATAAGCCAGTGTTACAACAGCACCCACAGATTTATTTAAGCATGTGGGGTCCACAGTGATCCCATTAATGTAAAACACTGTAAAGCCAAAATTACATCTTGACTCTCACTCCCAATTTTGTTCAAATCTCTCAACCAATTAATCTGCCTCTAGTACAGAAACCACTTTAGCAGACAGATCAGTGATGTTTCCATGCAGTTAAACCAAGGTGTGGTCCCCACTTTATCCTCGCTTTGATTCAACTGTCGGAGCTCGCACCAAGGTTTAAGGTGGACTTGTTAAAGGTGGTTGTGAGAAATACCAAACAACAGAGTCAACATATATTGTAGACAATGGATGGGTTAGTAATACTTGTTAAAGAGCACAGTAATACAGAAGAGGTAGTTTTACTAGTAATACCTAAGGCACCTTCGTCACAGTGATTTTTCGGTGTCTGTGTCTTGTTCGTGCGTGTACGTGCATGTGTGTTCTGCGTTTCAGGTCCTACCTCGCACGTATAAGTTGGCGGGAGACGAGTAGCGCACGCCTTGGGAGTTGGTGGCCACACACTCGTACTTCCCTTGGTCTGTTTCCTCGCTGTTCTCAATCTGTAATGCTCCTGCAAGAGAAAAAACCCCAGATAAACATTTGCAGAAAACGCTTCTGCCACTGTCCGCCATCCTTTTGCATCCTCTCCTTTTCATCCTGCGATATCTGCTATAGTTTGACCCTGGGGTATCTCTTTGTCTGTTGCTTCGACATCCAATAAAGTCAGCTCAGTTGTTATTTCTGCAAGGCAGAAATGAATGGTCCACACAACACTCTCTGTGTATCAGGAGTTGGATTTTCCACAAAGAACTGTGTCTCCTCTAACCATCCCCGTCTCCCATCCTACTACCGAAAGGGTGAAAGGAAGCGGCAACATATTCAAAAATTCAGAATTCCCTTTCGAAAAGTTTGGAAGTCAAAAACAAGTCTCAAACTCACTTTTTATAAACTTAGATGACACTTAAAGCGCCTTTAGTTTATACCTCTGTACTAGCTGGTGATTCCTCTCCAGCAGCAGGCACACTGCTGAATGAAGAAAGCCTGTTTCTATCTTTGCAGTTAACTGGCAGCAGCTACACAGCTTTACCCCAGGGCAACGACCCAGCGATGCTCTTTGGCTCTTTCGCTTCCTCAGTTTTTATCCTAGTACTCTGATCCCCCCCCCCCCGTCATAAACAGTGTCTCCCTAAACGTGCTATAATTACACACGGCACTCGTCAGGTGTTCTTTTGCTTCACGTGGTACTATTCTTATTGCTGTGTTTTTTAGCTAACGGCCTTTTGAATTACCAGCAGAGATGTTCTTTCTCTGGTTTTGTTTTTTTCCCCCCCTCTTTCAGTCTGCTCTGTCACATCCGTCTCATCTGAAACTGACTTTGACACGGAGCCCGAGGAGGAGGCACAAAACCATGCATCACTCTCTGCTGCACTGCACAGAGTGGAAAGTGACACAAATCTAAATGCACACGGCACACACACACACACACACATTTTAAGGAAAGGATGGAAACACACATACGGGAGTGTGTAGATAAACAGCCACACAAAAAGAGCAAGTTTTAGTCTCATACAAAGCACTGTGTTTTATATCAGATCTTCTGTGAGACTGATAAAAGGCATCTGGCTTTTAAGAGATGCACAGGGATATTTAGAGAAAAGCAAGATATACTGTGCTTCGCTCTGCAAGGATTTTTATTTTCCATACACAATACACAAGATAAAATACAAAAATAAAACTCAAAATACTCAAAAACAATCCCTCCGTTTATATTGATATTAAAAGGAAGTAATAGTGAAATAACATCAATATGCACAACCATTCAATCTAAATATTATTTAATTTTAAAAGATAACCAGACATGGGAAGTAACAGAGTACAATTACTTTATTACCGTAACCCTGTAAAAGTGATGTAAACCTAAAGGAGGAAACCATATAACACAAAAGATAATCCTGTTGGTCTCACCAGTGCTTATCACACAAAGATAAGAAAGAGGCAAAGAAAACCATATAACTAATGCATCAGCTCTACAGTCAGAGGTTAAAGTGAGCTGAATCAGTATTTCTTAACACAAGCATCTGCACTTCTTCTTAAGGAACAAATGTGTGTACTTTTGCCATCTCTGAAGATAACTGCACATTTATGTCATTGCTGTATGTTGTAACTCTTGAGCTGCTAAATTTAGTGGGTTTATTAATTCATGTGCACCAGAAACAAATTATTTATAGATATTTTCTTTTCACTTTAAGTAAGCTGACCTTAAGGAAAGACTCTGTAAAAGATCTTTAATGGGAAAACCGAGGTCACCTCGGGAAGAGCAGCAGATGTGGAATACCTCTTCCACGAGAGATAGACATTGTCATTGATATAATAGGCAGAGGTGCATGGTGGTGACAGACAATATGAGCCAAAAGATGGTAGATGTTAAATACCTCAAGCATCTGCTCCAGTGCTGGATGGTTGACTGATGCCTTTTACTGTATTCATCATTATGTACAAATGTTCTTTTGAATATTATCTGTTGTATAAAAACGGTAAAGATAAAATGCACAGTAATAATATTTAGAAAGAATACACTAAATGGATGCTTCATTAGGTACATTGGTTAATTGGACCCCTATTTGGCATAAACTGCTTTAATTCAATATTTAAAAAACATAAAATTCAACATTTAATTCAAAAGAAAAGAGATTTTGGTCCATATTGACATGATAGCATCACACAATTGCTGCAGGTTTGTTGGCTGCACATCCCAAAGGTGCTCTGCTGGTTTTAGATATATTGGCTGTGGAGGCCACTTGAGTACAGTGAACTCATTGTCACATTCAAGAAACCAGTTTCAGGTGATTTGAGTTTTGTGACATGGTACGTTTTCCTCCTGGAAACAGCCATCAGAAGACGGATACACTGAACTCATACTAAAGTCATGTCCCATTACACCATTATTACTGATACTAGGCAGGATGGATCCATGTTTTTCATGATCCTTACACTAAATTCCAACCATAACGTTGTCACAGCAGGCAGAATCTTCTGTTGTCCGTGAAGATTGGAAAAAAATTGCAGAAGAGCATTCAGAGATGCTCTTCTGCATGGCTTGGTAAGAATGAGTGGTTATTTGAGTTACTGTTGCTTTCCTCTCAGCTCAAAGCAGTCTTGCCATTCTCCTTTCACCTCTGACATCGACAAGGCATTTGAACCACTGCTCACTGGATATTTTCTCTTGTTTGTACCATTCTCTGTAAACACTAGAGACGACTGTGTGGGAAAATCCCAGTAGATCAGCACCAACAACCATACCATGTTCAAAGTGACTTACTTCCCCATTGTGATGCTCAGTTTAAACTTCAGCATAGTCATCTTGACCACGTCTACCTGCTTAAATTCACTGAGTTGCTGCCATGTGATTGGCTGATTAGATATTTGCATTAACTGTCAGTTGGACAGGTATACTTAATGAAGTGGTTGTTACACCAAAAAAACCCCTAATATTTAAGGTTATGTACACACATACAGACAGATTTTGTGTCTCTTAGTATACGTAGATTTTGCACACTCACACATACACAGACACACTTGCAGGTCAGCTTATGAAGAAGTTTGAATGCTGTGATTTCAGAGGGTTAAAGGAGGGAACGTGTTAGGTGAGCTGAGACGCTGCTCGCTGAAGCTGTCATCCATTTGTTTCTGTCTTCTGCAGTTACATGACAGCAGAACAGCTCGTGCCCTCCTCTTTCTCCCTATTTTCCATCTCTCATTTCCCTGTGGTTCAGGGCAGAGTTGGGAAACAAACAGGAATAAATTATCCGCTCTACAAGAAGAGCCTTCTTCTCTACCAGAAAGCAGAGGAAGAAAGGAGCAGTGGGAGGAAAGATGGCAAGGAGGTGGAGAGGTAGAAATGGACAGGTTTAGATCTGCAAAAGAGAACTTGTGCGACAGCTGGTAGCAGCCCGTGTGGCTAACAAGCAGCAAAAATTTGAAATTGCCAATTGAAATCTACTTTGCTGTAAAACATGACATTACATTACACTGGGGTGGACAGGTGCTCTGAATATATATATAGACAGGTCAGCAGGTCAAAACGTATGTACACAAGCGGAGACAGAAAACGGGCATCAAAACGACGTGATGATGGTTTGTGGGACAGCAAAGCAAAAGGTCGAAAAAGTAAAGAAGAGAGACGAGGAGAGAAAGCAGTTTTGTTAGTCTGCCTGGAAGCTGCTGACAGGCCCAGAATGAGATGTGACTTAAGTAAATTGAGCTACTGTGAAATCGTGGATGGTGTATTCTGTCTGTGGGCTGAGACTCAGCTGATCAGATGACAGCGGATGCTGTTAATCTGATAGCTCTGATGGGACGCTGAGGTAAAACAGATCACTTGGGCTCCGGTCTCCCACAAGTTGAGACATTAAATTAACCGGAGGCACATGTGAACAAGCGTCGACGCAAAGAACAGTTATTACGAACGCAACACGTTAACACAGTTACGAATAAACTGCTGGTAACTTTTAAAGCCGAAACTTTTGTATTGTTTCCAAACCATTACTAACCTGCTATTTAATTTAAATTTTTCCTAAAACATGAACAGAAAAGCCTCAAAGCAACGTTTTATGCACCAATTTAGGTATAGTTTAACCCAGCAGTTACTTAATAAATCGATTACTTGACAGGCAGATAATGAATCGTTCATAGACGCAAAAACGCTCAAAATTTCCAGGTTCTGATTTAGTTCTGGTTTTTATTCTCGCACACAGAGACAGAAACGATTCCTAATTGTCACTTTGCAGATTTATCTGTGTCACAAGTTGCACATTTTCTATCAGCCTGAAAGCACGTTCTATCAAAGGATTTGTACTGCTCACCATTTTTAGATTTTTGCATTTCTTAGAAATAGATTGTTACCAAAAATGAATGATTTACTTTAGCTAAAGTCGCAATTTCAAATTCCCTTGAAATCTGGTTTTGAAATATCCTGCTGAGTAACAGCCAACCAAATATAAACTCCATGAAAATAGCATTTCACGATGATGCACGATTTTGGGTCAGTCTCTTTGACGCAACCCTATTAAGGTGTTAAAAATTAATAACCAATTTTGTTTGGTGCATGCGAAAATTTACTTTAAAAAGGTGTTCTGTATTTTTGTCAACAGATAAACTGACATACACCATTAACTTTTGATCACGTCTTAGTCCTTACCAAAGAGGGGTCTGCATATATAATCCTGGAGTCAACCTCAGGGTCCATACTGAATGCCATCTGTTAAGAGTGTGGGTCTACATAAGCTGTTAAGTGCTTAGGTTAACTTTCCAGCTCTAAGTCCCAAATGTCATGGGCAGACAGATAGCTTGTCATGGTTCTCCTCATGCACATATAAACTGGTGCAGCAGATGGCATGGAAAAAAGATAGATACCTGGTCGAGGCATACAGATGTCAGCAAAAGTTCATCTCTATACCACACCATATGTTTCTGTCACCGAGGACTGATGGGGTGAGTGTGCGTGCATTTGAGGTGGGTAAACACAGAGTTCACGGCTGTCAAAGGCCACCGTGGACAGTTATCTGCAGTGATAAGCCCCCACACATGATGGATACTTATGAGCTATGAAATGGCTAAGATGAGACATCCTTTGTGGGATTTGACTGCAGTCATTCTCTATCTCATTTTTCTTCCTGACCCATATGGGTCATAAAAGTATTTCCAAGAGCCAACAGAAAAAGAAAAGAGACAGAGAGAACAGAATGACTGTGGCCCAAAACACACTCCTGGCTGCAGTCCAATAAGAGCTGGCAGCTATCCACTAAATCAGAAGCATTGCTCGGAAAGTGCCTCCATTAAACAAATCTTAAAGGAGTGTTTTATCCATAACGCATTTCTTGCCCAGCTCAGGTGTAATTGATTTCCTCCAAGTCATTTCGCTGCACTGTTCGGTTCATTATACAGCACATTTTGTTGTTTGGCTTTGTGATGGTTTTGGTGATTTCAAATCCTATTAAAGCCTGGGGTGAAGCTCAGTAGGCCATTCGTCTTGCTACTGTTTCATTGATGTGATATGCAGCCTAACATACTGTACCACTGAATCATTGTCATGTCTGTATGACACACAAGCAGGGAGCAAACGTCTCAGAGCAGATCAAGTAAAACTAAATATACAATTTTAGGTGTCTAAAATTTAGCAATTGTTGTATTTTTGTTCTGGGGAGGTTTGGGTACCAGACTGCCTTACTGTTCTTAAATTTGAATTATCTGTTTGTGTTAAGCCTCAGGTCCTATTTTGAGTTTGTTATTTTTTGACTGTGTTCGGTTGCTTCAGCGTTTCATTATCTATTCCTTCCTCGGCTTGGTCTTTTTGTGTTTATGCCTTTGCCCCTCAGTACTCCCCGTCTCTGTTTTCATGTTTAATGCGAGTCTTCTTGCCTCCATGTTTAGCATTGGTACTTTAGTTACTTCCTGTTTTACTTTGAAGGTGTCTAAGTCTTTTTACTTGGTTGACTCATTCTATCTATCTATCTATCTATCTATCTATCTATCTATCTTGGCACACACACATCTGCCATGTAGAAGTACACCATGTGAAAAGGAAACAGTAAATAACAACATTTGTTGTGTTTTTTTATTGTTCATGAAGGTCATAAGATAATTGCAAAATCTCTGACTGTGCTGTCAAAATGTGTCAGTGTCGGAGCGACAGCAGAAAAATAGCTACAGGATGTACCTGCAGTTCTAGTATGTGTGCAGCTCCCCTAATGGGCTTCCCCACTGGCTGTATGTGCCAGACTAGTCAGTAGTGGTCGTGGCTGTCCTTTGCCATCCCTTTGCTCTGAGTGCGTGACCAGGGGAGGCTCTTTACTTGGTGTTGCACCATGGGGACAGAAATGAATAAAAAGAAATGAATATAATTTATTGTGAATAATAAAATACTGTTCTGCTGAATATGCAGGTTTAAAAGTCCTATTTTTCTTTAGAGAACTCAATTTAGGGTTTCTCCACGTAATTATGGCTACTTGTAACAGCCGGTGTAATTCTGCAGGTGCTGGAGCAGCGTGCACTGGACGATAAGCTGTGTTTGAAGAATACGAATGAGCGAGGAAAAAAGAAGAAACGAGACTGTAAGGAACAGATTAAACACTGCATTTATTTGTCCTTCAATAAGCTGCAATCATTAGCTTTCCTGCTAGCTGGTTCACTGCCTATAGGAAACTAAACTCATCTTTAGTTAATATTCATCTATTTTCCAGGATTCAAGGTATATCAAAGTGTTGCACTAACACATCTTAGCTGGTTGTGCATGCCATCTAAGATTAGGCAGACATTATGGCTTTGTCCAGTTTATTACCGTTCCACTCCAGTCCAGTCTTAGCCAAACATGGTATCCAAACGAGGAGTACAACTGCCAGACCTACTAATTAGTCTTCAAGTAAAAAGCCTTGTCTTAAAATTTGAAATACAAAGAAATTATATAATTCTGCAGTTTAACTACAGTTGTCTGTGTAAAGTATCCACACTGTCATGGGTTTTGGATGCAGAGTTCTGAGTTATATACAATTCTTTTGTTTCTGAGAATCATGTCTGTTTTAAGTTTTGTTCCCTGTTTCATAGGTAAATGGGGTTGTCAGCACTGCTTATATTCTTTGCTGTAGCAGATATTCAGCTCTTGAAGAGCTGAATCAGGAACCACGCTTCCACCCTAGAAGAGAAAGCGTGGTTCCTGATGCCGGAATTGGCAGTCCCAGCCCTCTGACGCTGTGTGCCCTGCAGAGCCACAGTTTGAGCTTGCATTTCCGCCCACACCTGCCGATGCCCGGTCCCTGCCAGAGCCTGTTTCTCCGGCCACATCTACTGAAGCTGTGAGTAAAGCTAATCTATTTCCTTGTGTGTTCTTCAAATGTCCAAATATAGTAAGAGCACACAAAAGAATAAAGAGACTGTAACCCCAGAATTTTTCCCATGCCCTAAAGCATGGTTTGTTTTCTTGTTGTTAACCAGTCCTAAAAAGTGATATAAAACACTGTATAGGAGCTCTCATTAGAATTTCTTTGACATGGATCACCAGCCATTAAGAAAGGTAACTTGTTGCTTGGGACAACATGGTAAATGTATTTAAACATTATAAATTCGGCAAATGGAAATGCAAACACACAGCTAACAGAGGGCACTGGTGATCGGTAAAGGATATTGGCTGACAGGAGGGATATATCAGAGCTGGCAGGCTGGAGCAGCACAGAGAATATGGATGAAACAACAACAAAATGGTTTCGCCTCACCATCACTTTCATTCCCCCTGAGGACAGCTGAGTGGGAAAGGCTGAGAAAAAAATGTTTCTGCCTCCTCCTGGAGACACTGTACTCATCTATACAGAAGAGCATAAACAAAGCTGAATAAACTGTCTTAAGCGCACAATGTGATTCTTTGGTATTCATCCCTCAATCCGTCTCTGCAGACACATCGTCTTTGCTCTCTTTTTGTGTCTCTGGTAAAGTGAGCTTACCTTCACATTTTGGGACACTGAGCCATGTCGCGTACATTTAGGCAGTGGGTCAAAACAAAAGCTTCACCAGTTAAATGCCTCATTTTAAGAAGCGTCAAACACATTTGACATCAGAAAATAGGGTATTGTAGTTGCTTTGGGATAAATTGAGGAAGACAGATTCATTCTATGTGAATTTTTTGGAATGACTATACAATTATATCCTGCTATTTTTTTCTTATAATTATGATACTTAATGGAAAGCAAATTTTGCCTTTTAAGTGATATATATTTTTTATAATCCGTTCTCCCAAATGCAAATAAACAGCATGTTTTTTTTTCTTGGCTTAAGGATGGCACAATTATCCTTTTTTATGAAATTGGCTTTAAAAAGGTTTTATACCCCCAAAGGAGAGAGATAAACTCAGAGAACAGCATGTAATCCCTCAATCATAATTAAAATAATCACCAAATTTAGAGCAACAGGGATTTACCTGATCGCAAAAAAGTGCAAAGCTGTAAATGCACTGTTGGTTCTGTTAGTGGAAAACACAAACAGTCTGACTAAAAGTCACCTGTCTCACCTGATCTGAGCTGTTTGATGCGACCCTGGCTGGTGCTGGGGTCGACAGGCAGGAAGTCTTTGAACCAGGAGATCTCGGGGTCCGGGATGCCGCTGGCAGCGCACAGCATGGTGGCCGTCCTCGTCCGCTCCACCACTTTCAACTGAGGGCCCATGTCTATACTAGGGAAGCCAAATGGCAGCAGGTCCTCTGAAAGGATCAAGAGAAAGAAAAGAGTATGAAATGTGCAGCATTTAAAACATGAAATATAAATGTCTAATTGCACTACTTGCGCATGTCTGCTGGTAACGTATGATAACAGGAGCTAACATGTATATTTAGCACATATAATGACTTGTGTTTTCACCATTAGTTTAGCATGTAAGCATGCTATGATCTGCTAATTAGTGCTAAAGGCAAACAGGAAGACGTCACACACCGAACAGTGATCATCCCATTATAGTGCAGCGCAGTGCTAGGAAACATGACAACACATGTGCATGCTGTTTTCACACATACAACCCTTCAACACTGTTGCTAACCAATCACATCAACTCATAGCAACAGGAGCACCAGCCTCCCCTAGCAAGACGCCCCACCATGTTGCAAAAAAATGTTCCTAAACAACCCAAGGCACAAGACAAAGAGCCTGTGGTGCTAACCACGTCTCCAAATTCCTCAGAAATCCTTAAGTATGCCTGAAAAACACGATTCTACTGAAGCCCCAGCAGCAACCACCACAGCACCCAAAGAATTCGCTGCCAAAGTCCCAAAGTCCCTGTGCCAGACACCATAGGACATCCTCTGAGGTCCATGCCCAATCTGTGTAAATCAAAGTACAGGGTTGGAGTGGGGCGAAGTGCAGTATGTGTACTTATTTCATTAGGACAGTGAAGGCTCAGTTTTTCTAAAAACAAATAACTGGTGTGTCAGCTTCTACAGCCGTGCATTCAGTCCTTACTTTCCCACACATGCAGTGATGTGAAAGCCCCCCCCCCATAGCTGCTTAAACATTAGTAGGCTTATGGAAGTAAAGATATCAGCAAAGACAGCAGAGCCACTATAGCCTTGGTGATCAAAGTCTTGTGTTCATTCCTACAGCTAGCTAGTCATTAGGTGATATAGCAGGCGGGCAGAAACACAGCTAGGATTTTTCTGTGTTTGACAGGCCATTTCTGGAAGAGTATAAACATACCGCCCAGTCAGCAGGAGTTACTTAAGTGCCTACACACACACATTCACACACACACACGAATACACACACTCAGGCTTTGCAGTACATTACTAACCTAGAATTACAGGTGTTTGGTGGTAGTGGCGATGAACTACGAGTTTTCAAAGGTGCGGTTCTGTGTTATGTGGTGCTAACGATTCCTGTCTAATAACTATGCAGAAAGCTGCTCAGAAACAGCAGCGGCAATTAGAAGCTGGGATCAGAGGAGGGGCAGGGCACTGGGGGTAATAAGGACTTGTTAGCAGTAATTGTTAAAATGTACCAACGATTAGAGAGGCCGATCTGGGATGTGTCTGAATGCGTCTGGATATGTCTTATTACGTTGTAGGAGCTGAGGACAAGTGTGTGTGTGTGTTTGTGTGTTGGCTGTGTGTACATATTTGCTTCTATGGCTATGTTCTCATTAGCATCTTCACAGATTTCTGCAAAGTGTCGAATAATGTTGAGCGGCACGCTCGCACATATCCAGGCAAATGAGTGTGTGCACGCAAAAAAGCAGTTGCTTTCTATTTCGCACACACACACACAAACACGTTCACATACACTTTCTCTGGTGAATGGGATTAAGAGTCTCAGTGACAACAGTCCAGATGGCCAGACACGTAATCAAGCATCCATCAGCCCTCCTGCTTCCTTTCCTCCTTACCCTTTAAACCACTCTCTCTTTCTCACACATGCACACAGACACCTCCTCCATACCTGGAACTATAATTATATATTCCGCATTCCCGCAGCAGCGAAGCAGCGAAGCAACTATCGAGATGGCAATTTCCTTGGCTAATAAATCAAACCCATCGGAACATCTTGATTGTCAGGCAAAACAAAACCTGCTAAAGTTTGCTTTGCTTGAGCCCAGAATCACAGACATATCTGGAGCTGAACGCAGTCCAAGATGCAGACCGTGGCCACGTCAACTGTCTGTGTGTTTTTCCTCTCCTCCACTCCTCCTCCGGGCCCCCTGCTACCTAACCACATGACAGACATATACCATCTGTTCCCACACACTCTGTGATGGGGATGAGAGGCTGAGTTGAGATAGGATCTATCGCTCTCTTTCTCTCTTTCCACAGTCATCAGCGCTAGAGAGACCTCGTCAGATAGGAATGTCAAGCTGTTGCTGATGCTGCGCCTGAGAGAAGAAAGTGGAGAAATGCCACAAAAAAGCAAGAGAGGAATCAAAACTTGATGATCAAGATGTTTAGTGCAGCAATTAGGCCTCGTGAAGACAGGAGCCATCAGACAGCAGAGACTGGGGTGGACAGAGTGGACTACGCTAACACTTCTGAGCCCCCCCCTCCAATCCCCATCCTCGCTCCACCCCAACCCTTCCGCATCCCTGACAGATCAATACTAATGATCTACTTGAATGGAGGCTAGTGGTATGGCCATTGATGAAATAGACAGGAAGAGAAAGGAAAGAGAAGAGGGAGATCGATGGGCAGGTCAGAAGGTGAGCTCCCCAAAGGCGAGGAATATGCTAGGCCTACATTTGCTCCCCTCTACCCTCCCCGAATCCTACCCCTCTCTTGAGAGGGTTCAGATGGTCTTTTTATCACTCTGCCAGCTACCACAACATGGACTCCCTGGCTGTTAATTAGAGCACACCACTGCACTGGGCTTAAGGCATGTGCATATACAATGCATGCGTGTGTGTGTGTGTGTGTGTGTGTGTGTCTGTAGGGCGTGTGGCTCTATATTCCACTCAGGTCTTTATTAATGCTGCAAATACATGGTGTGGGTGGACCTTGGACTGAACACCTGGAGAGAATTAGAAGAAATGGAGAGAGTCGGACAGATAAACAGAGAGAGTGATAGAGAGAAGGATTAAAGACACTTACTGCTGTGCTGTAAAATACCATAAAAAGAGGAAAAATAGTAGTGAATCATTGCAAGCATCCAGAACCCAACGATGCTTTTCAGCTAGCTAAGGATATTCAGCAGTGTAGAAAACAAACAAGGGTTAAGTTAGTCATTTTAACTTTAACATTCTGCTCATTTCAAGCTCGAGTAAAATTGTTTTGCATCATTAACTGTTTAAAATAATCCCAGTTTATCTTCTACTTCAGCACCCAGTTCACCCAATTCATCCTCTGTATAAAATGAACATTTTTATCTCCATTCCCTTTAAAACTAGCTCTCCATTTAAGGTAATTCCATACTGATTTGTTGTCCTTCATAAAAAGAACATCATACCAACAGTCAAACATAGTGGTGGTAGTGTGATGGTCTGGGGCTGCTTTGCTGCTTCAGGGCGACTCACTGTGATTGATGAAACCATGAATTCTGCTCTGTACCAGAAAATCCTGGAGGAGTATGTGTGGGCAACAGTTTGTGTCCTGAAGCTCAAGTAGCAGGACAATGATCCGAAACACACCAGCAAGTCCACCTCTGAATAGCTCAAAAAAACAGAAAAAGAAGCTTTGGAGACGCCTAATCAAAACCTGGCCTTCAATCAGATTGAGATGTTTTGGCGTGACCCGTCACGCTCAGAAACCCTCCACTGTGGCTGCATTAAAATACTTCTGAGGAGTGGGCCAGATCTCCTCCACAGCAAAATGAAAGACTCGTTGCACAAATGCTTGATTGCAGTTCCTTGGGCTAAGGGTAGCACTATCAGGTATTAGGTTCAGGGACAATTACTTTTTTTTTTTTTTGATGTTTGATGATCTAAAACATCAAAAGGATAGCGCAATCCTTATGATGTTATAATATATACAAAGCTGTGTTAAAAAACAGCTTTATTATCTAAAATATCTTGCTTGCCCTTACCTGGGCTCTCATATTTCTTAGATACAGAAGAAAAGCGAGTGCCTGTTAAAGAATGCCCTTTCTAACCCTCATCTGTTGCTTTATTTGATTAACATTTCATGATAGTTAATGTTTCATGGTTGTTTTAAACATCTATGAATTATCTTATATTAAATCCTTGTGTTTAATACCCTAACACTAATGCCAAGATGGTAGCTGCATTAATGAGGTAAGTTAAAAAAATGCCCGCCTAATTTCTTTAATTCATTCAGTTTGTTAACACTGACATTTTCATTTGTAATTGTAATTAATTTAACTTTTTTATATATTCATAAATAAGAAAATTATCCATCTATGGACCTGATCATCATCAAATGTATAATATAATAATATAATATAATATAATATAATAGTAATTAGAAGGCATCAGTTTGCAAGGTCTCTAATGCCTTTTCGACTGAACTGTAGAACAACATAAAATAACAAAACCATTCTTTAAAGGGCAAAATGTAGGAAACAGCTTTGTTAAAACCACACTGAGCTGTTTTAATAGACTGGCTCAATTAAAAGGACAAACACAGCAGCAAACTCACACTCTGCCCCGCAGATGCAGATAAACCATTCCACAGTACTGGACACTAAAGTACAGTTCACCAGAGAGGAGAATAGGGAGCTACAGGTATTCAGCCAGGCTCCTGGATGAGTCAGCGACCGCTTGAAATAGATACTGCGGGCATGGCCTTGATCACACTTTCCTCTAAAATGAATCATTTATCAAGAGCAAACACTGCTGCACAAAAGTGCCGCTTATTTTTCATCTCCTGGTTAAATTGATAAGATAGCCTATGGAAAAATGTGGCATGTGTATACAAACACTCTGTGTGTCAACAGCGTTTGGGGGAACATTGGCAAGGGTCGAGCAGCATTGTTCCCCGGAGCTTTGTGTTTGTGTGTATTTGTGTGTATCAAGAGGTTGAGCGCGTACATTTTGGCCTGGTTATGTTTGCAGAAGGGCAATCAGGCCTAGTGCCCAAAACCAGTCGGTAGAGCCAACCAGTTCTGGGCAAATATGCAATTTGTGTGTCCGTGCATGCACACACGCATGCGGCAGTAGAACGGAAAGACACAAACACCCAAAGGGTCAAACACATAATGCATATGATGCAAACAAACAAACATGAATCCAGGTTTTCTTTCCCCGTGCCTCTTTGTATTTCCGTCTCATGCGCACAGTAACCCAAACAGATACTCTCTCTCTCTCCCACATTCACACACAAACACGTCCGCTTCCCCGCGGAAAAAAAATCATTATTTCTCCCAGTTAAGAAACAGGTTGCCTATTCATCTCTCAGTTCATTTCAGTGGGAAATGGCCATGTGCATGAAAGAAGTCTGAATAAAAGCCGATCTCGGGGAGCCTGATTCAGGATTAATCTGCTCGCACTCAGCAGTCTTCAGAGGCTCTAATGCTTTGACTCCTATTGACTGCAGGAGGGCTGAAGGGGAGCACTTTAAATGCTAATAGACCTTTATGATAATAGATCACAATGCAATGCAAATGCAGACTTTGTAGACCAATCACATGAAAAACCCATGTGTCTTCGCCATTGTGAGCCCTACTTTAGGGGGCCAGGACTAAACAGGATCCCACATGTAAGGCTAATGCCCGAACCACATATAAACATTCAAGAAGAATTAAAAAAAATGAAAGAAGGACCGAATATAAACAGCGAAGACGAGGGGTTAAAAATGATGAAACAGCCAGTTCTCCACTCGAGGAGTGTAATCCTCCTGCAGGCTGAGTAGATACTCTTAGTTGTTTCCAGACCGAAATGCTGCTTGAGCCGCCGGCCTGCCAATGCAGCAGACGCCTGGGGGAATCACTGATCTGACTCTGTTGTTCATATGAAGGGTGTTTGCCGTGGTGGCAGAACATCTCTCCTCCCTCGTCTCTCTCTCTCTCTCTCTCACCCTGTTTCTCCCCCATCCCTCGCCTGCCTTTCTCCTAAAATGGGACACTGGGAGGTGAGTATAATCAGGATTACTTTGCACAAAACCAGACATACACACACACACAAATGTATGCACTCGCGCACACACAACGGTGAAGGTCGTGCACACAAACACATACATACAGCGCTGCGGTGATGAGAATCTCTCGCCCACCAGAGGCTTTCAAACATGCAGAGCTGCAGATATTCATGTCTCCTGAAGGGAGAGCAACACAACTGCAGTGTCCATAGAAAAGAGCAGCTGGGATGGAAAGGGGAAGGGGTGGAGCAGCGGAGGGCATGTAGAAATGCAAGGGGAGGAGTTAAAAACAGAGTCATGCAGACAGAATAGATGGCTAAGAAAATGAAAGCATGAATAAAACAGAAGAGAAGAAATTAGAAACGGATATTGCTGTAGGGCCAAAGTACGGCTCCTGGAGTTAAAGAAAGAAAGATATAAGGAGGAAAAAAGGTCATTTTACAGGTGATGTGTGAGGATGATAAAGATGATGATGATGTTGGTGAAGGCCCTTAACCTACCACATCTCAACCCATTAGGCAGCCAACAGTGCAGCAGTAAATATCCTGTGGCCAACCGCAAGCCCCTCACTCTGTATGAAACTGCTATTAGTCTTAGTCCACCGTTATACAGAATGATGAGATAAAGCACATCAGTGGATGAAAAAGACTTTTCAGTGGAAGTGGAAGGGTTTTGGCCAGTAATGGAAAGCCTTTTTTCTACTTTAGTGGTGGACCTTTTCTACGATGGACTTTTTTTTTTTTTAAAGACTGACCCAAGCACAATTTCTGCAGACATTTGTGCACTTAACAGCATTCTTGGATGACATGATCTATTCTGCAGCATATCACTCAGCCTACAGTAGGCTGCATGGGTGCAAGACACTGGGAGTATTCTGTCAAAGAGAAGGATGAAGTTTTAGATTTTTCAGGAATACACGTTTAAAGTAGGAAGAGGTGCTGTCACTGTATTAAGTTTAAGTAAAACTTGCAGGTAATTTAAATCCCTCTCCTTGTGTTTATGTACATATGGAGCAAAGAAGCTTTAGATTTACTTTTGAATTTAAAAGTTAAAAACACTTAGAAACATCTTGGCAACAAACTTGTACCTGAAATTTTATATCTTTACTTTAAAAATTTCTGAAAAGTTTGATTTAAAATACACAGGTATTAATCATCTAAAAATAAATTGTTCATCATGTTAAAATTTTTACCTCAGCTCATGCAAATCAAGGTTTTCAACAGGAATCATTAACAACTGTGGGTTTAGTGTATTGTCCAAGGGTAATGACCAGGGATTAAAACACCAATCCTGGGATTAGTGGACAACCTTGACAACCAGCCTACACTGTTGTTTGATGTGCAGCACTTTCCAGAATGACTTCATGCACCCTGATACGTTAAAGGGACAGCTTACAAAAAATGGCAAAAGCTGATGTGCGACAAATTTCTAAGCAGCATAAAACTCTTAAAAATATATATATATACACCAAATTATTGCCTTTATTGCCAACTGAATGCAAGAGACCTGTCTGTGCATGATCATTCAAGCCAGATCTAACTATTACAGCTACAGTCAGCTCTGATTCTGATTGGTACTCTGTGTGAAATATTATCTTATTCATTGCTCCCCTTCACTCTGGTCTCAAAGACTGAAGATTGTATTGTCACTGAAGGGATGGGGACATCACCGTACACAGAACAGTGTGAGAGAATAGGTTACGGCACCAGGAACACACTACCACCCACACACACACACTGGGAGGCTCGCCCTCGAGGTGTAGTTTATGTGGTAATGTGCTTTAGATTGGGGCTGTGTGTGCAGAGAGGATGGGCCGGGTAACAGATGGACAGGAGTCTATTCCCTGGGCTACCAGCCTTCTGCTTACCACACTGCCCTGCCAGCTCCACAATCCTCATCCATCTCCTTCACTCCTACACCCCCACCTCCCACCAAACCTCATCTCCTATGACATCCCATTCCATCTCTTTTGTTTCACAGCATCCTGCTGCGTTACTCGACTTACTGCCATCTTTTCATCTTCCATCATCTCCATTTGACCTCTTCCACCCCCCCTTTCCCTTTTTCCTCCTTATTTACTCCTAGTGAGCAAAGGTTCTTTGCCAAACCAGGGCGTAATCCCTTGATTTTCCTTCATGTAGTAACAGCCTGAGCAGTCATGCCGCTGTTTCTTCTTTCATTCCTGCTGTGCTGGGCAGATGCCCAGTGCTCAGATCCCAAGCTATCAGCCACATGCTGCAATTTTAGTCCATAACATGTTGGAGCTCCACATTAGATAAGTTTTCCTCCAAGGGGCCAGTGTACATTAGATTAACACCCTCGCTCTGGATGGGAAGTGCAGCGTTTAGAGCAAGCCGGTACAGTATGCTAAAATACCCCTTAGCTAGCATGCTAGCTGGCCCTCTCTGTGGCCAGATCACGCTCTCTGCACTCAGAGGGACTATAAAAAGAGCAGCTCCCTGCAGCCTCCTGTGCTGGCAGGGTGTGGCCCTGCTTCGCTGTTACATCTACGACTGACAGCTCAGTGAAGCAGGGACGCCGGTTGAAGGCGAGCGTGCAAAAGAAAGCACCTCTTGAGTGGACACAGTCTGTGTGTGCGTGTGAGTACAGTATATGTGAGTTTTTTTGTCTTACCTCTGATAATGGACAGCTTTGCAGTGACAGACTTCTCGTCTACGCTGTTACGTGCCACACACTCGTAGGTGTTCTCATCTCGGGGACCTCTAAGTGGTTGGATCCTCAGCACAGCACCTGCACCATCATCAAACTCTATGGTCTGGACAGCCACAGAACAAGACATATTAGTCACAGCAGAGGAGGCACATAAACCCTACTATTAGAGCAGCTGACTATAACGTTGCGTGTCAGCACCTCGGCCCAGTGTGTGTTGTGTTAATATCACAACAATTACACCTAAGCACTTCATCATGGCCCACCAGAAAAAAAGAAATACAAATAATAATAATAAATACAAATAATAAATGTGTTTGCTCTTCTCCACAGAAATGCTAGAGGTCAGGCACAGATACAAAACATTTACCTGTGCTCACACATTTACCTGAAGAGGGTAGGGAGGTAGTTTCTTGCACAAATACACTTCATCTGGGTTGATACTTACTGATATGGGGGGGTTGAATGAGGTCCTCTGGTAGAAACTGAGTATTTCTAAGCATTAGGTCACAGGATCAATACACAGTCAGGCCTCTACTGAGCCACAAGAATTTACTCAACGGACTAGGCTGCTGTATAGCTCCTGACAGCAATATGTGAATTCAATAGGAAGTAAAGTCAGTAATACTTAAGGGTCCATTGATTAGTTTTATTTTAGGTTGTAAAATGATCTTAAGTTTAATGGAACCTTGTGATCTACTGTATATTGGAAACATGTATTTTTAAATAATTATTTTTCACTAATAGTTTAAATTTTGGGCCTCTTTAAATTCTTGATAATACTGATGCTGCCTGTTTAACTTTGGAGCTGGAGCCAAGAAGCCAGTTAACTTGGATCAGCATAAAAGAAGGTGGGCACTACACTTAGCTTCAGCATAGACAAGCTAGCTGGCTAATTGCATGTGTAGAGTACTGATTTAGCATGTAAAATGTAAACAACAACAATAATAATAAACCCTTTAATACGTTTGGCACATTATACTTATTGTACAGATTAAACAAACAATGAATTACCTTTATATTTTTATTTTCAGAGACTTAAAAAACAAAAAGAATAGCTGCTTTACCCAGCTACTATTCTGTATGCTAAGCTAAGCTAATCAGCGCACTGGTGTAGCCTCTTATTTAATCAGACACATCAAAGATACCGGTCTGTGTATTTCAAAAATTTGTAAACATACCTTGATTCCAAAACATAATTTTAGTATTTTATATTAAAATTTTAAAAAATAACTGGAAAAAAACAATTTCTCACATACAGAACAAAGTTTTATCTTAGCAGTTTATCCACTCTCTGTATAAATTTATTTACAGTGTAACGTCAAGGTTGTAATTAATGTATACATTCAAATAATATGCATGTCTTTTAAATGGATTTGCATATTGATATCTGTCATGCAGTTACAGTAGGAGTTGAACATTGAGCACTGTGACAACCACCTCGATACGCTGGGAGTTGACCTTCTTGCCCTTCTTGTTCCAGTAGACAGAGGGCTTGGGATTGCCTGTGGCTTGGCACACAAATGATGCTACACCTCCTGATACTCCGATCTGGTCTGTGGGAGTCTTGGTGAATTTTGGGGGAGCTAAGAGAGAGAGAAAAAGAGGGAGGAAAAATGAGTGAGGGATGGGGGAAAATGAAAACAGAGGCAAGACACCAGAGGGCTTCAAATGAACTCCACAACCAGCAACAACCGTCCCCCGCTGACCACGCCCCATTTCACTGTCAGTGACTGGTCAGGCCGACTTGTGTTCTGATGGCTATGTGTTGTGCTTACTTCCTGGGTATCATCTAGAGGACAAACTGAAGGACTTCCTGTGGGCCATAAATAAAAGATGGGGCTGGGCTTCACAGGAACATCTCTTTCTCTCTCCCTCTCTCTGCTTTCTCGAGGGCAGGCTGCCATTGTATTTCATGCAGCACAGGCTGTCATGACACATGAGTGTTTCACAGGTAGGTGAAGTGTTGGCTGCAAATTCACAGCATATAATTGGTTTAAATGTATTAATATCAGAGGTGTCATTTTGTGCCTGCGCATGCCAAAGAACTGCACAGAGATCCTGATGATGTTAACAAACACAATGAACACAGCAGCGCAGGGTTTTGTTAATTTTCAGAGTCGACTCGAGGAGGACAATTTCATCTTGGAGGCTGAAAGCATCTTAGGTGGGACGTATGAGCGCTGCGGTTGCCCTCTAAGAAGAAAACAGCAATTTCCAAGTGTGATATTGAGTCAGGCGTAGCGAACCTACACTTCTCACAGCGGCTGAGTCAGATCAGTCAAACAACCTCATGCATCCACCCTTTGCTATCTGTCTGTGGCCTGTTTCCATGGCGCCCAGCTTAACTCCTCCTCAGCTACAGAAACACCGCCATCCATCAGGGTGAAATCAGGATGACCCTTACCATGGCAACCTGGATGCCTCCTCCCCTACATCTGGGTGGGTGAGGTCTGCCTGTGTTGATTCACTTCTGCTCTGAAGACCGCACAGGAGCGAAAAAAAAGAAGAAGCCCTGCCTATCAAGAAATCACCAGCAGATTCTAAAGCTTTTTTGCACGTCTTCCCACTCCTACTCACTTCGTTGGTTAACAGCCACGCAGAACACTTCCCAGTGCCTTGACAGTAACTGGAATAACATCATATCAAAAGAGTCCTCCTGTCCCGGCTGCCCCGTGTTGTCTCTTAAAGACCCACTCTGAATGTCAGAAATAAAGTGGTTTCATTTTAGGCTTGCCATAATCCTCACAGGAAGAAGCAAAAAGCTGGTACAGTAGAGTCAATCAGAACAAATTTATGCCCACCATTTTGGGACTCAAGAGCAGGGTAGTTTTTTCTGAGGACTCTTAGAAAAGCACAGAGTATTGAGCAGGCTGCTGTTTTTTTTTCTGCCAACAATATAAAAACTATCAAAAGTAAAAAAGAAAAAATGTCATGGCTGAAACTGCTTTCTCCATCCTATAGGGTTATGAATGAATTTCATGTTCTTCTTAGGGCTTGAACATGGTTTTCGGTGGCTTTACGTTGAGTCCAAAACGTTTTCTATGTTCTTTTTAATGTACTTCAACACCAATCCGCGTGCAAAACCGACCCCACTGGCAGTATTACCACTTAAGCCTCTTCTGAAAGCCAGAGAAAAGCCCTGCAAGCTACTGGCTCTGGATGGATTTGGACTGAACAGCAACTAGTTATGAGAGGAAGATTCCAGAAAGCTGCCCCGAAAAATGAGGCACTAATGAGGACCCGTGGCTCTTTAATACCAAGTTCCACTCTGTTTCCACAGAACAGGATGGTCTACCACTGAAATACCTATTGTCTGTTTTTAATGGAGCACCTTTGTAACCGGTAATCATTTGACTGAAAGACTGACTGCTGCTGAGCTGAGATACAGCTGGGACCTGCAGGCGTAGTGCCATAAATGAGTTCGGAGCTTGTTTCAAGTAACGCTGTGGGCTAAAGAGGAGCAAGTTTGGGTTGGAAAATTTCTTTTGGGGGAATTAGAGTAACCTCTTGTGAAATGTACAGCTCTAAAAGACGCTACTTATGGCAAAGGTATTAGTGCAACCAGCTGTGGTCTGACAAGCCCTTAAGCCACTTTTAATAATGCATCGCTTCCTGATTGTGTGGTTTTTTTTGTTGTCAACTTTGTTTGCATTTCATGGCTAAATCCATGACAAAAATAAAAGGAAATTAAAAAATAAAACCTCCTGTGATACAAAGATGATGAATGCAGAGTACGATGTGTTGCTGGGCACATAAGAGACAAAAATAAAAGGAGCACTGTCTCGGAAGAGGATCGCTGTCAGGGAAACGCTAACCATGTTTTGCATAAAATTCGACAAAGTGATGGCGAGGCATAATATCTGAAATTAATTTTCAATAATTTGGAAAAGAGCTGAGTTGAACCAGTAAATACTCAGAGGCACTGAGGGCCTACAAGCAAGTCTCTCCCTGTTAGAAGTACTTATTGTCCATTATATGGTGTAGTCTGTTTTCTCCACCACTGTTTTATATATATATATATATAACAATGAACAAATTACCTAGGCTAATTTGTTCATTGTTCTGCCATACATATTGTTAATGGAAGAATTCCAGTTATGATTTTATCTCCTTCGTTACTCAGAAAGCTCGAGAGATATGGAGCTACAGGGAAAGAGAGATTTTTTTCCTCTCCACAATACTATCTGCTCTGCTGAGCAACACTGTAGGTGGTCAAAACGCAGCAATATTCAGTCCCACAACATTTCAGCTGAAAGTTGGCTGTTGTGTAATTTTTTTTCTCTTCACTGAATATAAAAATATTTCAGATATGATGTCAGTCTTATAAAAGAACCGTGGACGCAAATTGGTTACGCAAATGGGAGATGAAAAAAACGCACGAGGCAACTGCCGTATCTAATGGTGAGAGGTGCCATCTCCGTCTTTAACCTAGCTTACCTTCTTATCCAAAAAAATCAAAATATGTCAGTTTAGTAACATTTTCAGAGCTCTGACAGCTGTGTGTGTGTATTTGTGTATCCTATGTGTGTGGCCAACTGAGGCAGGAAATTTGTGGAAATGTTGTAATCAAGGAGATGATGAGGAACATGCTGATGGGACCTCCTGGCTTATCAAAACACATTAACAACGCCACAGCCCTGAGATGATGTGCTGACAGGCCTGGATCCACTCCTCTCATACACACACACATACACAACACACACCGCACACATAGACTCACATACACACACAGACAGATATATATACACGTCTGTGCCTCGCATTCATTGCTGACAATATACCCGCTGCCATTCAACCGAGAAACAGACAAAAAGACAAAAAAGACTGCCGACACATAAATAGACACAGATAGATAGACAGATAGACAGATAGATAGATAGATAGATAGACAGACAGACAGACAGACAGACAGACAGACAGACAGACAGACAGACAGACAGACAGATAGATAGATAGATAGATAGATAGATAGATAGATAGATAGATAGATAGATAGATAGACAGACAGACAGACAGACAGACAGATAGATAGATAGATAGATAGATAGATAGATAGATAGATAGACAGATAGATAGATAGATAGATAGACAGATAGATAGACAGATAGATAGATAGATAGACAGATAGATAGATAGATAGACAGATAGACAGATAGATAGATAGATAGACAGATAGATAGATAGATAGACAGATAGACAGATAGATGTACCTAGTGCTTCACCCATGCTGCTCAAAGGTCTGGTTAGCAGGATAATCAAAGGCAGCAGCAGACACAGGGGAGATAGGCTAATCCAGAGCCCCAGGATTGGCCTTCTGGCCCGGGCCAGGACTCCACCAGTCTTGGGCCGAGGCATGGCACCACCGTGGATTGGTTAGAGATGACGGAGATTTGAGTAGGGCTTCACTCAACAGGGATAGGCACTCTGCAGACACAAGAGAAAAAAAAGAAAGAAGGAAGGTCAGGCATATTTCCGTCACCTCTGATTCATCATTCTGCTTTTAGAGCAGCATCTGGAACGTCAACACACAATAAAGGAAGATGGAAAACATACAATACTTGATACTAATGTAGAAAAAATAATAAAAACATGAAGAAAATTAAAGACATATTCATGCTAATGCAGGATTAAGTCTTTTGATTTAGTCAGAGCACTTCTGACTTGGGATTAACAGCTCAAGCAGGCCAGCTCTGGCTGAACTAATACCAGAACAATAGAGCCACTGCTCAATAACTATGACAAGAAACAGACCGAAATAGTTTCCAGCATACTGCTTCTGTATTAATAAGTCTTCTTTTCTAGTGAGCCGTGAAATGAGCTGCAATGATACAGTTTTAAGAGTTCTTTTTTTTTTCCTAAGACGTCCTAATAATTTCATTTTAGCTCTGGCCTAATTCCTTCTTAGCGTTCAGTATTTTAGTTTTCTGGTGCCACATAAAAGTGTTAATGCAATAATACATCCAGAGTGTGCCACCGTAATGGAAAACACTTAAACAAAGAGGATTGGAGGGGGGGGGTCAGTAGGAATGCGGCAAAATTCAATAACAGCAAACGTATCAGAAGCTGCTGCTTTAATAGATGTACCCCCTTCTTGTTAATCCCTAGCCTTGGGGGGGGATCTCCATCAGCATTTCTTTTTTTTCTCCACTCTCTTTCTTCACACAAACACAAGCGCACATGGGCACACAAATCTGGAAGACTGAACATAATTCAGCTCTGTCTGCTTACAGAGATTTAGACAAGCTGTGCAGAAGCTCCCCGTCTGGGAGTCAATAACTTCTCAGTCCTATCGAGCTCTTCCGACCCCCACCCATCTCACCCGATGTGTCAGAACGCAGGTGGGGAGGCCAAATGAGAAAGGAGCCTTTGTTAACCTGTCATAAATCACGCACATACATGTTCTCCTTTCAAGCAGCAGTACGGGATAACATATACGCTCCCGAGGAGACATAATAAGCATTAACAGGTGACAGGGCAGGCTGTGATTGGCACATAAATATGCGCAAACACCCATAAGCACACTTTCACCCTGACATCCGCCGATACGCTGCCAGAAATGGAGTAGCAGCGATCAGGCCGACCCTTAGTCGCCTTTCCTAAGCGAAAGCGGCATTTCTGGTGAGTTACATATTCAAAGTCTCCTCCAACCACTTATTGAGCTAATGACCTGCTCATACACATTACTGTCTGCCAGTTCCTACACTAAAAATAGCTCGACTGAAAACATGGCTGTCTATCTGATAGAGACTCTTCTCGCCGCTCTCCCCTCGCCTTATCTAACGCCGTGTAATAGCCGCTGAATAGAAAAGCTTTCAGCGTCCCCTTTTCAATTGAACAATGTGATAAGAAAAATCAGATCAGAGCTCATTCGAGCACCATTGGCAGCATGTTAAGTAAATTCCCCTCTTACGGAAACTCAATTTGCCAGCGTTAATCTAACCAGGGTTACCGTTCTGCGTGGAGCCACATGGCCATTGAAACATTAGGCACTCCTTGCATGATGCAGCGTCTGCTTCCACTGTCCTGTGTGCTGGATTTGCCGGGGCACTAATATCCCTCAGTGACCTCAGTCCAACCCTTTCTATCATTTCGTTTATCCTCTCCTCCCTGTTGTCTTTTCACCTGCTGACAAAAAAACCTCTCTACCTCTACCTTCACTATAGGCGCACAGCCTCTAATCCTTAATCTTACTCTCGTCTCACTCCTGCATTAGTCTCAGTATTCCAGAAATCTCCTCTTCTCCCATTTCCTTTCATCCGCTTCCTCCCCTCTCCTCCCCGTTTTTCTCTTTTCCTTCCTCGTTAACCTCTCCTCCCTTGATGCCATCTCCTCTGTGATACCCGATCATTCATCTCCTTTTATTCGTTTTTTTTTTTTTTAATGCGCACTCTAACCCCTGCTTGTATACAAATCCTCTTCCTCCGCCCCAGCTGCCCTGCACCGGCTGCTCCAGCTGTTGTTGGTCCATTGACACAGTTCAAACAAAAGAGCTTAGAGCATCCTACAGCTGTGAAAGTTGAGGGAAGAAGCCAAAACAGATACACAGAAGCCCCAGCAGGAGCAGACCCAGCAGACCAGGCCCATCTAAGCATATCTGAGCTCGTGCTTATGGTAACTAACAATCGTCTTCACCTCTCAGGATACAAACAGTCAACAACCAGGCACGTTGCTCATTGCTGAAGCAGAATTAAAAGGTGTGAGCACAAAAATTCTCATGACTCAGGCCAATAACCCCTCGGAGATACCGCAACCTGCACCCCCCTCCACCCCGATCATCCGAGCTCAGCATCCGGAAAGAGAGAGGACAGCAGGGGTTGTGCTTATTACCTTTTCAGTGTGACAACACAGATGGTCAGCCAGACAGAGAGATTGATGGGGATGCGTGTGCTATTTATTGCGGGGAAGCCGATAATGACACCAAAGCTCAGGTGGTGAAACGTACACCGGTTATTGTGCCCCATCAGGCTGATGAAATAACATTGTTTAGGTGGCATCCAACCTGGCCCTGCTCCGCTGGGGCCCCTCGGAAAGATGACATGTTTTGTTTTCCTCACCTCGTCCTCCCACCCCGCACCTTCCTTCCCTCCACCCTCCTCACTCCCTCCCTTCCCACCGTACCCGCGATGCCTTGCACCACAAGTGGGTTGAGATGGTCTCCCAAGGCCCGTCTCCATGACAACGAGCCACGAGCACTCACGGAAGGACCAGATCTGTTTCCTGCTGCACCACGTTAGCTGTGAGTGAGCACACCTGATAAGGAGGCTCGTGTTGATTCCTTTTACCTTTAATTTGGATCCAGTTCTGGGAGTAAGCATCAAAGGAGTCTTGGAGAGGAGGAATCAGTCCAACTATATATATATATATATATATATATCTATATATATATATATCTATATATATATATATACATATATATATATATATGTATATATATATATATATATATATATATATATATATATACGTAGTCTGGCATTTATAATTACAGGGAACACAACTGAAATAAACAGAAATAAACACATGGCTGTGCACCACTGAGTTATTTTTGGATTTTAATGAGAATGCATGCACTGCAGTTAGCCTTCTCTCACATTTTTATCAGTGATTCTGAAATCATGTACACAGATATGTACACTTAAACTTTTTCGGCACAAATATAACCACGTCTTGAATTATGCATGTCTTAGTGTGCCAGCTTGGAGTGGAGGCATTTGGAGTGGAAATCATGTATCAGTAACATACATGGCCGGACTAGGAGCGATATTACTTCATGTTTCTACGACCCCGGACCCTGTAGGCAAACGACACTCGCAAATGCTTGCACACCCACAGGGACGTGCACACACAACACGAACGCACACGCATAAACATGGCAGATGGCAAAGCATCATGGGGGAGATTGGCACTCGCTCGCTCACACTTCCCTTCACTTTCTCTCTTAAACACACAGCCCACAGACACACACACACATTTATGAACACACACACGCTCACACGCTGAGGATCAGAAGCACAGGATGAAGTACGGCTTACTGCAGGCATGAGCTACACCGCCCTGGTTACATTTTTAGCAGTGGAAATAAAATATCTGAGGCTCCTCTCTAACAAGAAAAAAAACACCTGTCACTCAAACACGGAGATGCCCCCCCCCCGGAATTTAAATGAATATGTAGACCTGCTTACTCCAACTAAACCTCCATCGGTCTTGCTTAATGCTGCAGGATGCTGAAGCAAGGGCTGCCTCATACAACGCGCATCCAAACAGCGTTATCAGGGGACATTTTGACAAACACCAATAAAATTCCCAACCCGCAGCTACCATTTTCATCACGGGTCTGAGCCTATAAACAAGGCTGCTGCTGGAGTTTCAAATCACACCTCTGAGAGCAAACACAACTCACAGAAATAGCCTAAGAAACATGTAGGCATGGAAGGAAAACCCATATATGTCGCGTGCGCTGCCTTCTTTTCTAATCGTCACGTAGCACATAACCGAGGGGAAATGCGGATCATCAATTCATTGATGAGATTGTGACTTTTCTGTCATCCATTCATTTAAGCCTTAGCCCAATTACTGTTATTCTCTATCTTCACTAAGTGACTATTTTGCTTTAAATCATGTCACACTGAGCTGAGTAATTAGGGAGCTTGATGATTGGTCAGGGGGAAAAAAAAGCCAATTTAAAGGCACCACTCTGGTCTCAGATAAATTGTGACTTGCATTTTTCATCGACTTAGTTAATAATTACTAAAGTGAACTATGAATGAAAGCACTAATTGCACACAAAATGATTACTTGTCCAAGAGAGAATAACAGCTTTGTTCATAATGAATATAAGATTGGAGGATTAGAGTGGTTCCGCAGTACGGTTTACACATTTGCTTAGCGAGTGAAAGCTCCCAGGTTCGATCCCGGGAGAAGACACAAACCTGTTTGGGTTACGTCAGGAAGGGCATCTGGTATTTTTAAAAAAACATCTGCCAAATTAAGCACGGAGCGCTACCTGCTGTGGCGAGCCCGTGTGAATAAGGGAGCAGCTCAAAGTATCTTGTTGTAAAATTATAAATAACTATGCTTAACTCTGCCAGATCTGACTTACAACAAAGCATCTCAACAATTTTAAAAAGTACATTTAAAAACAAACTAGAAATTATCTGTCATCTTATTTTATTTGAAAATTATGCATTTCCATTTTCCTATTTGGATTAGTAGACGGAGAACAGCATACATTATTAATACATGTGTCTTTGTTCATCAGCTCTTCTGCTTGTGTTTTTTGTTTCTGGGTCTCACTGTGTGACAGGTGAGCGCTGACATTAATTCCTCATTTGTTTCGACACCTTGATGTAGTTGACGCTTTGCTTTACTTGCATGTTTGAGAGAGATTTCTGTTTGCACAGTTTTGATGTGAGCATACACAGGTATTCAGTGGTGGGTTTGGTGTGAGTGCTACTGTGAGTGTTTTCAAATCTTTCTGTCTCCAGCAGGAAGTTTCCTTTTATACCTTATTATGAGCTCTTCAGAAAAAAAAGCAGCACGGCTTTCTCATTACGATGAAATAAGCTTTTACAGATTAAATACACTTTCTCAGGATGATAACAAAACAAAATTCAAAACTGTATCTACCCACATACTCTCTCAGGCTTTCTCCGGCGGAGAGCGTGAATTTAGCTTTAGGTCACAGTTTAATTAACTGATCACCCACAGCTAACAGAGAAGAGCTTTCCTGGACTCTACGCTTTGACTTTCCTCATTTCAGCCACATTTGCAGCAACGTCCTGGGTGTCTGACCCCTCTGTCTAATCCCAGCATTAAGCGAATATGCCAGTACAGCCTTTCTCCCTACACATCAGCACATCAATAAAATTACAGAGCGGCATGAGCATCACGTGACTATTTAAGCATTAAAATCACTGTTCCCCATTATAAAGAAAAATCTGGATGCGCTTCAGTTTTTGCCCATCACAACTACGTTTCCGAGCCAAGACGACACACTGATTCGTGATGATGAACAAAGGGAGGGGTGGAGAGGAGAGACAGAAGCGTGACTAACCAAACTAACTTTCCCTTTGACCTCAATCGCTGCATGCCCGGGACGGACTAAAGCTGCCGTATCCCAACAATGGTGAGGCAAATGCACACCCACGCGTCTTAAAAGGGGCTCCAAGGTCAGACTGACCAACACAACTAGAAAGAGGCATCTCTTTCTGATGGATAAAACAGCCTCAGATAAGCCTAGCAACAGATGGACTAGATCCTGCTAAGCAGGAAATGCCTGTAAAATGCTATAAAAGTGTCCACAGTGCCTGATTATCTTACGGGAGGTCAGAGGGTTGACACGCATTTACTGGCTAAGGAAGTCCTTGTCGCCTCCTTGCAGGAAGTTAGATTTGATCCTTCTGGTGTCCCTAACATTTCAATGAGAAAAAGATCCTTTCCTAATGTCACACATCTGTTAAACACATTCATTGCACTGGTATTAGATTACATTTAATTAAAAAAATTAAATTACTCTCTGACCTTTATTTTAACAGCTAAGGGTTCTTTAATACCCTGCCACCTGTTTTCTGAGGTGGTAGTTTTACCCATTAGCGGCTTACACCGATTTTAAGTATGTTACTGTCTGACAAGGCTCCAAGTCGAATGAGTGATTTTGAAAAAATATGATAGTAATATAATTATGAAGCCAGTACACACAAGGGCCAGATGGATCTGATTCTCAGCTGAATGTTGTGTGTAATCGTTATACTTGTCAAGATTGGTAGGAAAGCCAGGATATTTAAGAGTCAGCCCAGAATCCATAGGCCCTGACAACATGTCCCATATTCATGATCTATGCATCACGGAACTGTGTGAAAACCTTGCAGCTTCAATTTGACAATTTTTCACGCTTTCAAATAAGTTCAAGGATTATTTGCTCCTCCGTGAGCTCAGTCAATTTTTCAACCCCTTAGGCTCATAAACCTCTTTCAAATCCCTTAGGGTAATGCCAAAATGCATTGTCATCCAGCTAAAACATGGCTCTTTCCTCCCTAAAAAAAAAAAAAAGAAAAGAAAAGAAAAAGAAAGAAAAAAAAACAATTGACATTTTAGCAGATGCGGCTTCACCTGACAGGTGAAGGTTTTTATCTGACAAAAGCAGAGGAACAGGATGCGCGCGTGTCCACATGCAGACACCTACGCAATGTTCACTCAGCTGAAACGGCAACACTGAGCTCGCAAACACCCAAACATAATTCGTAATTTTCTTTCAGCGACCCAATCCCCTCCCCGCACCCCCCCTGGTTTTTTTTCCCTCCTCTGTTGCCGCTTCTTCAGAGGCAGCCGATCTTGTGTGCAGCGGCTCATTACGCAGGCTGATGGTTGAGCCCTTGTCAACTCACTGTCCAATTAGCATATCCAAGGCTGGCACAGACTCTTATCCCAGCGGGAAAAAGAACTGTATATACATACTGATGTCCACATAGTTATGCACTTGCATGTACGTCCCTAATTGTTAAACAGCTCTGACATATGAGAAAAGATGCAGAGTGTAAAGTGTCCGCTCCTGATTCAGATGTAAGCAGGGCCATTGCTTCTTTACATAAATCCAAAGCACTGGTAATAAATGTGTTTTAGATGAATTATCAAGCCCATCAAGCAAAACACACACACGCACACACAAAACAAGCACTGCCAACCAATTAGTGAGCTTCTCCTGCAGCAGGACTGAGGCTCCCTGACAACACAGAGCACCTTCATCCTCCTGGACGTCATTGTCACCGTCCTGACCATCATCATATTTCACTTGTGCTTCATTAATGAGACATGCCACACATTTTTACCTCCACTTTTCAGCTCTTTCTCGAAACCTACACATCAGCTAGGAGACAAAGCCACGCTGTGTGAAGCGGATTTCAGAGCCCGTTAAAAGCCTCGAGAGTAATAACAACAGCCTTGAGAAAGACAGTGCCTTTCTGATTTACCATTCATACCCAACCATCCAACGAGGATGTCATTAATGTAAGCTTCGCGGAGAGTCTTCAAACCGATTCATCTTCTTATTGATTTATAAAAATGAAAATCACTGTCTGCAAACACACAGCAGATGGTTTAAAGTCCAACACGCCCCGGGCATAACCTTACATGTGTTTAAAGGCAGCTTTTGTGCTGCGATTTTGAAGCGACCCTCCTTTTATTATTTGCTCAGGTAAACGATGTGCAGCCGCTTCGGCAGGTCCTTATTCATTTCCTGCCGACACATTGTTTGTTTGCCCAAGAAGCCACTCTCTCAAGAGTATTTCCGCTGCCATGGTATCACCTGTCTGCTGTGGTCACATGACATGCCGTCCACCGAGATCTCATTAACTCACAACTGCAGCACTTTTCTCCACTGAGATCATCTGTAGAACATCAGCATTCATTTCACACGCCACACTGTTTGGTATGCAGTTAAGGTCAATGTAAAACATATAAAATAAGGCTAAACACTGAAAACTTGCAACGTTTTTGCCGCATACGCCGGTGAACGAATCCTATTTACGTGCTACACAGGCGCTACTCTTAAAAGGTCTGTCACTAACCAGCCATTGCATGACTTCCTGATGGAGATGAGATTTGTGACACCAAATGAAATTCTCCTTGAGGGACAATAAAGTTGTGAATAGAATTGAAAACCGAAGTAATGGGGTAGAAAAACTGCATTTGTCCTCTGTCTCAGAACTGAAATCAGTCGGGGAGTCTGTCTCGGTAAGTGAAGAGATGAAATGCTTGTCAAGGGTAACAGACTTGTGCTCGGATGCCTCCCACCAATGACTAGTCATTACTCTCACCTCTGTCAAGCAAACACTTCATCCAAACTGGCATCCTTCAGTGCTGCGGAGACAGAGTAATCATGAAATGCCACAGACAAATGTGGAGGTGCATTCAAGAGCCATGTCAACCAGGCAGGCCCGGCACCTGCACACACATATTAAAGACTGCAGAATGCTCCTGCTGAATCAGGAGGCAGCCTAATCTTCCGGCTTTTAAGTTTTCCCTCTGTGATTTGTGACGATGGAATAGAGCCACAAGTTTCCTGGACATCGTCCCTTTACCATCCTGCATGGTAAAGGTCTTCATAGCAAAGCTGTTTCACTAAAGCAATAAAGATGTTCTTTCAAAGGCAACTGGCATATGGAGGCACGCCAAAACCTTTTCTTTTATTGGATGACTAGCGCTGACAGCAGGGTTTAAATAGGTGGCACAAGCACCGGGCCTATTTGCAGGGAAATTTAAAATCATTAAGTCTGCTGTAATGCGGAATTACTCACATAAAGACTATTTTAAGTTTACTAGCTGCCGGTGAGGTTGTAATTAACAGCAGTGCTTGGAGTTGAACACACGAGAACGCAGGGGTAATGTTTGCATTGTGAACCATCCTAGTTTGGTGTTTAGTTTTAAACACAGTGTATCCAAATAAAGCCTTGGGGGGTTGGGACTGCTATTAGTGTTGTGGGTATTTGATCAGCAATGATGCTGCTGAACAGTAGGATTCATCCTCTATGCAACATGAACTAAAGTGTATGAGTTTACATCTAATAGCTATAGACTGACAGTGCTATCCTTACAGCCACAATGCTATGAATCGGCTAAGAAACCTGAGCTAACTTTATCAAATCCAGTCTTTTGCCACACAGCGTGTACCATAATGACATAATGGTACTAAAAAAGGGATTGCAGTATATGACAGCTATACAGATGCAATTTTTCTGCCTCCATGAGCATTCGCATGGCTTTATTACACCAATTAAACCAAAGCCATATGATTTTATGCTTTACAAGACCTCCAATCAGAATGACTTTGGCATCACTTCATCCAAAATTAACTGACGGAAACGCTATACTGCACTTTCCTCAAAGAGGAGGGTTTTTTTGTTTGCTTGTTTTACTTCACGAGTTGAAAATACCTTGGAGAACTTGCCAAGTGCTGCTGTGGAGGTGCATGGATTATTCTGTCAAACATTTAATGACGGCTAACTGGACGCTTCAAAACAAATGGTATCCCCTCTTTCACCAAGTCCTGATTAGTCAGTTTGTCTCCTGCTTTATCAGCCCTCTTGTCAGTCAACCTTATCCTCCTAATGACTCCTGTCAGTCAGGGATGTAACTGTCAACCCGTGTCAATGGCTGCACGTCGTCCTCCCGTGACTTGATAACGAGCTGTGCACATCAAACCATTTGGCCATTTTCAGCGCAAATGTTTGCACAAGGAAAAGCTTACAAACCCCCCCGTGCCTCATCTTGAAATGCGCCGAAATTTCGACAAGAGAAACTTCTGCAACACCCGATGATAAGAACGAGTTAGCTGTTCGGAAAGAGAACAGGGCTGACCCAGAGGAGAGCGAGGTGGCGGCGCGGCGGCGGCAGCAAAACCTCGTTTGCATAGGGGAGGAGGACGGGAGGGGGGAGGGCTGAAAATGAAGGTGAAGATGTCTTCAGATGTGGCAGTTGTGATGAAAAGAGAGGCAAATGACTGAAGACAAGAGGTGGAGAAGAGAGGTAGTGGAGCAGCGTGCATTATTCATCCCTGCTGACACATCAGAATCTCTGATTCATCTGGAGAAGGGCATCAGTCAAGTCAAAACCTATCTCTGAGCCTTCACTCATGTGTACGCACGGAAACACAGACCCATGAAGAAAACACACACACACACACATAACCGCAAGTGACCCTTGTGGTCGATGAAAGGATCATTATGGGTCTGGTTTAAGAGACGCATCTTTACATAACTAGATTACAGTGCAGGTGCAACTGTTATAGCAGCTACCTAATACTTTTTTGTGTACTTTAATTATTTGTACACATCATCAATTTTAAACTAGGGCAGCTGTGGCTCAGGAAGTACAGCAGGTCATGTACGGACTGGAAGGTTGGTGGTTTAATCCCTGGGTGCTCCAGTCTGCAAGATGCTGTTTGAAGTGTGAATGCTACCTCAAAAAAAGGTACTGATGTATAAAGAGCTCTGAATGTTTAACTTGAGTAGAAAAGCACTATATAAGAACCAATCCATTACACACTAAGCATGTCTCGATGCACTCTTGGAGCCAGTTTTGAACTTTTATCATTAGATGTGGTGATGAAGCCATAAAGTGGTCATTTAGTATGTGATTGCTGATAATTGTGTGTGTGCTTCTTTGCAACTAATGTCCTCATATGAATAATCTGATGGCTGGTCTATTAACCAAATGAACATATAAAATGCCACAGAATATACTTCCTACATGCTATAGAAGGGCTCAGCCACCTCATTTAACCATTTATGAATTAGATTAGCTCAGAATTACTAATTCGACCACCAGAATTTGGTCACCGAGTGCAGAATTTACATATGCTACGATCATATGATAATAAGGAAAGCTGGTTTAATGCCCAGCCATACTAAAGATAAGGGTTAGATTTGGATATAAAACAATATAGTTTTAGTGTGCATCCTGATAGTCCCCAATTCAAGTTTGATTCCAGTTATTGGTCAAAAAATAGATATTTTGATTTTTAAAGGGTATTGTTTTGAGTAATGCGGTCCCTCCAGCCACATTACACAGGCGTATCGGCTTCATTCTGCATGCTGTATATGAATTGCTTTCGGGAGCATATAAATAAACAGAGGCAGAGCAGACAAAAGCTCACTGTTTGGAAGGCTTTGAAAAGGTCAATTAATATCTATTCCTAGACAACAACAAGTTGTTTTTTTTCCCCTTCTTGTAATACAGGTGGCTACGCTCCCAGCATCAAAGTCGCACGCCTTTATGTTCTCCTTCCTTCCTTCCTTCCTTCCTGGTAATGGAGGGTAGGCACAGAGCCTGGCAAAATCCAAAGATGGGCATAGCATGTAACACAGGGGAAGAACGTAAGAGAGCAGAGCAGTTAGGGTAACGCTGCAGCGAGAATCTGGGAATGAGACTTCAATGAAGCCTTTGACTTGGAAACCAAAGCTGCTCCAGTGGGAGCACACGTCACCCAGCATATTAAAGTCTGGATGGATCTTACAGTGGTATCTGTTCAGAGGGAGCAGAAAACCATTGAGGCCCATGGTTGAACCCTGTGAAATGCTATTTAAAGAGTACATGCCATCACTGATTTCATAAGCTACCGCTCCTAACAGCGCGTAGATGAATACCTATGGGGCCAAGAATCTCTTGACTCTTGGAAGAGAATATCTGATCTATTTCCAGCACAGAGAGGTATTTTGCCAGTTCAGTTATTCTGCTTCCACCATAATGACTTCCTTGTCATAACGATGCAAATATACACATTGCTTGCCATCTTATGAAGGTGCATAGTGTAGCCTTCTGTTAAACACAGAGTGGAGCTGAAAAGATGAGGGGGAAAAAATCGGGAGGGGATCTGCTAAAGAGAGGAATCCATGCATAAAAACGACTGATTAAAATAATTAGGGATGTGGAAATGGTCTGGAACAATAACCAGCAAACACAAGGTGCCCCAGGGAACATTTCCCATCTGTGTGTGAGGAGGAAGACCTCCCTCAAATTCACCACGACAGCGTGATTTTCTAGTTTACAGAGGCCACACAGTGGAAACCCAGAGAAACTAAACAGGCCCTTGAAGTTTACATGATTAAATCCCAAACGGGCAATAGCCCTCGGAAAATGTGTCAGGACGAATCGACGTATCATTAAATTACATTGTGCCTGCACGCGTGACTGGCTGTGTTAACAGTCAAAACCTTGTGTTTATAATTATAGACAACTGAGAGGTCTATGGACTAGAAACACTGCCTATATGTGCAGATGGGCTTGTTTTAAGTAATGCTGGAGAGTAGCAGATGCAGCAGCAGCACCACCACTCTATTGTCTAGGAACCAGTCCTGCTAAATAAGTCCATCCGCTTTGCCACCTGGTGCCTTCCATACCATAAATGATTCACAAATATTGGTATAATAGCCTGTATGGATTCATAATGTGTCTGCGAGGGCCCCTTTGAGTATGCTGACATAGTGACATTATCATGGTGTTATATTTACTTTGGCGTGGCAACAGTGAAATTTAGACACAATAGAAACAGAACTAAGAGTTTCCTCCTTTTTTTTCTTTCTTTTTAAAAATATCCTTGGCGGATATACAAGATGCCTGTGTTACATAGATTTGATCATAAAGATTAGCTTTTTCTTGTCTGAGTCTACTGTTTATATTTTTCTTTCTTTCTTTCTTTTTTTTAAATAAAAAAATAGTCTTTAAAAAAAACTGACTCAACATAGACTCGTCGCGCCTGGAGAGTGCTTTAAAGGGCCATCAAAATAAAAGCCACTTTTAATGACAGTTGATGAGGAACAAAGGCTTTGCCAGCCTGCCCAGGTCCCTCATGCTGCCCAGCCAACAATAAGGAGGAGGGGGGGATGAAGAGGGACGCGCACTCACAGCGTTGTTGCCAACCAGCCTGATCTGCACAACCTCGTTTTTTGTTTTTTTTTTTGTTTTTTTTTACCCAAACGCTTGAAACAAAATCTGAAGTGATGCTGCAGCTGCTGAGTAAAAGAGAAACACCACAAAGAAACACCCCGGGAAAGACTGAGCGGTGAAATTCCATCCGGGCTGGCATCTACTCTTACCGCTTTAGTTTCCAAAAGGCTATTCGACAAGTAAAAATGTAACCAGCCTGGGTGGGGTGCACGACTGCAAACATTAACTGTTAAAATAAATATACATATTTATAAATGGATGGTGCGGGTTACCTCGGTAGGAAGTGCTCCGTCTTCCTTACTGTCTGGTAGATTCATGTGGGTGGATTTGCAGCTGGAAGCTTCCTTAGAAACAGCAAGGATAAATGTAATCCAGTGGCAGCTCCACTCAGATGAAGGTCTTCCTTTGTGGAGGGTGCATGCACACATCGCCGGCGTTTCCCCCCCCACACACCGTCCTGGCTGTCCACCGACCTCTCGGAGCGCAGCGGGTCACGGCTGCTCCTCAGCCCTTTTGTCGGGAGAGCATTGCTGATCGGCGGCCTCAGATACTGCTGGTTGATGTCATTGATACTCCCTGCCTTCTTCCTTAATGCCCTCCTCCTTCCCTCTCCTCGCCTACCCCTCCCAGCTCTCTCTCTCTCTCTCTCTCTTTCTCTTTCATGCACACACCGGAGCACTCCCCCCACCCCTCCCTCTTACACATGACGTGATGCAGGCAAGATCTCCAATAGCAACCGTATCCCCCATCACCTCTATTACCCCCATTACTTCCCCACTTCAACCCCCACCTCCTCCAGCTCTCGCTGGTATCGCTGACTGGTGCAAAAGAGGCAGCAGCTGTGGCAGGTTGGTCTTGTGTATTGGTGACTGATTTATTTATTTATTTTTTTGCCCCCACTTTGCTCCCCAAGGAGCTAAAATGAAGAGAAGCACCCTAGACCTCTTAGATTCCCATAACATAGCATCTAATTATAGCTGCTGGCAGGAATAAAGAGTCAGAGGCTCATAACGGCTCCCACTGAGCAGAACTCCCACACTAAATTACAGCTGGACTCTAAAATATTGTAGGGAAATACAAGTCCTGGTGAGATGTTATGGGAATGCATTAATAATTCCACAGGAGGTAGATCACGCAGTAGCATCTGAGGACAATAGATGGAAGGAGTTCAAAAGTATTATTTATTGTTCTGGAGACAGACTCAGTAGCAAATTTAAAGGTTCACTTGCCTAAAATGAATGACTATTAAAGCCAACAACAGTGCAACCAATCCACTTTCATCAAGGTTATGGTCAGCTTTCATTTAAGCTGCTGATTTAGTTTTACCTTTACTTTTAGGGTTACATCACTGGCTGAGCATCAGTATCAACCGATATTGATGAGAAGGAGTTTTCTGGTAGCAGCGGCTGATGTTTATCTCTTGATGCATACGTATACATCATATATACCAGTACTGGTATTCTTGGCTATTTTAGGCTGGAGTTAGCAGTAGTCTATTATAAATGAGCTGTTCCTTATAATTTATTCAGTCCTGTTATATTAACAAAGGTGGATTCATTGATCATTTATATCAGTGGGGTCAAATGTGTGCACTTTTATCATTGGTTTCCTTCATCCACAGTACATATATATCAAAAATGGTTTTCGGGGGATTTAATCAATATCACAGTAGCAAAGGGTCGGTAAAAATATATGGAAGTGACTGCCGAACAGGTTAATGTGAGAAATGAATCAAATGAAATATAATTATCAGGATAAATGCCTGCAGTTAAACAATGTGTGTAACCAATTTGGTGTATTAGCTTATCTTTGTTTCTGGCGTTGCCCACAATTGCCCATAAATTTGATTTAAAATATCAATAAAAAAATGAAAAGCAGGGCAACAAAGCACTATTCTTTAACCTGAAGCAAATTCAAATAGTTCAACATAGGCCTTTGTTATATCTAGTTTAATGATCTGGTGCTATTTGGGTCACACAGCATGACAAAAGCAACAGCCACGAGGGCAGATTGTGAGGTGTTGGAGTGTGGTGCTGGACGTTGGCATGACACCTGAGGATGTCACGGAGGAGGTTTTATATTAACCTTTCTGCTGACCCCCATAGAAAACCCTGCAAAAAGACTCAGCGCCTCCCATCTACCAAGATTTCTTTTCCTCTTTACATAAAAATGCACATTTAGTGCTTACATTTTTTGTTTTTCAAATAAATGCCATCCTCAACAGCTCATTCTCTGTTTCTCTATCGGTACAAAGACTTCTTTGTCAGAGTCAGACTCTCTGCTGAAAGAGACACAAAGAAAAAGAAAAAATCAACCCACCACCACCATTTCTGCCTGAGAGCTACATTTCTGAGCATTTCACATGATCTTAAAGGAACAAAAGACTTCTTGTCTGATTGATTTTCTTTGTTGCTACTGACATCTAGTGGGAAGTTACTATTATATGATGTTACATTTACTTGAGGATGGAAATATGAACAAAGAAAATTCATGACTCCAGGTTTAGGTATGTCAGTATTTCTATGCCAAGTCTCTTCAGTTTGCAGAAGATAAGTTCCTAAAAAAAAGCCGAGCTTCGGGATTTCCTTTTTTTTTGCCTTTAAGTACCAAAAATACACTTTTCCTCTTCTATTTATCCCAATATTACCACTTGTAAATATCTTATGTGAAGAAGGGCTACTTTAATGAGGTTAATGACCATTTTTACCTTTAATAGAGGGGTCAGATCAGCCATGGGAGACCATGTGGATTATGTCAGTGTTCAGTTTCTTATTTCATGACTGTTATGCAGGGTGGACGCTACATTTACCACCTGGTGTTTCTCGACTAGCTGCCCGATTTAATGTAGTTAGGTTAAGCTTTTATCAATGGATAGCTAATATTGTGTCTGTTACTATAAGAATAATGCCGTCTCTGTCGTCTGTGCGCCGTCTCTGCCAGTCACCCTGTGACCTGCCTGCCTGACTGTATAGCATTACAGGATTCCCATTTTCAGAGTGGAAGCTAGGGCAAAAGATCCCTAAAATTAGCAGGGTAAGTGGCCTGTCTCTAGCACTACCCTGCAGCAGTGACGTTAATTGCAGTCTATTTATATTTTAAGAGTGCAGGACTCTGAAAGATCAAGTTTCTGTTATGCTTTATTTCAGGGTGCTGGAGTTTATGTGAGCAGTGGAAAGCCTGCGTAATGAATGCTCGCAGATTTTTTTTTTTTATACATGTGCACTCCAAGATAATGTCACTTCCAGTGTCCAAATGAGATCATTTCATGGACCTGGCTGTCACAATGGCATGGTAAGGCTGTTATGTCCTGCTGCTATCACAATGCAAACGCTGCCGCCGTGTGAGCAACAGTGCTCAAGCTGAATAATTTAAATCAAGACACCAAAAACTGGGATTCATTTCCAGCTTTCCAGCCTAAGTCAAGAACACTCTCATTCACATTTTTGCACACAGACAAGAGCCACAGGAACGCTGACCCGACATACAGGGATTCTGTTGTGATACTGAATTTTATTCAGGCATCTCCAACACACTTTTGATCTCGAGTTATCGCAAATCTGCTGAGAAAGACAAAGGCAGCGACAGTTTAGAGCCTGAATGTAAGGTGTTTAGGATCTTCCAGAGCCTCTTCAGTGTGTATTTCAACTTTTTAGTGGTGCTTAACACAGACTGACAAATAAAATATTGCTGAAAACACAAGAAAAACAACTAAATATAAGACTGAGATGCAGGAATGGCCAAAGAGCCATCTGTTCCTTTTTGTTTTCTGTGAACTGCATCTGATGTTAAAGGGAAAATTCACTCCGAGGCAAAAACCAACACATGATCCTCGACAGTTGATTTGTGCCTTTTTTTATAGCGACAAACAGCACGTTCAAAGGTCCGTCGTTGTCCACACAAACGTCATGAGGCTGCTTCTTTTGCTATAACTTGGATGTCTTTGTTGTGGATTTCATTATCCTGGGAAGAGGCACGCGTCAGGCTCTGTTAGAAACTGCTCATTCAGACATAGGCAGAAATTAAGAAGACATTCTTAGATTTAAATATTCAGAAGATACCAAATTATTGTTAAAGAAGCAGCCCCAATCATTTAAGTCATCATGTTAGGATGAACATGTACAACAGAAGGGAAAAAAAACCAAAAACAACATGTAAATCCTGTTCATGCAGCGAATTTTAGCTTCACAATTTTTGGAATAATATTAACAACTGCATAGGTTATCTTGTTTGGAGACTGGGGAGTGTTAAATAATGGCACCTGTCTCTTTTTTTTACTAAGTCAGAGTGACGCCCTCGTCCCTAGTCTCATAAAAGCCTGACGGAAACGGTGCAGCAGGCTGACAAAATACTGTCACAGTCCAGTCAATGTTCTCCTCAAGCTCTGAGGTTCATGTCTGTAACTTCATATTATTACTTTTGCTTGTAATCAGGAAGAAAACATTCATTGCTTTTTCCATTTTGCCACCAGTTTACAGTTTGTAACGGAACATTTGGCACAGTACTTTCAACACCTTCCCAGCGTCAGAGAAACATAACAGATGGTACACCGAATGCGAACAAGTAGAACCAGGCACAAAAAAAAAGAAAAAAAAAAAATGCCAGCGACTCGTTGAGTTTGTTCAAATATTTCCTTTCTGAATGAATCTGCTAAACAACAAGTGAGCTACCACAGTCACACTTCATTTTCATGCATGTTATCTGGCTACTTTGATCAGATGCTTTGTGTCAGTAAGCGCGAGCCCATTTCTCATACAGTTCAGCCACTAGCAAACCCACACAAACCCCCATCAGCTCGTACCGCTCCCTTTTTGCTTGTTTGTTTTAGAGGGAGACACTGAGAGGAGATGCATTAGAGTCTATATGATGTTAACGTTTCACCCAGCATTAAGTAGCAGGGGAAACCAACAATCACTTTAAAAGTCTGTGTTAGAATAAAGCAACAACTGACCAGACCTCTGCCAGACACTTAAGCCCAGAGGGTGGATGTTTATTGCTATTGGTTTGGTCTGATAAAAACGTTGGTTACAGTCAGCAGTGGAGCAGAAGTCAAGAGGAGACTTGTGTCGAGCAAAAACCCCCCAAAAGAATAGTTTATGTCAGGTCACAGTAAAGAATAGGAGAGAACGGGAAGAGTAGTTGCTGGGATGCCTCTTCAGAGGAAGGGGACGGGCGATGCAGAAGTGGAAGTCAGTGCAGCTCAATGAAAGCCTCCATCTCTTCAGAGATGAGTCCCCTGTAGGGCAGTCTGTGCTTTTCGATTGCACGTGCTGCCAGGCACTGAAGGGTGACGTAGTTTAGCGGGTAGAGCGCCGGGTGCCCGCTGCTGTGCTCATCCAACAGCTCGTAGGCCGTCTTCCTCTGTGCGTTTGTGGCATCGAAGTGAGCTCCAGCCTTCATGAGGAGCGCCATAATCTCCGGACAACCGTTGTTAGCAGCAATGTGCAGCGGTGTGTTGTTCTCACAGTCCCGCGAATCAACGTCCGCGCCGCACTCTAGGAGCAGCGCAGCCACCGCCTGGGAGGGGAAGCGGCCTACCGGGTAGCGGCCGACAGATGTCGTTTCCTTGTCTACGGCCATGTGCAGGGGGGTGAAGCCGCTCCGCCCTCGGGGGTTCAGCTTTAGAAGTCGGTACACCGTGTGCTTCTTCTGGTGCTCCTGCTCCGGGCTGCACTCAAGCTTCTCCAGTAGAAAGATGAGGTGGAGGATGATGGAGAGGGCTTTGGTGAACTGAGGAGCTTCTGGGGGATTATCCCTTTGTGCCACAGCTCTCTCTACCTCCCTCACGCTTTTGCCCAACACAGTCATGAGATCATGGAAGGTGATGCGTGTTGACAGCGAGCCTTTTGCCCGGTCTTGAAGAACAAATGAGAAGAGTTCTGCAAAAGACAGGAAACTTGAGGCTGTCATGGGACTGAGAGGGTCCAGGTTGCTTTGCTGCATGTCTAAAGCGTACTTCCACAGACTTATGCAGCGCTCGAAGTTGCCTGAGTCAGCGTACACAGCTCCCCTATAGCGGATGTAATAAGACGTGTCTGGATGGGATGGGCCCAGGATGCGCTCGCGAATCAACAGGGCCTGCATCCTCATTTCGTCCGGGTCGGTGATCAAAGCCTCCAGTTCCTCTGCAGTGCACACCTCCTGTGCGCATCCATAGGCGGGGATCGGGGGGCCGGGTGGAGGCTTGGCAAGAGAACCGGTCTTTTCCCCCGGCTGCCTCAGCTCCATCGCCCTCCTCCAGTACCTCATGGCGCCCAACAGATCACGCTTTTTGTCCACAAAAGTAGCCCCTAGGAGTTCAAGTGCATCGATGCGCTCCTCTCTGGAGGTACGAGGCTGGTGGGCGAGATACTCCACAATGTTGGTGTGACCCGTCACGCTTGCAGCCAGGAGCGGGGTCATCCCGTATCCGTCTCTCTCCATGCGGGCATTGCACTTCAGCAACATCTTCATGATGTCCAGACTACCTGACTCGGCACAGTCGTGTAGGGCAGTGTTTCCTTTCACACTCTTGCGGTTAACATCCGCACCGCGATCCAGGAGGAACTTGGCTATCTCCTTGTGGCCCTTGTAGCAGGAGATCATGAGGCAGGTGTGGCCGTGGCGGTTGGCGACCTCCATGTCGGCTCTGTGCTCCACCAGGTAGCGGACGATCTCCAGGTGACCGTCGAAGCAGGCAGCTCGGAGCGGCGTTGAGTTAGTTAGTGTTGCATTGTTTACCGAGGCACCGTGTTTCAGTAGCGTCTTCACTACAGGGAGGTGACCGGCTGCCGAAGCCGCCCAGAGCGGCGGAGCCCCCTCGATGGTCTCGCCGTCAAAGTTCACCGAACCCCCGAGTTCAACATTCGCTTTACAATGTTCAAGGAGGTAGTCCACCACCTCTAAATGTCCGTATCGAGAGGCTATCAGCAAAGGGGTTCCCCCCTGTGTTTTCTCCTCAGCCAAAGCCTCCAGCTCCTCTGGACTTTTGTTGCTCAGCAACTTCTGGATAAGTTTCAGCTTACCATCTCTGGCCGCGTTGAAAACCGCCGTCGATATATCCATGTTACAGGCTCTGTGCTGCCTCGCTGGGCTCCAACTCCATAACCGCCCGTGGTTGGGAAAAAACGGCTCCGACTGGTTTTAAATAGCAGAGCGCTGAGATCTTAGTTTGGACTCGGTTTCTAGCTCACATCTTTCTGCCATTTTGAGGGTGCTGTCAAGATGGCGTCTATGTTGTTTGACAGGTCTATGTTTACGATGACGGTGAGGCATTGTGGGTGATGTAGTGTTGGGGGAATTTCCAGTTCTCAAGAGCAGGAGGCGTTTCCTGGAAGATCAACTACATTTCCCGTGATGTGTGTCAGTTAAAGAGCTGCCAGCTGATGGGTTCGTTTGTTGTAGTGATCGCACCAACAAAGCGCAGTGTTTCCAGCTGATTCCCCGCTTACAAAGCAAGTATACCCGAAAAGAGTTGTAATTAAAACGGTAGAAGGTACTTATAATAAAAGTCTGTGTAATCCACCCGCTGGTAAAACATATGCTGTGTTTGATATATAGTTTAGTCTCACAAAATTGTACACCGTTATTATACAGTACTATGCAAAAGTATATTTATATTTTGCGAGGAAAATCGAATAATTTTAATTTTTCTGAAAAAGTATATATACAACAAAAAACCAAACAAAACTTCGAACAACCTTCAAAATCAATATTTGGTATGGCCTCTTTTATTTTTCAACTCAGCCTTAATTATAATCTTTCTTTCGAGTCATTTAGTATTCAGGAATAGGACAATCAAAGCTCTTATCCGGATGTTCTGGTTCATTATCACTCTAAAAAATGAAATTGGCAGCAATCAGTTTCTTTCCATGTGGTATTACATGGTGGACGAAAATCTTCCTCCATGTTTTATAGATGTCTTCTTCATGTATATTAATGATGATCTGAACAAAAAAAAATTAAAGAAGGAAAATTTGGGTGCAAATATGCATTCATCACTCCATCAGACCTGTTGCCACTGATTTTCAGTCCAGGTGCAATCTGGCATACGTCAGCCTTTTCTCCCTGTTTCCCTTCCTTAAGTATGGCTTCTTGACAGCCAGCCACTGAGTCCTTGTGATGATGTGTCATTGAACAGCAGATAGATGAACCAAAGGGTCAGATGCATCTCTCAGGTTCTGTGTCAGGTCATTGCTGGATTTTTTTCTGCTTCTTAAGGATATGACTTTCAGATACTGTTCATTTGCTGTAAATTGTTCTTCTGTCCTCCATTTGTCTGGTTTCCTCAAACATTTTAAGGACACCTTGCCCAGATATGTCACATTTTTGCCTGAAAGTTCTGTGGGGATCACCTTGTTACCTCTTTGGCATTTCTTATGCATTTTTCATAGAGTCAGTCAAAGAAATGTGCTGTTTTTGTGACAGGCTGAGAGTAACAAAGCGTCAAAAGAGGCAATTTAAAATTTGTTCTCTGGTTAATCCCTTAAGTCAGGTATCTTTTTAAGCTTGCATGATTCTTAGGTCAGTTTTGACAAAAAATGATGAAAATGAATAAGTAACAATAAAAACAAACAAACAAGCAAAAAAACTTCTGTTGCAGGCAGCTGAAATGTTGGATTCTCCTCCTTTAGAGAGCTGGGTTGTGTTGAGCTGTGACTGTCTGTATGCACATTTTATGAATGAATCCTACCAGCTCTTAATTCAAATCAGGAGTTTCAGTCAGTCTAAAGTAAATAGCATAATATTCTAAATCTAATGATTATCACCAAATAATCAACTACAGAATCCTATCTCACAGGCAGCGAGGCCTCCTGCACTGTGAGCAAACAGTCACCATCATCCCCTACTTGCCATTAAATATGACTACATATTATTTTGGAAGATTATTACTTAGGTTAATGTTATGGGGATAACACAGATTCATTTTTGCTTTTTAAAAAAAATCAAAAATCAAAATGAAAACAGTAAGGAGCTGGAAACCTACACCACTGATCCGAACAGTTGTTAGGTCACATCACTCTGTCCTCCTACTCAACGCCAGGGGCCAGAATATTGACTTGAATGTTCAATGCCAAAAGCTGTAGCCTACGTGCTTCATATGACTTTATCTTATTTGTAAAGTGGAAACTGGAAACACATAACATATGTATAAATACACTGTGGCATGGAGAGTTGCTACAGCTGATGGTTGAGCAGTGACTGGATTAAAACATTAAATGAATTCAGAGGATAAATGCTGCTACAATGACTCAACACCTTTGATCAGCACGGCAGTCATTTTCAGTCCTTGCATACAGTAAAACATGAAGAGGAAACACAGTTTGAATGCAAATAAAAGCTTCCACTGTGCTTCTCTTTTAAAGCCTCTTAAAAATATCGTTTCCAGTCTGTCTCATGAAATCATAAAAGTAAAATTTGGGGAAAAAAAGACATTATTTGGTCACATTAATTAAAGCTTTTATGCTTACATAAGTGCTTATTTTTAATTCGTCAGAGCTGAATATTTTTTAAAAACCATCTGACTGTGCTGCAAACAGTCTGTTAATGAATAAGGAGATTTTTGGTGGACCCTGGTTGCCGTGTGGAAATGTCTTTATGCATGTGTGAGAACATTTTCCAGCGAGACCCGCAAACCTCAAACCAACAAGACCACAGGCGATAAAACTGCACACAGAAACAATCAGGACCTTTAATTCCTGCTCCATCATTAAGATGCTGATCAATAATAGGGATTGCCTCAAGTTAAAAACAAAAAAACCCCTTTATCTTCATTTGATTGTGTAGGCTGTTGTTGAGCTCAGGATTTTTTATTTTTGTTTTCAGTTAGGAGGTTATTAAATGTTTCAAGTTTCATAATTTCCCTTCTTGAGTATTACCACTACGGCGGCTAACATACTTCATTTTCTTTCAGTTTTATCTCTCTGCTCTTGAGTTTGTAGGAAATTCATCTCCTTTTAGCTTACAGATGAATGTTTCCCACAGGCTTATACCAGTGAATAAATAGAGGTCATCACTCTTGTTTTGATGATTTTTACCTTTCGGGACTCACTTGCATGTCATTCTGCTGTTGCACCAGCAGAGGAGGCAAACGTCCACGTTTGATATTGTTGCTTTTTTTTTTGTCTTTCTTTTTTTTTGTAGTGGGACTTCTTCCAATGTATGTCTGCCAAATGTACAAGTGTGGATTGCAGTGTGTCTTCTACATTTTTTTTTATGATCCTATAGTAGCACAAATACATTTCCACTTGTCAACCCAAATATTGAACTTGTAAAGAGACCTAACCTCCCTGTGCAGACGGGTTATTTATTTCCAGAGAAAGACAGTGTGTGCCAGTAACTGTTCCGGGAGAGCGACTGAGCCATGATTACCACCAGCCTTCTTAATAACTATTTGAAACTCACTGGAGGACTGAATAGGAAACATGCTTTTAAAATTAAACAGGGAATTTGAATGCACACAGAAACAATATCGGGGGTGGGGGGTGGGGGGCAGCTATTTGGAATCAAAAGACTCACAAATGACACCCAGCTTGTGCCTGGCTCAGAGGACCCAACCTGAGGGCTGTTTGCAATAATTGAAAACTTGTGTGAGAAAATGACAGGTTTATTATCATTTCTGGGGATTTCTGGGGGCTTTCATGTGATCCTGGGGATTAATTCAAAGACAAAAACCACAGAGGAAAAAGTGCAAGGCGAGACAAAAGCCCTAGCATGGTTTTTATTCGTGAGTTCAAAAGCATATCACAAAACAACAGTCATATCAACATTACATTTACTAGCAATTAAAATCTAATTCCCCATATATAAATACTCTCAAGCACACAGAGCCATTAGTAATTTCCACAGTGACGTGCAAATGCTTACAGATAATATCCAGCATTCATTACAAAACAATAAGCAGCTCCAACTTAAACAAGATTGCATAACAACTGATATGACAGTGAGCCACATTACAATGCTCATCAGTGAGAGTAAAACTGTTTGTAACTCAATACTCAAAGAGAAATACGCACAAACGAGGACCACAGCCCCACTGTTCGCATAGTCACTTCACTGATAAGCCTATAGGTTATTGTGGGCTGCCCCTAATTTTGAATTTGAAGAATTGGCAAAGCGAGACTTTAACAGAGACCTTCATTTTTTTTTCTGTGCGCATACATAACTCAGTGTGGAAGAAACATCTTCCTTGTCATCTGTGTGCTTGCTCCTGTCCGGTATTTGTCAGAAGGGCGAGGTGGGATAAAAAGATTGGGGGCCCTCAAGGTGTGGAGCAGCTCGTGTCCGCCAGAGTCTTGACAGGGGCTCCCTAGAGGCCTGCGAGCAGCTCACTGAGCAGCACCTCTCTTTCTCCAAGAAGCACATCTCTCTTCAGGCTGGTTCCTTTGTTCACTACCTTTACTTTCATGGCCAGAGTCTTTACCTGTGCCTGAGGCAGAGCATCGAAAAAAAAGTCTTCATTGAACACCGGATTCCTGCTGTTCTTAATGATGGTGCTCCTTTGTTTCTGCTGCTTACCAGGATTCAGGTAGAGTGCTACGCAGCAGTTGATGCTTTTAAGGTCTGTCTGCCTGTCGTAAAGGGCCTCGGCTGCGAGCACGCGCACCCTCAGCCGGGCTGCCTCCGGGTCGTAGTGTGTGCTCAGCCTCAGTTTCCCCCCCTTGTTAAGGTTTATAGTGTGCTCGCGCTGACAGAGGTCTGATGCCGCTGCTCCCCTCAAGCCACCGCTTTTACATCCACGGAAGGCGGGAGAGGGAGGGCAGCGCATTCGGCGGCGCTGCATGTTGGGGCTGTTGTCTGCTGAGCTGCATTCATCAGTGGAGAGGGAACTGTGGCGTGCCAGGGAGCGTTTGGCACGAGACACCTTGGGGGAGAGAGGAAAAGCAACTGTAAACATACAGAAATAAGCCAATAGCTGAATGAAAAAAAAAAACTGTTACACACTCACTGATGATTTTGAATTATAAATTGTGGCCATACATGAGCATATAGAGCACAAGTCCTCACCTTGGCTTGTGTCTCCTGTGTAATAGAGCGCAGGAGAGAGGCGGATCGGGAAAGGAGAGGAGAGTTAAAGGGGGATGACTCGGCCGAGGAGCAGGTGTCACTCTCACCACCGCTGAAATAGCGGTAGGGGTTGGGGTCAGCCGGGGCCAGTAGGGTTCCCCCTTGGGAGCGCCTCTGGGAGTTTGGGGAGGTAAGAGGGCTGCTGGGGTCGCTGTGGAAAAGGCTCTCCTTGCGTCGGGTATGAGGAGACTCCATCAGGGTGGAAAAGCCATAGGAGGTCTGAGCTTTTGGGACATACGGCAGCGACATTGCAGTCTGTGACTGTGGGTCAGCGTTAGTGTTTACATCAATACCGACCCTGTCCATAGATCCAGCACCAGGCTCATCAGCACTCTCTATCTGGATGATGTGCCGGTTGGCTGATTTCTGGAGATTGCGGGAAAAGAGGCGAGGACTGCAGGGGTTCTTGCTGCTCCTAGCTCTGGGGCTCTGGCTGCAGATGGCATGGTCAGAGGCTGAGGGTCTGATGTTGGAGCAGTGCTGAGTTTCTGGGGTAACAGATTCTTCTGGAGGGCAGCAGATAAGTTTGGGTGGGATGAAGAAATCAGGAATCTTCTCTGGAGTGAGTACATTGGCATACACAGAAACAGGAATGGCCTCTGTTGTCTGCGGAGGCTGGGATTGAGTCCCACTGCGGAGCTTCTCCAGTAGCCACATGCCTACTCAGACGCCCCAGCTAACAGTTTTTCTATTAAGAGAAGAGTGATGTACAAAAAGGCAGATAGAATCAAAAGAAACGCATCCATTGATCGGAGTTCAAATGTGGGTTCCCAGGAGACATTAACCCTAGATCAAATCTGTTTTGCCCTTTACACCTCAGTAGTAAAGAATAGGCTTCAGATTCAGCGGGTGAGTGAAATGATGACTAAACCTTTAAACCAGAAGTAGCATTAAAACAAAACAACAAAAAACAAAAAATCCCCGCTTATCTAAGCATCTACAAAGAAGACTTTAATTGAATGTGGAATTAGTGAGAACACGAGCTAAAATTAAATTTCATCTAGATGTTTTAAGCGAACAGTGCGAACAAAAAAAATGCGTTTTCATCAAGTTTAACTATTTTTTCATCACTTCATTTAAATCACCGAAAATGCAAATATTAAAAATGCACGCGCAAAGACTAGTCTAAATAACTTTTCCCCACCAGATAAAGCCAAGTTAAGTCCCGCTGCGCTGCACAGCTGCAGCCCAATAAACCCACCTGTTGGCTGTATGACTCTTTCGCTTCAAAATGAGTGATCGCTGGCGCGCGGACTCGCTCAACCTTTCCAGGCACTCTGTGCGTAAAAGGTATTTTCCCGACAGTTGGAGCCCAAGTGTGATCCACTACCCTCGCCAGTGGGAAAGGGCTGCTAGACCAGTCGCTCTCGCTTTATATGATGGGGTCTCTGACTTCTGAGCCAATGAGATGATCGTGAAACCTTCCCATGATATTTACCATGAAACTGTTCCCGGCGCAGGCATGGAAGGGGGAGGGCGGCGGTGGGGGTACTCATTTTGAAAGCTGTTGCTTCATCACCCACAAAGTGTTGCAAATTATGTGGGTTTTATATCTCACTGCCTCGTTGGATTTTAGAGAGAACACTGTGATTGCATTTGGCACTCACGTGAGAGCTATCTCTAATGGACTGTGAGATAGTGCACCGTGTATTACGTGGGTCTAATGCATGCAAACAGGGAACCTTAATTGGACTTCCTGGTGGGAAACTGAGCGTTATGTGGTCTGACAATATGCTGCGTTTTTACCAACCATCTGAAACTCGTTTACCAGTGATGCAGGGGAAAGCTCGCGTCTTTATGCTCAGAGAAACTGAAATATAAACGGGAAAACAGAAAAACACGTCATAATATATATTTAAAAAAAGAGAGAAAGAAAACATAATGAAAAAACAATTTTAATGACCATCAGAAGGTAAGTTAAACTGAGGCAAATTACCACTTTGCACCTCATTTCTATGCATCACATTCAACTAATGAAAAAGACCTCACAGTTTTACATTTTGAAGCTTAGGCATTGAATATTTCTCTAAAATCCCACTGTTTAACCATGGACTGAGTCTGATATACTGCCAGAGAACAAGCCCTCGGATCCACTGACTCTGCTCTCTGTACCAAAAACTCTGACAAAGACCTGTGGCAAAGCTGCCTTCTGTTTCTCTTGAGATGGAACTCCTGTTGATCTGAGGAAGGCAAATCAAAGGAGAACATCAGATGAACGAAGCGCAGGATACTTAGAGCTGAAACAACATGTTGAAAATATTGGCTGACAAACCCCCCCAAAAGAAAATAAGAAAACAAACAAACCATATTAATAATAATAATAATAATAATGAATGTACAGGTACAAATATTCACTGCTTTACTTTCTAACCTGCCAAGATTTTTGGCTTCTCTTCATCTCCTCTAATAGCATCATCTTCACTTAGTTGGACTTAAGTTGTACACTGTAAAATATAACTTGTTGTTTCAACTTAAAAATATGAGGTAAAGGGCTGCCTTAAAATTTTAAGTTAAGTCAAGAAATAGAGTTTGTTCTTATAACACAACCAATTGTTATCTTAATGAAAAATCACATGTTGTCTAAACTTTCATCTTAGTTTAGTTGACTGAGATTTGTTAGTCAGTTCAACTCCTTTAATTGTCATTTTTACTTGGGAAAACCCTTTCAGCTAAATTAAAATAATCTATTGTTTAAACTCTTGTCCTAGTTCAGTTGACTTGGGTTTTTTAGTTAATTCAAATACTTTAGTAGTTCTTTTAACTTAGGAATCTATTTTAGCTTAACTAACATAACCTGTTAGCTAAGTTGATTTAAGTTTATTAATTACCTGAGCTCCTTAAGGTAGCTGAGTGAACTTGTAAATCAGTTTCATTTTAATTATCAGAGTTGATTGACTGGATGTAAAGAAAAATGTGTATTAAACATCTTAAGTTTTGTTTTGTTTTTTTAGCTTTCTAACATCCATTTCAGCAAAACTACCTGTTAGGTTTATCTTAGATCTCAGGTTTAAATATCTACATTCCTTTAAATTAATTTTCTGTTGTTTACAGAAAAAAAAATAAACCCCCCACAGATTCCATTAAAGTCTATCTGATCATTTCATACAGAAAGTTTGTTTTAAGAACATGACAAGACAATTACTCATGAGCACCCAACATTCACCATTTATTGTGCCATCTTAGTCATCTGAGAAACAGAAAAATCAGTGACGTAGCTCATCAGGCTCACAATCCATCAAAACTCAAAGGCTGCTCCCTGTGAAACAATAAATTTGAACTTGGTCTTGAGCCCAGTTTGGGTGAAGATTAAATTCTGACCAATACTCTAGGAGCAGTAGTGATTCTTGTGAAGTAACAACATAAAGTCTGCATTAATGTAATGTATCAACGGGACACTTGCTATTTTAGAAAAGTTATTCTTTACATTTACAAAATTTTTAAACTTCATTGTGCTCAGTCACACCTGTTAGCATAAAACTTGAAATATTAAAATAGTACAAAACCTTTGATAAGTGACAGTAAAGATCAGTTTATAACAAGTAAGACATCAAACTCTTGTATTTGTCTTCGTTTACAATTGCAACAAATTCCACAGAACCAATATCTCTGAAAATGAGTGCATGCTTCTGAAACATTTGATAATATGGATATTTCAGAAACATCAGTTTGAGTCTGCTCAATTGCAAAACAAAGGAAAAACTACTGACTTGCATGAGATAAGCATCTGCAGAGTCCACCATTATATTGTTGTTCACATAAGTTTCTTAAACCATGAACAAATGAGTAATTGTCTAATCTGGAATGTAAAGTGTAGTCATTTAGTGACATACAAAAGTGAGAATGAGAACTTGCAAGAATAAAAAAACAAACAGTAAAATAAAAACTGTCCTTAACACTAAGGAACATACAATTACAGTTCTGCATGGCTTTCTGCAAGAGTCTGTTTCTTAGACCATGCACTAGTGAGATGCACTGCCTTCCACCAATGTTCATTAGGATGTTCTGAATGACTTCAAAGATGTCCTTAAGTTCCTTTGGATAGTCTATGTTGAGGGCAAAAAGAAGGCCCATCAGCATGGAAATGGCACTTGAGACATCCCTCAGATTAGACAGGATTACTGCCGCCTCAAGGACAACCAACACATCGATGATGTCTTCTTCTTTCACCATCGCAATGCCAACTTTCATCCTCTTAGAAAACGTGTCTTCAATACCTGTCGGCTATAAAAGGGTTCAAAGACAAAAAAAAAAAAAAACAATTACACAATTACAATTACACAATATCCCTTGTGCTTAAGAATTCATGTCTTTCCAAAGAAGAGCCATACTGATGCCTTGGATGATGGTGATTGGCTTTGGGTAACACTTATTAGTTGTTAAAGTTTTTTCAGAATGAGATATGCACCCCCATGTTACAAATCCATTTCTTGCTTTAAACAAAGACCATGTTCATAAATAACTGAGCATGTCTTCAATTGCAGAATTCAAACAAAATTTTCAATTTAAATGGTAAATGGCCTGTATTTGTATAGCGCTTTACTAGTCCCCTAAGGACTCCAAAGTGCTTTACACATTCAGTCATTCACACACATGGGTGGATGACTGAATCGTGACTCAAGAGTTGACAGTTCGTCTTATAATTGGAAGGTTGCCGGTTCGAGCCCCGGCTCCGACAGTTTCAGTCGTTGTGTCCTTGGGCAAGACACTTCACCTGTTGCCTACTGGTGGTGGTCAGAGGGCCCGGTGGTGCCAGTGTCCGGCAGCCTCGCCTCTGTCAGTGCGCCCCAGGGCGGCTGTGGCTACAATGTAGCTTGCCATCACCAGTGTGTGAATTTAAATCTACTTATGCTAAATATTGGCTGTGCTCTAAACCAAATCTGGCTGAGAATACATGAAATGTGCAAACTGCAGCTACACTACAGGATCAGATTGTGGCTCCATAGACAATGCTTCTTTAATCAGTTTATTGATTAAAGTTTATTTTTCCCCCTATATTAACAGCATGAAAAAAGAGCATATAGACATGGCTGAACAGGTTGCATAATTGGCACTGAATATCAACATCCACCTTTACCCGGCTGCCCAATGAGTCTCGGCCAGTAACCTTTAATTGCTTACCCAGTCTACACAGTCTCTTTTCCAGGGTCCAGGACATTTCACCAAAGTATTGCCCCCCACAGCTGTAGCAGCCACTGCAGCCCCTTAAATATCCTAATATCTCTGCCATTACAATATACAATGTGAGAAATCAAACGTAAAGCTGAAGTGAACAGTACAGCAGCGAAATGTCAAAGACCCTGGTGAAGACATGAATAAACACAAGACACTAATAATATCAATGCTAGCTTGCCAGTTAGTTTCTCTGAAACCCAGAACTACTCCAGTGTCAAAGATCTTGTAATAATACATTTGGTGAGGAAAAAGTACACATGTTATCATGTGGCATCTATTGTTTCATAGATGCCACATGTTTCATTTAAAATCCACTGTGGTGCTGTCATTATTAAATTTACTAAAAGAAACAATGCTAACCTTCACAGTCTTGAAAGTGTGTGAGGGATCTTCCTTTAGAAAATGAGGTCCTCTGTCCTCTTCCTTTGTGTAGGGCTCTGGTCAAAGAAGTCAAAAAGAAAACAAAAACACTTTTTAAACAGTGTTTATGAAGCATGTAGACAGCTCCAAATTCACAGCTTTTTGATACATAATTCCATCAATATATGATTATCATTGGAGATTTTGAATCAGGCTTATCAGGACATTCAAGTAGAATATGATATCCAACCTACCACCAATATACATAGATTCTGTAAAAGTTACCACACTAAATGTCCAGTTGTGAAATATGATGACAGACTTTACTTATCAGCTTTCTTTCAATGAGTTCATCAGTTGAACTGGATAACCTAAAACTTAAACAAAGGATTAGATTTCGCAGTTGAACACTTACATCATCTCCGAAGCATCTTATGAGCCTAGTTAGCCCTCCTATGCTGCTCTTGATTTTGTACAGCTCCACGAACCTCTCCATAATGGTCAAGCACAGCAAAAAGGAACCCTTTCAGGTCAACAGATGTAAGACGGGCAAATTCTGCTTCAACCTGAGCAATAGAAGAAGAGGGGTGGAGAGTACAAGCAGAATAAAAAAAAAGATTCTTTGAGACCCAAATTTAAGCAAACAGTCATCTGAGGCCCATTAGAGAAAACACAAACACACAAAAGCAAACAAACAAAAAGATGCACTTTACCTGCCGTTCAGCAAACAAGGAAGTTCAGAGAACAATAAGCTCTGTCTCGAAATCTTTTAAAGTAGAATGATTGTGAAAATGACTTATGTGATGTAAAACTTTAGTAAACGTGCAATTAAAAGAACACTGAGTAAAAGGACAAGTAACAGTTTCCTTATTCCTCAGATGTTTACCTTGATGAGCAATACTGTTTTAGTCCAACTGCCTCATTAAAGTTACACAACAGGCTTTTTACATTAAAGCCAGCAAGTCCATTACATACTCCCTTTTTAGATCTGAAATACTGTGCACATTCTGTGTATATGTAGTGGACAGCAATTTACCCAAAAGAGCGCAAAGTTTGCAAGTCCACCTCATTTAAATGACAAAGACAGATGAGATCATCTAGACCTGTGAAAATAAATTAATGACAAACCTGCAGTTATGGATGTTATTACAACCACAAGAACCTAAACAGTCTGCTCCATTGCTTTTGTTAATGAATCATTTGTTGGTAACACGTCTGAATATTTAGTTTATGCCACCTGCATGTGATCATCAATAGTGCCATATTACTTCTTAAGAAGTACCCTGACACTACAATCTTTATATCATTTGTTCTACAGAGCTATTAAGTTACAATATAATCTGTGGTGTTTCCTGTATGACAAAATGCACAAATTGTAACTTACCATTTGACTCCACTGACAAAAATAAATCCCCAGCATCAAGTTTGGCTTCACAGACCTAAAATGAGTAAAATAAAAATATATGTTATAATTATATTGTTTTCGCCATTTATTCATGTTTGCTAATTTTCTGACATATAAACAATGTTAGTTTTGTTACAATACAGAGAATGCAGTTTAATTAAAAGGTAAATTATGCAAAAAAAAAAAACTTCTGCAGTATACCATGCCAAAAATCAGTGTCTCTGATGCCAGTTATTTTATCACTACAGCTCTTTTAGTATGGAAACTCACACAAACTAGTCATACTGATCACAAGAGTTCAAAAATAAGTCAAAATAGTGAGCTGTTGTTAAGCATAAAGCATTTCAGGGTAACAAATAACTGCACAATAGAATTAAAGCAAAAAATAAACACACTGGAGGACTATCTGATAAAAACTAATATAATGCTGGTTTGTAGACCATATTTTGTCTCAGTCCTCAGTGCACTCTTGCAGCTTAGCATGCAGCAGTTAATAACAACTTAAGTGATTACATAGGGGTAAACAGATGACAACAAGCATCGGAGTCCTGCCAAAAAGTTCTTTTTGAACCCAGTCAGTTATTGGAAATATTGCCAAAATGAACTTCCACCAAAATACAACAGCCTGTGAACTTGAAAGAAATTTACAAGCACAGAGACAATATGAAATAAGCTTTATTAATTAGCTGAGTTAGCTTGCTAATATCGCAACAGTGGTTGAGTGCACAACCTTAAAGCTAGCGGCACAATACTTGTGATTTGGTCAGCGCCACATTAAACCCATAAAAAAGGCCATATGTCAGTTTATTAGGTCAAGTTTGGTCATGACACACAAGCTGGACCTTGTCGGCTAAAGTTACATTAGCTAAAGCAAACATTTCGGTAAAAGAGAAAAACACACATCATGCCATAGATTCAAAACATGTTCCAACTTTTGTATCTCTCTTTCCTTATAGTTATAACCAATGTTACTCACCTTGAAAGCATATTCCAAAGAAGACGATTAGAAAACGTCCAAGTAAAGTGAGCATGTCGTTAACCGCCAATTCCCATGATGCACCTCGGTAGCAGTCACGTGAGGCAGTTTTGAATCCTGCTGTGCTCAACTTACCCACATTGTCAAGTTCACATAAGTTTTTGATTTAGCTGGACATGAGTTTTCAAGTTAGCTTTTTTTGGTGTAATTGGGACATTTTTAACTTGTAATTCTATGTTATAACAACAACTTCAGTCATCTATCGTCAAACTGATATAGAATAATATGTTGAAATAACAAACATCTAGAATTACATTTTACAGTGTAGAAATTTTCAAACCAATTAACCAATCACCAAATCAAGAACGAATCAGGAATCAAGGACGGTCATCAAATTACTTTAGTTATAAGTAAAGTAAAATTTTATTTCTATAGCACTTTTAAAGACAAATATCACAAAATGCTTCACAACAAAATACTTTTTTTTTTTTGACTGTGTCAGTTCATGATTTTCTCTTTTTTTCTCACCGTTTTGGATTTATCCATTTTTTTCAAATTGCCACAGTTTATAAAGCTTTCAAATAATTCACAGTCTCTTCTTTTCTTAATGTAGTTGATTTAAATTTGCATTATTGAATGACAAAAATATCTCCTCTGCTATGTGTGAGCTGGGGTATGAATGCAAATGAATGGAGTATAGTAAAACAACAACCGAATTATAAATTTATTTCATGCTCCTGAAAGCTAAAAATAAAGGCATCTCCTGTGTGAAACAGAGCCAGTCACTAGCTGAGTTTTCCAAACAACATAAGGCATCTGAAATATGCCAAGCCTGGATAGTAGATCTGATCACAAAACTACAAAATTACGTAATTTGAAATGAGGGAAGTCTAAGAAAACAAAACAAAAAAGAAACAAAAAAGAAAGACAACTCTGAAAACCTGAATGTGGTCAAGATACTTATCCTGAAAACATTGCATTTGTTCAACTGTAACCATGTACTGCTCAAAAGATCTACAATATCTAATGGTAAAACAAATAATAAATAAAAAACCTTAACAATGCAAAAGTAACATTAATTGACAATTTGCCTTTGTCTTCTATCTGGGCCTGTTTTTGTTCGGAGACAGCCAAAAAAAAAAATAAAAAAAATAATAACTCAACCCACAGTGTCTTTTGCCAGGTGTTAAACATGGAGGTGGATCTGTCATGGTATGAGCAGCCATCTCGTAGGAGTCATTTGGACCAGTCGCTGTTCTGCAGGGTTTTAAAAATGGCCAATAAATACGAAGCCACTTTAGAGAATCAGCTGAATACCTTGGAGATATAAATATTAAAGCAAAAATCCACAATCTAGCTAGACCTTGCCAAACATTTCTAATGTGCGTATGACTTGTTGTTTTCACTATTTGGAAGGTCTGCCCATCATTATACATTAAGTCTATCAGCAAAAGCAGATATAACACTATATGTGTGTTTGTGTACGTGGCCTTACGTGACTGGATCATTAAACTACTGTTGCAGTTAAAGGCACTGTAGGGTCTGATACATGCATCCTTAAATCTCCTTGTGGTCAGAATCGGATCCGCTTGGCTTGATTCACAGTGAAAGTGGGCAATCCCGTCTCCAACAGCAAACCTTTGTCTTTACGTTATTAAACCACTGAATTTATTTCCATGTCATTTGCCTTTAAAATCCTTTTTTTTTTACCCTCCACAGTCTTGAGAGTTATTTCTTTTCATCACAGTTTAGTCTTAGTTTATATTCAGAACCTCAATCTGCACAATTGTGAACAACAGGTCTTACCAGTTGGACACCTGAGCGCTGTACCTGGGAGATAAAAGCCAATTATTTTTTAATATTTACTTCAGTGTATATACTTTCAAGTCATTTGATTATTATAGTTATTAACAATTTTTCTCATAAAAAACTGCATTCAGAAAAGATGAATTAGCAGAGTAGAGAGTAGGAGAAGACATTCGAGCCTTGGTATAAGTTTTGACCTGATCTAATTATAATATAACTCAATTTTCAGACATATATTAAGAGATGACATTTGATATTTTTACTGCCTGACAGCCGACAGAGGGGATTCACACGGAAAGCAGAGGAAGAAGGCGTTTGAGAATGATCTGCATTCACCACTTTTCTGGATGTGCAGCAAGGACATTTATACTTTAATGCTTAAAAAAAAGGAAATATAAAGTCTCACATGACCCACCAATGCAGGTGTGTGAATTTGGAAGAAAAATACTCAAGACTCTCAGCTGTAATTTGTGCCAATGGGACCTTTACAAAGAACTAAATATAGGTCTGAAATAATTAACTAAATGAGAGCCATTCATGCTATTTTTTTCTGAAAGTAGACTGTTGTCAATTATAGATAAGTGATGAGCCATTAGATTTGTATGAATTATCCACTGGTCTAGCTGTGAACGTAGACATTAAGCCAGGCAACTATTTACTGATCCCATTTGGAAATGCATGTTTTATCCCTGCACGGAGTACGGACATGTACTGCAATCAAGCAGTCCAGTGAGGTTTTCAATTTATTCCATTAAAAACACAAAATAATAATAAAAACCAAAAAATATGATGATAGTGGATAAAAAGCATTGCAATTGTTTAACCATACATTCAATTCAATTCAATTTTATTTATATAGCACCAAATTACAAGGATCTTTATATTGTATGGCAAAGACAGTACTATAATATAGGGAAAACCCCAACAAACGGACGATCCCTTATGAGCAATCACTTGGCAACAGTGGGAAGGAAAAACTCCCTTTTAACAGGAAGAAACCTCCAGCACAGTCAGCTTCACAGAGGAGCAGCCGTCTGCCGTGACTGGTTAGGGATGAAGGGACAAAAGAAACACTGTGGAAGAGTGTATCTCAGAGAATAGTGGAGGGAAGAGCTACACCTCTAAATGAACTACTACTATTATTTTGAAAATATTAAACTTGTACAGTATCACAGTGCAGTCATGATATTCTCAAAGTATGTCAAAGTGAACGTGATTTAACTGGGTCGTTTGATATTATATGATTTTATTTCTAAAAGGTTTATACATAATAAAACAATAGAAACCATTAAAACTAGCACAAACGTTAAAAAATAAAGATACTTCAGAAGCAGTCAGGCAAACACATTGAATCCAGCTCTGAACTATGTGTAATGCAGAGGAATAAAGATTCAATCTGCACTCTTTTGTTGTTTAAAAGGAAAACATGTGTGTTACCTCACATTATTTATATAAATACATATTGAATAAAACATTAGATTAGCTGCAGTTTAATATTATTCAGAACTGTCAAAATACAGAATTTGATATAGGTTGATAAATACTGGCAATGTTGACACACACACACACACACACACACACACACACACACACACACCACACACACACACACACACACACATTTAGAATAAAGTGAGAAAAGTTAAATGCTGGGCTCTTTTGATTTCTAATATTGGCAGTTAAAAGATACGAAACTCAACCTACTCTATAATCCTCTCTCTCTCTCTCTCCATATATACATATTATTCTCTAAAGCTCTTCTCTCACAAATCATACCAACACAGCGAACAGACATTCGTGTACGCAGACACAAACAAGCGAGCAGGATCGTGTACCTCTGTCAGTTTTAATTGGACCGATGCTTTTGTGCTTCTGTTTATAACGAAGCCTTCCTCAGTTAACCGATTCTTCCTTGCCTCTGCAACCAACCTACAGGATCGAACTCAGCATTGTTTTTCTGCTCCAATTAAGCGTCAGCTGTTGACTGTCTTCAGCTACTCATGTCACTTCAGCTAAGCATCAGCTCATCCAGATAATCACCAATCATGTTTCAGAGTGGAATCAATGTGGGCTTTTTCTTTACTGTCAATGTATTGTTATTGTGAGCTGTTCTTATGAGCAGTGGGATTTTGTTCATCTGTTTTTGGCTTTTAGTTCTACCTATTGCGACATTTGTTTGATGTGTCATCCGTCATTTCGGCTTTTTTCTTTTATTAGTTTTTGTTCTGTTATTATTTTTCTTTCACATGAGCACTTATGGATGTCAGTGCTTGTATAACAATCCACCAATTAGGTCCAGACCGGACTATCTCTACAACCATCGTATGATCAAGACATTTAGTATGCGTACCTGCAGCAGGAATCCTGCTGATTTCAGTGACCTTTCACTAAAAGCAGCTTTCTTTTTTTGGGTCAGACTCTTCATTTATCCTGTTGTAGAGGCTATTTTAAAAACTATTGAATAAACTTGTTTAAAATTTGCTGCAAAAACCCTCTAGAGCAGGGTTTGTCAAACCTTATTGGACCTGATGTAAAACTGTGTTTTATACTATATTACATCAGACTCTCTTTGAGCAAACCTTTGGCCATGGTGTGAAGGAAGAAGTGATTTTTAACTGGAAGAGAGATCCATCAGAACCATCCATCCATCAGGGAGGGTGTAACCAAGTGGGGGGTAAAAGGAATGAGGAGACTGAAAAGAGGAGCATGGAGAGAGTACGAAACACAAACTATGGGAGCGAGAAGACAAAAGTTAACAACATGCAGTAGAACAACACGCGGCATATAAACACATGGGAAATGAAAGTAGGGGAGTGAAAAAGAGCTCTGCATCACTGGAAACCCCCCAGCAGCCAGAAGGCTTTTTCACGCTTTTACATTGGTCTTACGCAGCGCTGACAGATAGCTTTGTAGACTGATATCTACATGTCACTAACAAGAGTCTGTGGGCCACACTTTCTAGTTTATTTCTTGGCCTTCCAGCAAATGTAAACAGAGCTGAAATGAAGTCTTAAAAGCAAACAAAGAAAACTGTCGACTTCAGCCTGTCTGTGCTTCTCAAGCAGTTTTTGATGATTTTCTTTGATGCGTTTTGTCATGTTTCTCCCATTCATGCTGAACTCCACTGTCACCCCCTTTCCTGCTCCAGCACAATTTAAACCAGTCAGCATTTGACTTACACATAGTGTTACTAATGCTGAGGTACCTGCTATTCATTTTTTGGAGGGCTGAATGTTAGCACATATCCGGTTTTACAATAAAAACAGACTTGAGCCTTAAGCAGCACAACTAATAGATGGTTTAGGGTGATCTGATCCAGCCCTGACTATAAAACCTTTCACCAAAACATGAAACTTTTAAGCTCTTAGAGCCTTTAGGTAGAGCAGATTCTGTCTCCTGAATCCAAACTTCCACCGGAGAGCAGCCTGACAGCTAAAAGCCCTGCCTCTCTTTCTATTTTTGGAACCACAAGTAAGGCTGCACTCTGAGAGCAAAGTACTCCAATAGGTTAATATGGTACTGTGAGGACTTTACCATATGATGGGGCCTGCTCATTCAAGGCTGTGTGTTAAAGGATTTTGAAATAAATTCTTCATTTAAGAGGAAATCATTAAAAAAGCAAAATATGACCTCTCTTTCCAGTCTTAGTACTCACCTTGGTAGTTTGTTGCATCCTTAGAGATCAAATGATTTCTACTGGTTTCTACTGGTCCAAAGATGAGGATGGAAGACACAGTAACAGAGTCATTATGCTGTTTTATTTGCATAATGGTCCCCATGTGTACAAGTTCACTTTTAATTGATATTGAATTATTTTGTGATTTTATTGCACATTATTTTCAGAAGACTTTGGCTTTGGGTCACTAACTCCTTGAGGTCCCAAGACCCCAATTAGGGAATCTTTAGAGGATGATGCTGTACAGAAATGTGATCCTGACTTGGTGATCATGTATATGTATGATCAATTATAATCCCTTTTAGTAGACTCTTTTATTTTGCATCATAATCAGATAATATTTAATGTCAGTTCAGTCTACCAGGATTCTAACACACTAAAGTGACCTTGTGAACATGGTAAACATGCCTGCTAATTACTACCATGGTTGCAAGTAAGATGTCAGTGTTAGCATTTATCTCAAAGAACTATTTGCTCAGTATTAAAATGCTTTATAGTATTTTTATGCATAACTTTTTTTAAACTATTGAGTTTGGATGTTTTACACAGGCTGAACGCAGTCACGATGATCTCTGATGTGTTATACATCTAAAAAAATCGCCCCAATAACCTTATATAGCTGTCAGTGGATTTTCATAAGGCGATTCTCTTACAATACAGGTTGATGAATGAAATCCAATGATTTAAAAAAAAGAAAAAGAAAGCACCTATCTCAGAACAAATGTGGTCTAAAAACAGGAGACCGGAGACAATAGCTGAAATGCAAAAGTCCACCCACACGTTTTGGCAGCATTACCTGGGTGTATTCACCACTGGATGTTATTTGGCTGTCATTATTATTGGCCTGATAGGCAAAAATTGGTCCTCCATCAGAGTGAAAATAGCATCTCCATCTTTTCCTTTTCACTCATCTTTGCACAAGATGTGCCAGAAGTATAACAGGAACAGAAGATTGATTTTGGTACTCATTACTGGCGTAGTCAATGTTGAGGGTTGAATTTTTCTCTGAGAAACAGTACTGAAAACTTAAAGTAAATGTCAAATGAAATGTCACAGGGATTATTGCTGCATGCATTACTATGTTTCTGTAAGTCATTTTAAAACATTTCTATTTCAGAATTTCATGAGATGAATAAATACTTTTGCTACATTTTCCACTCTTTCTTGTCCCAGAACAACTTATAATGACACTATTCATTCAGAGCAATGATTCCATGCATTTTCCTCCACACTAAATTTGTCCCAAATCAAACTCTAGCTTGTTTAGTCTATTTTCTATAGTCTTTTTTGATAATTATAGTTTAATTAAATGAACATTTCTATGTTTCTGGCAGGTGGATGCACGTACACATACAGTATAAGGACAAAATAAAATAATCTGGTCCTTTAAAGATTAGAAAATTGCAGTTGCCACTGGGTGATTGACAGCTGATGTGAATGTTTTCTACTTAAGATTGAATTTGTCTTTGGGAATGGCTTGATGACCCTTCTTTAAGGTCACTGCAGATGACCCCTAAAAGGAACAGCCGAAACAAGAAGAAGATTTAAGATTTAATTTTCGCTCGAGTTATGTTTGCAAGTTAAAAACTTTTGTCAGATACTTTTACTGTACTTTCTGCTTTATTCCTATATTTGTGCATCATTGTTCCAAGTATCTTTGTAGTGACTCAGTATTACAAAAGTTAACAAAAACCTGTCACCTCTTCCATCTTGATTTTGCTTCACTGGATGGAAGCTACAGATGGCTCAGTGCTAGACTATAGTAATTATGGCCTATAATATAGAATATTGAATTATATATAATGTGAGCACATAAGATAATAGCCCTTAATAAAGTCAGAAGCTTTCAGTGTGAGTCATGGCCCCACTGAGGCTGAGATGAGAGGATGGTAGTGAGCTGAGTCATGTTCATATAGTAGGATTTTACTTAGTTTGGAAAGAATCCAAACATTTATTATTGTTGCACAACGATATTCAACATATTTATTAAAATCAAGGATGCAGTGATTGATCTTACTTTGTATCAAAACTATCCAAACATAAAAAATAATCATTTTCACAGTGATTCGCAGTGCAGACAAAATATGATAACTGACAGGAGATCTTGAGAATCTAGCATTTCTTTAACAATATTATTCGCAATATCTCTGTCATCACATGTAAAAGATCCCAGTGTAAACTACTACTACGTCGTAAGTTACTGTGTCACTGAGCAGAAAATACACACTATTAGATAACAGCATGTTGGCTGGTGCAAGACTCGTTCCGTTGCTGTACTGATATTTTCTTTATGGCTCGGAGACAAACAGCCCATCTGGTTAGGGGCTGCACGGAGGTAAACAAACACCGAGCGCAGGCAGCTAAAGACAGAGTGGATCTGGAGCTGCTTAGTGTTGGTATTCGAAGTTATGATGATAAATTTGTTAGAGGATTATCACATATACAGACCAACCGACCAGAAGCCATGAGTGTGCACAACAAGTAAACAAGAAGAAAAAAAAGAAAAGGAAGAAGACGGAAAAAAAAGAGGAGACAGATGGAGAGGGGGTGAAGACAGTACAAGATGAAGCATGTAAAAAGTGAAAAGTGGACCAGCACCATCTGTAAAACATTTGGGAGAAATAGAGTGCAGGAGAAAAGGAATAAGAAAACCAGAATGCATCAATGTTTCACAAGTAGCACACGAGCATGAAAGCACACGAGAAACAAGATGTCCTTAGTTCTTAAAGCAGCGATAGACACAAATTATTCTCAGTTTAAAATCATTTGAACAGCAAAGGTTTATTTACTGTTCATAAAACAGAACAGAAAGAAAAAATTGGACAAAACCTGCCGGAAGTGCAAATTCCCACCCTTTTAATGAGGCTTCACACAAATAAGGAGCATGGCCACAATCTGCACACACAGACACACACACACATTCTGACACACAATTAATACACCCAAACACAAACAGCTCATCCATAAACACAACTTTTCACACAATTTGGTAGTTAATGAATTACATCATCATTCATTTTTTTAGTGAGATGCTTGGTTATCTACTAAAGTTTTAAATGGAAAGATACATTTCCAACTTTTCTTCTGTAGATGTTTTGAGTCCATCCATCCATCCATCCATCCATCCACCCATCCATCCATCCATCCATCCATCCATCCATCCACCCATCCATCCATCCATCCATCCATCCACCCACCCACCCATCCATCCATCCATCCATCCATCCATCCACCCATCCATCCATCCATCCATCCATCCATCCACCCATCCATCCATCCATCCATCCATCCATCCATCCATCCACCCACCCATCCATCCATCCATCCATCCATCCATCCATCCATCCATCCATCCATCCTCTTCTGCTTGTGGAGCTCTTTCCTCACTTCCCTCATCCTTAACCACAGTCTGTAATATGGATGCATCGTGGTTATAATGACCACAAAATATGAACAGTCCAACTCCTGAGAGCACTCTTGATAAAAAGTACCGTGACCACTGTTTAGTCACATCAAATTCTCTGCCACTGCACAGGAAATAGGAACCAACAGCTATAACATACCTCCTGTTTCTATTTTTACAGCATACAATTTCTCTGCTACATAAAAAACCCACACCTACATATAACCTACACAAGTAAGCTCCCATGTTAATGCATCGGTGCATGTTCCACCTTTAAATGTGATAACACAGACAGTTACATGCTTATGTGTACTTACTCATTGCTCAATAAATGTATCATTAATGCGGCATGTGTGTAAAATTCTTCAGATGTCTTCATATTGTTTCTTCTGCATTCTCCAGCTGCTTTAAAGGCACTAAAGAAAGGCCAAAAGAGCGATGGGGACATGCAGCACGTCAACCTCTGAGTGTGAAGCAAAGATATTATCAGCGCCATATATATCTGAGTCTCCTGAGCACTCTAGCTCGTGAAATAAACAAAGACGGTACTTTTTCTTACAATATCTGTCCTTTTCAAGTCACATCTGAATTCTTGTGCGGCTCTGACATTTACCAACATGTATCAGTACAGGTATTGACAATTCATCATCAGCCAAAAGAAGATCAAATACATTCATATAACGCTATCAAATTACCCCTGAAGGCAGCATGACTTCAACTGTTTGTGCAGTTTGTGCATCGAATTTCTGCTGCCTTTAAGTCAAGACTTGTCGACAATTTTACATGTGGTTTGACTTTTCAAATAAAGTACAATGTATCTTACAGGTCTGGCCCAATAATACCATTTAAGTGTACTATGATGTACTTTTAAATGTCAAAAAGTATTTTTGTCTATTTGAGCTCCCCCCCCCCCCCAACTCCTCTTTGAAAGACAACATGAACTCCTTCAGTTACTTGGCTACTTTTGGATCTCCTCCCCCTTGCATTTATACTTTTGTGTGTATGTGTGTTTATGTGTGAGCTCTCTCCATCCCTTGCGACTGCTTGGCATTTTGACAAGTGTGTGACAGTTTAATCTGTTGACAACGACAGCATGATGAATCCTTACACAATATGCTGGCAACGAACAGTGTCTCTCAAACAGACAGAGAGAAAAGAAGATCGACCAAATGGTACACTGCATATTTTTGACAAGAAGATAAACACAACAGCCTGGGTTCATCACCAGTATAAATAAATCGATGAATGAATCATGGCAGACGCCGATTGGCTGAGGGACAAGAGAAGCTTGATTTTGTTCCACGATCAACAGTTGTCAATACTTCTCGAAACTACTGATCGATGTCCTCGACGCTCTTTTCTTCCAGGAGTTAATCGTCTAATTCGAGTCAAAGGAGATAAGCAGGATTTGTTTTCTTGCTCAGTTGTTTTAGAAGACTGCATAAGTGTAAGACATGTTAGCAATCACCCAGAGCATCGTTAGGACTTTGGCAAAGTGAAAAATAAAAATAGTGGCACTTTAACATGATTCTCACACTTCCAGCACACTGCCATTGAACACGAGGTGATCACAGGTCTGCTGTGTCTCTGCACACTTTATTTGCTGTTGCTTTTCACAGGAAAAAAAAGGTTTCCATTTATAATGCCTATTTTTAATTAATTCACAGTCTGCAGAAGCAAAAAAAAAAAACCAGTAAAAACTTCCCGCTGTCTTTGTATTAACTACTCAGCATCAACTCAGAGCTTGAGGGGAACAAAAGGAAATGGCAGGACTGAAGTACTTTGCTAATAGGAAGAATTCAATGAATCGTGGACCCTTAAGGCTCCTTTAGTATATAACTCAATACATCCTGAACAATGCTTTTGCCGACCTTTCATAAGGGCAGCATGTGGATGACTCATTGCCTTACTTCACAGAGTAAATGTGAATGATTGCTGGTATTTATTGTATAGGGCGAAGCAGCAGCAGGAAAAGGGGAAAGGTAACAGCGGGGCAGTGAGACTGGAGATGTACAGTGTGACTCTCAGGAGCACTTCGCAATCCATAATTGGGGATCGCAGTAAAGAGTCATAGCTGTTTCACAGTTTCAGTCTGTCTTTTTAGTACACCTTGCAAGTACTAGATTAGACCTCCTTTTTTGCCTTCAGAGTTACTTTAATTCTTCGTGGCACAGATTCAACAAAATGCCAGCATCACCGAGCTGCTGCAGATTTCTCAGCTGCTCTATTAGAGGAATTTGCATACGGTGAACTCGTTCTCATGTTAAAAAAAACAAGTTGAAGTGATCTGAGCACTGTGACATGGTGCGTTATCCTCCTGGAAGAAGTCATCTGATGACTGGTACTCTGTGGTCAAAAAGCGAGGGACATGGTGAGCAACAATAGTCAGGTAGGCTGTGGCATTTAAACAATGATCAATTGTAACTAAGGGACCCAAAGTGTGCCAAGAAAATATCTCCCACACCATTACCGAAGAACCTGATCTGGTGATACAAGGCAGGATGGATTCATGCTTTCATGTTATTTATAATAAAGTCTGACTCAACCATCTGACTGTAACAGCAGAAACTGAAACTCTTTAGACCAGGCAGTGTTTTTCCAATTTACTGTTGTCCAATTTTGGTGAGCCCATTTTCCCGTTCTTAGCTGACGGGCGTGACCTCCCCCTCCAGTGAGGTCTTCTGCTCCAGGTTTAACATCCTGAGCATTCAGAGACCCTCCTCTCTATACCTTGCATGTAATGAGTGGTTATTTGAGTTACTGCTGCCTTCCTCTGACCGCTGGGATCAACAAGGAATTGTCACCCAGAGATTTGCCACCCACTGGATATTTTCTCCTTTTCAGATCATTCTATGTAAACCCTAGAGATGACAGTGTGGGAAAATCCCAGCAGATCAACAGTTTTTGAAATACACAGTCCCATCACGCACCAACAAACGTGCCGCATTCAAAACCACTTAAATCACTTTTTGTCCCAATCCTGATTCTCAGGTTCTACTTCGGCAAGTCTTCTCGATCATGTCTACATAGTTTAATCCACCGAGTTGCTGCCATGTGTTTAGATGTTTGTGTTATCAAGCAGCTGAACCCAGGTACTTTATAAAGTGGGCGGTTAATGTACATACGACAACGTCGCCCAACTTGCTCAACCAAATGTCCTCAAGATCAGTGCCGAGAAGACCAAAGTCCTTACTACTGACAGGTGACCAGCTACTGTGCATCTCAAAGGCGTGCAAATTGAACTAGTGTGGGAATTCAAATACCTCAGCTATCTGGTGCAAGAAAAGAAAGAGGCATCAATGGCAGAAATACGCTCAAGAATCGGTCAAGCGGCGGCGGCTTTCGCCTCCCTCCAATGGTGCATCTGAAAGCAGACAAACGTTACCCTCTTCATCAAAATCCACCTGTACCACACACCACACTGGTATTGCCCATTCTTCTCTATGGATACGAAACCTCAAGCACGACCTCAACAAGCTTGAGGTCTTCCAAATGTGCTGTTCGCATCAGATTCTCCGAGTATCCCTCCGTGACCGTCTCAGCAACAGCGCGATACGTAGTCAATGTCACCATCAACCCTCGGTGGAAGAGCTGATCCAGAAGTGACAACTGCAATGGTTTGGTCACATTTGCCGCATGAGCAACCATCCCCTGCCGCATCGCCTTCTGCTGCAGCAGCACCCACTGGACAATCAAGGGTGGCACGCCCAAGAAGACTTGGATAAAGCAAAATTGAAGACTATCTTAAACAACGACGTCTAACCCTCAAGCAAGCAAAGGTCAAGGCCAGACATCGCAAGGCCTGGAAGTGCATCGTTGACCAAAATAGAAACCCAAGGGCACTCACACCGGCGTATTGGCTTCTTGGACGACCTCCCCTGCCCACCGCCAGCTAGGGACAAAAGAAAGAAAGAAGAATGTACATACTGTGATCCACTGCACACTTCACATGCAACACACCAATGACCAAAATTCTGTAAAAGACTGTCTAATGAGGTTTTATTTAGTTGAAAATATCCTGAATCGATTGATCTTAACATTAAAATATCACAAAATGTACAATATGTTATGAAGTAGTAAAATGAACTATATTAATTAGATGGCACTCGACATGTGGGACTAAAAATTTATCAGGAATGTCAGACTAATCAGATTGTTCCAATATTTGCTTTTCTCTCTTTGTTTTCAGCATTACGATGAAACAAGTGGTAAATCAATAAATTAACTGTATAAAATGTTGTGAGAAGAGTGAGAACGGAAACTAGGAGGACTTGGTCAGTTGTTGAAGCGTGACCATCATTTCACCACTTGGAACATCCAACATGAATTTCCAGTCTCAGGTGATGTGGGAAAACCTGCTTGTCAGAATCCTTTAAATCATCTCTCTCGACAGGCCCTGTCAAAACCCACAGAAGTCGTCTTGTTACAGTGTGTGTGATGTAACCGTGAGAAATGCGGCACCTGTCATATTATAAGATAAGCTTGAAGAATCAACAAAGGTAAAAAGCTTTACAGAGGGATGATTTTTTTAAAAAGCCTACACACACTTGAATAAATTCAACCCAAATGTCTTTCTTTGGTCTTTATATTTTATTTCTAGCTGTCTGGCTTGTTATACGCACTGACTCATTCATGTGCAGAACTGTTATTTGTGACTTAAGACAAGCCTACACGTTTGGTAAATGTGACCAGCAGGGCTTTTGCTATCTTATTAACAATCTTTCGTGTAAAGGTTCAGTGTCCTTGCTGTCTCCTTTTCTCTGTTAAGGTGCTCACACTGCCGGCCTGGCTTTAAGAGTGTTGGAAATGGAGGAGGACCTAAAGGTGGTGAGACAATAACAGGCCACACTTAGCACGACAGACCCTGTGTTTATTTATATTGTTCGCACTCCCACAAACTACAGTTGGAGACTTATCAGGTGCCAGCTAACTTGGATGTCATCATCATCATCAGTATTATGATTTTAATGGATTAGTTTTTCCCCTGCCAAAATTTTGACCATAAGAAGCACCTATAACTCGCTTGCATTTATACAGGTTCTTCACTGTGATTTCAAAAACCATGGAAAACTCTCATTTTCGTGTCATTATTGCGGCTGTTATGCAAGCGACTGTTGATACAGGATGGACATGCCTACACATCTCCCTCCGTGGGTTGTGTGCACAGACAGATGACAACCTGAATGATAAATCTGAATAAATGAGTGAGGGAATGCAGTGAATGCAGATGTTTCTGCACAGGTACAGATGTTTCCACACAGCAATTAGCAACCAATCATGCTCTGTGGAACACGTGACACATGCTCTGTGGCTGAGCATGCTCAGATTACTCTGATTTAGTATGTGAGGATGAAAGGGGGAAAAGAGCTAAGTGACTTAAAAAGATGGTTATTGTTGAGGATCCATCAGTCAGTAGGGTAGGAATTTGTAGTCAGTAGCCCAACATTTAATGATTGTGGTTCATTTGTGTGATTAATCCAATATATTAGGAAAAGCTGACCAACCAATCTTTGGTGACTGAGGATTTCAGTTCAGAACATAATCAAGCTGCTGATGATACCATGCTGTATGAGTGAAACAGTAAGGTTATGATACAAAGCTGCATGGACATTGAAAGGTTAGCAGTGCAAAAAGCACTGATGTGTGAAGAAAACTGGGGGGAAAGTGTATATTTTGTACTGTACATGTTTAGGTGAGTCATTCTGATCACAGTTTAATTCAAAAGAAATTGAGATGTGATTGAAGTGCAGACTTTCAGCTTTAATTCAGGGGTTTAAGCTACTAAAGTTCAAACCAAGGATCAGAATGGGGGAAAAGGTGTTTTTAAGCCTTGTTGTTGCCTAATGTCAGAGGTCAAAGGCTGTAATAACACAATAGCCACTTGTTACAGCCGAGGTATGTAGAAGAACATCTTTGAATACACAACATGGTGAACCTTGAAGCAGTTGGGCTACAGCAGCCCAACCACACCAGGTACTCTCCTGTCAGCTGACAACAGGAAACTGAGGCTAAACTGTATAATTTACAGGGGCTTACCATGATTGGGTAACAGGAAATTGAAAAAAAAAAAGAGTTGCCTGGTCTGATGAATCTTGATTTGTTGTGCAACATTCTGATGATAGTCAGACTTTGACATCAAACAACACGAATGCCTTGTACCAACAGTTAGTGACTGTGGTGGTGTGGGGGATATTTTCTCGGCACACTTTTGGCTCTATAGAGCCAAGTGAGATTCGTTTAAATGCCACAGCCTTCTTGAGTTGCTGATCATGTCACAGTCACAGTATACTCATACTCTGATGGTAACTCGCCATGTCAGAAAGCTCAAACTGGTTTGTTGAACATCCCACTGAGTTCACTGTGTATAAATGGACTCCACAGTCACCAGAACTCAATCACATAAAGCACCTCTGGGATGTAGTGGAACAAGGGATTTGCATCTTGCAAATCCCTTGCAGCTGATAAATCCGCAGCAGCTCCACGATGCTATTGTGTCAGCATGGACTAAAATCTCAGAGAATTGTTTCCAGTATGTTCATGTGTGTTTTTGAGAGAGAGGGAAAAGAAAAATTCCTGAAATTGTATGCACAGCGTCTGTGTCAAGTCCACCAGACCATCTCCACCTGTCAAAGCCTTCCATCGTCCACTCTTTACACCATGTCAGCTGTGGACAATTACAGAAAGAGAAGAGGGCGGTAAAAAAAAGAAATCATTTTGACTAGTACACTTCAAGCATTTGAAAGTGTGACAATACAAGGGAGGGCCTGTTTTAATCCATGTTCTGTGTTCCAAATAATTATCCTTTCAATCAAGTTTTATTTATAGCATGGCAAATATATGCCTCCTCACTAGGTTATGCTTCATAACCACAGGAGTGTGTAATTACTCATGTCTCTGGTGGTATGGGTCTAACAGCTTCTGCAGAATTCCTCGCTGCAATCCAACCCATGCTGATGACAGCTCCCACAAACTGCTATGTAATTCCATATGCAGAAGAAGAAAACAGACAATAAAACTTAGAGCCTGAGTGATGGCGGTGATGCTCTGTGCTGTACATTTAATAGCATCTTCGAGATACTTAAGTACCTCGTGAAGGCGCATCTGTTCTGCGGTTAAGTTATATATAAGCATATAAAATGTTAAATAAACTCAGTGGCTTGTGATGCCAAAAGGACACAGCATTGTTCATAATAATCCCCATTATGAAACAGTCATCTCTGTTAAAACTGAACACATATAAAGGCTCAGTATAAGGACTACAAGAATTACTCCAGTCATACAGAAAATAATACAATCAGTCAATAATCTGACAAATTTTTATGGCATTCAACAATGGCCAGAAGAGTGTTGAAGTTGAACTTTGACCGCAAGGATGTAATAAGATGATTTATTAAGTTATATCTAAAAATGTGCATTTTAAGGTCACAGAGACCTTGACCTACCAGTTCTGACACAGGCTGTATATAAAGGATGGTCGTAACTGACATAGATTGGCTTTGAAAAAGAAGTGAAGTTAAAAAACAAGAAATTTTTTTTCATTTGATACCTTTGTAAACTGATGAGTTTATGATCTCTGTTGTAGTTTCTCATATACAGTATTTCAGTTCATGTAGTAAATCATGATGCAGTTTAGAGTCAAACGTGTGATAAAGCAGGTTACGGTGTCCTTTATGTCAAGAGCAACACTGATATTAAAACAATCAAGATACAGTGTTTAAAATTCTGAACTTATAGCTTCACAAACCAGTGGGTGACATGACAGTTGTTGCATCCATTTTTTTGTGACGATATTTTTAATCAGCTTATTCCACTCGTTCATCTCAACAATCGTGTCAGCTGTAATGAAATTCCCTCAAGATGCCTTTGTAAGAGTTGACATTAGTTTACGACGTGAGGTTACGGTGACCTTGACTAGATCTTAGAGCTTTGCCCACAAACGTCCAAACAATTTCACGATTATATCCATGTGAAAGTTCAGGACCAATTAAAAGAAATCCTCTCAAGCTGTCAACACCAGTGAACACGAAAACACAATGCCTCTGGCACCAGTAATGCAAGACATAAAAGTCACTGGACAATTTTGTTAATTCACAAAATATCATATTTAATATTTATCATTATATAGTAAATATAATCACTATGCAACATATATAACAATACATGGTTGCATTTCAATGATATTACAACTATATCTTTATGATGGTTCCCATTTATTTAATTCTACACTTACATGGATTTTTTTCTTAAACCCTATTGCTTTTCTTAATAAAGCTGATTTGCATATATTGTTCTTGTATGTGCTTTTTTTCTGTATTTATCTTCCTATCTTCCCATTATAGCAAAGAAACCTTTTCTGTGCAGCAGAGTTTGAATACCTTTAAAACACAAAATAATAAATCTGCTCAAACAGCTCCATGGGGTCTTTTTTGATATTCACCAAGTTAATTCCTGCATGAATATCTGGAGAGGTCTTACAGAGGTGGCTAGGGGTGGAATGTACTGATATTACTTTCCTCCAATGTTCCACCGCGTCATTTTCTTCAGTTTCATCTAAGCAGGTGGTTGAACCAGACTACATTAAGAATAAGTGAAAGTTCAGCTTATTCAAACAATTTGCTTTCTTTAAAACCGAATAATGTAGAGTCTGTGCTGCAATAACTTGTTTTTTTTTTCATTTGAAGAAAAATAACTCATAGATAAACCATTTGTACATTGTTAAAGTATTAATTGCTAAAAACCTGAGTAGAAATCTCCTTATATCTCATTTTTACTCTGCAATATCATAGGAAAAAGACACACTGCCGTATAAAAACACACAACAGGGACATCGTGACACATAGAGACACAAGGAAAGACTAATGCTGAGGAAAATATTTTTTTTAAAGCAGAGGGGCAGTAGTAAGAAAGCAAAAGAAATACAACAAACAGACATGAAAGAGAAAGACCTCATTTAAAGACAGCTGCTGAGGTAAGTCATGCTGTGAGGCAGCAGGTGAACACTGGTGTATTACGCTCCCTTTTGTGACATTGCTGACACACTCATCCCCCTTTTAAAAGAGCAGAGTTGTGGTGCTGTGATAGCCAGCAGCACGTCACGCAGCTTAATAGTATAAAATGGCACAAATCCGAATGAGTACATTTCCAACCGAGGCACTTTCTCTATAGTCTATCACATCAATCGTGTTCAGTTTCTCTCTTTGAGTCATAGTGAATCTACAAAAAAAAAAAAAGTATCCGTTTTCATTGATTCATTGACTTTTAGGGGGGAAAAATCTGTTCCTTCAAGTCATTTATCTCACAACAGGCTGCGATTGAGCTTCTACTCTGCTGCAGCTTGTTTCAGACATATCGGTGTCACTCTGTGAGAAACGAGCCCATAAACCCAGCAGTCAGGTGAGATTCTAAATTAGCACGAGGCCTTTCTTCACCTCTGAGAGCGGTAATAATGAAAATGAAGGAATTCCTTTCCCTCTGTTTTAATAAGAAGGAAACTGGCTCATCCGACTTGTTCCATAAAAGTGCAGTTTGACACCTGCTTTAAATTAGAAATGATCCTCACGAACACAAAAGGGGAAGCTGAACAATACAAGGAAAAGCAAAATGCTTTAGTCAAATCTTTAAAGGCTACACAAATTTGCCAAATGTGTACATTTTACTGCAAAGTCTTACCAGGTTTTAAGACTTTAGGACTTACTTGGCTTGTCTTGGAAATCAGTCAGCACCAGTGTGCATATATGAAATGGTTCTCATTTCACGTCCACTGTACCTCGCATTCAAACGCCCTTGCCACTCAGCAACACTGCTGTCGCCTCATTGCCTCACTGTGGGGTAATGTTAAATGGTTAATGAGCTGTGCCTGGATTCCAGACATAGCACTTTCAGTTACAGCCAAACAGTTCATTTCTGGTTTCATTAGACCACATTTTTTTTTATCTGATGGCTGAGCGTTTGTTTGTTTCTCAACTGTATTAACTGTATGTTTTGCCGTCTCTAGACATGCTTTCGTTAAGTGTCTTTTACTGCAGTTCTGCCAGATTTATCCAGTTCTGAACAAATATGTTTATGCAATAATGACAACACATGAAATGTGAGAAGAACATTTTATTTGTTGTTGCTGTTGCCTTCTTTAGCGGGTAAACAGAATGTCCCCAAACTGAGGAAACAAATGAGGCTGCTGGAAACCTGAAGTGGCCACCAGCAAATACGCTACACTTTATATTTTTTTTAACGAGGCTCGAGATATTCTGTAAAATGCCTTGCAAGAGTGTCTTTGCCCAGTTATTTTAAAAAAGCATTTAGGAAAATAAAATCCCTTGAAGTTTTATGTTTACGACATGTGAGGCCATAATATGCTGAAGTCAGATTGAGGTTTCTGATAGAATGTCAGGCAGCGGCAAATGAAACTATAGGTGTTGATCCTGGAGAAAAATTTAAGAGCTATTGAAGCGAAATGCAGTGAGCTGGCTGCCAGTTGCTTATCAGCATAACGTCGAACATTTCAACGCAGGGCATGCCTGCCTGGTCTTACTCCTATTCTCTCCAGGAAGATAGATGGATAAGCAGGCTGATCTGGACTGTTGAGATGCAGTCGTGGGAAACAGACTGCAGAACATGTTGCCTTGCCAACCAAACCCCTCAGAGTGTGAGGGTTAAATGTAAAAAGATTCTCTGCCAATGCAAATATAGGTTGCCATCTGTTTCCATTACACTCCTTTTGTTCTGTATTCCAAAAACATGTAAGAATGTGGCATGGTGGTGTAGGTGTTCTGGTGAGTGGTCCCTTCTCAGCATGATACTTTTTTTTTGCTGTGAGAGTAATGTGCATATTCAGATAGTAATTACAACACCATCCTATGCCTTACAAGGAACTGGGGTATGATAGCAGGCACACGTGGGGCCCTCATAACACATCCTCCATACTCCAAATTAATAGCAAAGGCCATTGTGGGAATGTTAGCTGGCCTGCACATTTGGGGTACAAATTTTAAACCCAGTAAATACCAGAACATTTGATGTAGAATGCTGTGATCGAGCCGTCACATCATGCCCAGCTACACTGTAATCAGCACAATATAGAGTCTGAAGTCACAGTCCAACAAAAGGCAAAAGACCCCTCTCTTAATTTCCTCTCTAACTCTCAGCGGTCCAAGTGAGGTGATGCAGTTTTTTTTTTTATTGTGCCAATAAAAAATAAAGTCAACTTCTGAGAAATTCATAAAGTTTGGTGGTCAACTTAATTTATATCTGACTATTAATCTCCAGCGGAGCCGATGGAGATAGGGTGAAGGCAAGAAAACTGCAAACTTGTTGCTTAGGAACAGTGAGAAATAACCCTAACTTTTCTTGAAGCATCTGATCTTATCTCCCATGGTGCACATAGCTCTGCGTGTAAGTGTGTGCGCGTGTGCGCGTGTGTGTGTATGTGGCTGTGTGTGTGTGTATTGCGGGGGGTGGGGGAGTCAGGTTTAGCAGAGGTTGTTTCTAGGCAACTGTTTTTTTTTTTAATGTGAAACTTGTTTGTTCTTCTGTGTTCTCTGTCGTTTCCTATTCATTATCTCTCATTTTTTCCACAAATATGACTTTTCATCATTAGGGCAGGGTTGTCTGGTTCTGTGGCGTATGACCCAACATAACTCTGTGATGATTAAATGACAGCAAATAACGGCAAAGTTGCTTTTATAAACACTTGTAATTACATTATACATGTATGGACAGCTATTTTCCAGGGGTAACTATGTGCAGTGCAGACTTTGATGGAGTGAAAATATTCTCACACTTTCAATCCTAGCTTCATTTTTTTTTTTTACATGCTTGTATTTATTAGCCTCTTTAGTTGACACAGGGACATATGCAGTTTTCGCCTTCACTTTTTCCATCCAAACTTCAGCTGAAAACGTGCTGTAATCGGTTTGCCTCAATGCTATGTTGGTCACTTGCACACAGATTTTCCATACGCATGCCTAGTTATTTGTGAATATCTGACCTATAACAAGCAGCTGTTGGCTGGCTGCCTAGTTCTGCCTCAGATGAGAGCAACCTCTTTGCCACAGTCAACAAACAAATAAATAAACCGTTTATTTATCAGGTTTTTAAACCATATCGAGCTCGTTATACAGTCGTTAGGATGACTTGTGTCATGCATCAGTCTGAAATGTCATCTTGTGACCTTATTATCCCCCATTGTTGTGATTAAACCTGTATTTGTGACTCTCTTTGCTTGTGTGTGTGCTTGTCTGTAACAGGTGTTGATACATATTAACAATATTTCAGGATATTTGTCCAGCCTGGAGCGATGCATTGTGCATAATATTGTCTCAGCTTGACACTGTATTATAAATGAACACAGTTCATGTGACACAGTTACACACTAATTTGTTTCAGCAGTGCTACGCGGAGAAAACAAAACCCCAAACCACCTGCACACCAGAAAACTGTATCATTTCATAAACATTCACTTCGGCAGTACACGCAGAGCAGCTAATTACAGCGTCCACACACACACACCACATTGATGCTACTGATTCCTTTTACGGAAGAACCCCTTTGATTCAAGTTTTAATTGGCTATATGTGAGGTGCTTAATTATGGTCTTCAAATGATTCAGGTGGAAACCTGTGGTGGATTCTGCGTTTTGTCATACCCTAATTAAAAGCTTTTTTCCTCTGAAGACATCCACATCAGCCAAACTCACTGAGCGTTACGCCGTGCAGGAATATTAACGGCAGGTTTGCATGGGAATCCTTGCAATTATGCAAGGCCGTCCTTTGCCCTCATTATCAAGCCAATTTGGTCGAATCAAAATTCTAAGCTATGAGGCTCCATTTGTGCCAGAAATTATGCCCACATGCCCGCTATGTGTCAAATCTCAATCATTCAGTGCCTTATAAAATGTGAATTCTTAGTCCATATCATCAGCTCATTAAACATATTGCAGATAAAAGTAACTAACTGGAAATGTTACAGATTTTCTTTGCTCAGGTGACTCAGTTATATTGCTGTGACATAACACAATCCTACTTATCAGTCCATGATCACATTTCTACACTTTTAGCTTTTAGTTTTTCTTTGCATTAAATAAGATCTCATGAATACAGTGGAAATATAGTAAATCCATCTTTATGTTTGTAACAGATAACACCGATATGTCGCATTGTATTAAAAAAAACAGAACTCACAAGTGGTAATAAGCAAGTAAATAAATAAAATGTTTCTTTTATTAATCCAGTAAAATGACACACAACATTTTATTTGAAAAAGAAATTACAGGCAAACTTTTCTGTAAACAATAACCTCTTGATTTACACTTTTAAGTTATTCCTTTGTGTTTTAAAGCCAACTCCAGTAACTAGTTTGAGGAAGGATCACATCCAAATTAAAGGTGCAAAACTTTGTCTTAAGGGGTCTGACATTAGACCACTGCAGTGTTTTTCAGACAATTTCAAGTCCTGGATCAAAGGTATAAATGAATAAGCCACCAGCCTAAAAATAAAAATGATTTTCATAAACCACAGTCTTGTTTTTCTTTCTCAACTTAAATCTCATTATTCTTTCCAGGACTTAAAAGTTACCAACTGAACATAGTAAACTTTTCTACAATGGCACAGTGCCCTCTGTTGGAAGAATAATGAAACTATGGCTTTTTTTCTTCATTTGCTTTTCTGGACTTCATGAATTATAGGCTCACATGGTTTTAAAAAAGTCAAGTATTAGATCAGTGTATATCTGCTAAGTGAGTGTAGGTATCCAGTGGTCCTCCAGATCTTCACTTCCTTATATATAAAATAAGTTACTTCTTTAATATTTTCATGTGTTTACATACAGTAAAATAGGCTGTATTATGAATTATCCAATATAGTATGCTCATGATAGAGAATAAACACATTCAGTCCAGTGTTTTATCCATTTCTCACAGTATCGTTTACAAAAATAAGCAGTCAGGAGTGACAGCACCTCAGGCCTCAACGGCGTCTGTTAAGCCAGCACTACTCACAGTCTCGCCCATCTTTTAGGCTCTACATCTCCCACACACCTCAATATCCAAAGTAAACACACACACACACACACACACACACACACACACACACACACACACACACACACATATATATGCCAATGTCATGACTTAAACTTGACTTCTCCCATCTCCTTGTCACTGTGTGGCAGTAGTGAAAAAAGACAACTTGACAGCAATTAATAAAATATATATGTGATCTCTGGAAGAGGTGATCCTGCATTATTATAGTTTCTCTAATGGACAATCAGTGTGTCTCTGTTGCTGTGACAAGGCTGTGCATCCAAGGCATCTGGCTCTTTCCGATTTCACAAACATATTTAGACACAAACTTAAATGAGGTATTCCCTGAGTGGTCCGTACTGCAAGTTGTTACCCAGTGAGTGAGTAAGCACAAATCTCAGCCTTTAACGCTGCTGTAGGAAGGAACAAAGTCTGTCCTTGTTTTGAGCACTGAATCAGTTTTGTAGCACATTCTTCTTGTGGGTGTTTGTTACAACTTGAATCTAAGGCTCTCTCTCGCAGAAACTGATTGAGAATGTCGAGCTTTAGGTGATCACTAATGTCCTTACTGTAAGAGTAAATAGGCCACATATACACATCTGTTATAATCACACACTCACTTTTTTGGTTGATGACGATGGCGTATCATCATCAACCAACTGGGTGGGCAGGAGCGCAGTGTGGACATCTATCTTTGTGAACATGAGAACTCAAGAATGAGGCAATGTTGATGCCATCAGTGCAGAGTCTGAATCTTAGTGACTGTGACCTCATGGTCAAGATAGAGATCATATTTTCTGATAAAATGGATACTATAGTCAAAATGTCAAAATCAAGGTCAGAGGTCAATTTCTCTGAAACTCTGAAAATGAATGTGGTAACTCAAGAAAGAAGTCACCTGTGCTGACAAATTAATATCATAAATGTGTCTACAAGAAGTCTGACGGGGAGCATTGGCCGTTGCCAGTATTTCTTTTAGAAACAAACTCCTGTAGAGGAAAACTGGGGATGATGCAATTTCAATTAATTTTTTCAAAGGAATACTAAAATGACAATCTTAAGATGAAAACGTTCAATTTTATTTTATTTATATAGCAGCAAATCACAACAGCAGTCGACTCGACACACTTTATATAGTAAGGTAAAGACCCTACATTAATACAGAAATGTAAAACTGAAACTTTTGATTCACTTTTGATTTACAAAAGGGTGAGGAAATTTATGGATGTTATTGTAAATATCAGGTCCATTTGAATAATGTTGCCCTGTAAGGCTTAATTAACGTTGATTAATTTAAAAAAAAAGTCTACTTTACAAGCCATAATGTCTGCTTAATACGCTGTAATGGGATGCAATGCACTAAAGTTATTTCAGGCGCGCAGCGAGAAGGAAGCTGCTGCAGTCGCTTGTTAGGGTTGTGTATTTGCATGATTTTACGCAGGATATTCTGTGCTTACAAAATCACAGCTGAACCCATGTAGCACCAACCCCTTTGCTAGGCTCTTTGTGGGCGGAGCCAGAGACCCGAAAAGGTCATGTGATCAGTGTGTCCACCATGTGGCTGTGGAGATCGTCCGCAGTCTTGAGTCTGGTGGGGAGCAGGGGAGTAGTGAGAAGTATGGTAAGTAGACATGGCACAGATGACACCTGTCCCTTGCTTAATATTGTCAGGAGTCTAAAAAACGCGAATATGTCTTCTTATATCCGCTGTAAAAGATTTAGTGCGGCTATTTTTAGACCGCAGTGCAACAGATAAATGGATCCGATGTTTGTGTTGCTGCAGCTGCTAACGCTAGCTTAAACCGGTCCGCTATAAACACAAGCGCTGTGTTTATAGCGGACCAGGGCCGCCATTTAACGGTTTAGCCTGAATCGCTACACACAGCGGACTCTGTTCGAGCTCAAAATAGACGTATTTTGTGATGCTACAATGCTTGGGTTGTCTGTATGAAGATGAAAACCTCCAAAGTTGCTAGTCATCCCCGGTGATAAGAGAGCTAGGTGATGTAAGCTAACGTCAGAGAGAGTCCGTGTTTTTGTGTAATCATTTTAGTTCCTCATTTAGAGCGATTAAAGCTGCAATTGGGAATTAAAACGAAGGCTGACTGGAGATATTTGTTTTAATCAGCTTCCCACCCCTCACCCTCTCCTCTGCTTATTAGAGACAGGCTTGTGTAAAGGTACTAAATGTTGGCTTTACAGATTAAACTTGTTATGTGTAGAAACTCATGGGCGGAGACGTGAATGGTGACACACATGGGCCAAAGTGCACCTATCATTGAGAGCACTGACTAACTTGGTTTCCCTGTAATAAACCCATCCTCCGCTGTTACTTAACCACACAGACTCACTCATGTACGCTTTCCTTTCTTCACCTCTGTGCAGTGTGCTCAGGTGGGAGATTGGCGCAGTGCCAAGTCCATCTATGAGTTTTCTGCCAAGGACATAGACGGGAATGAGGTGTCTCTGGAGAAATACAGGTAAAAGTAATGTTAACACGATCAACCACTTGGCACCAGTAGTTAATGCTTGAAATTAGCGTTTTAACCTCACGTTGTGCTCTGTTTTGCCAGAGGGTATGTGTGCATAATTGTAAACGTAGCCTCTAAATGAGGAAAGACCAGGGTAAACTACACTCAGCTAGCGGAAATGCACGCCTCCTATGCTGAGAAAGGTTTACGCATCCTGGGATTCCCATGCAACCAGTTTGGAGGACAGGTAAAGTGGATAAGCTCCAGCCTTCTTTATTATGTGCTTTCTCAAACAAATTTTTTTATGTGGCCATAAATGCAACACGAGTCAGTTTCACTGTTCTGTGTGAATAAAGTGGGCTGGCATTGAGGAGACCGTACTAATTGATTTGCACTCTGTACCAAACATGCGTGCTGGACTGTTGCATACTTCGGATCTATTTTCCAATTGGTTATATTTATATCTGTGCATGCTAACATTTCTAGCTTAATTTAGTAGTTGTTTGTTGTTTTTGTGGCATTCAGGAACCAGGGACAGAAGCAGAGATTAAAGAGTTTGCCAAAGGTTACAATGCTGAGTTTGATCTCTTCAGTAAGATTGAGGTGAATGGAGACAACGCTCACCCTCTGTGGAAGTGGATGAAGGCTCAACCCAAAGGCAAGGGAACCCTGGGAAAGTAAGTTATTCTGTGTTTCTTGGCAATATGTCTGTCTTTTAAAAGTGTACAGTGACAATGTTAATGTTGTATCATTCATGTCCTCCTGCAACAAAATCTTCCTGTGTCACCCGTAATCTCATAAGTGACGTCTGTGACTGAAATCCTGATCATGGATAAATAGAAATTCTGTGTTTCTACACAGTTTCAAGTGTAGTAGCTTAAAATTGTAGCCATGGAACGGACTGAGTTTAAAGTATTTTGTAACTATTATAATGTTCCACACGGTGTTGAGACAGCAGGCAGGCATGATGTCATTTTACCCTGAAATGGGAGTTGCTCTTACTTAATCCCGCCGCCTTCATCCTCCCTGCTTCTTGTCTTTTTCTGCTGAGTTTGTAGAAAGAAGTTCACATGATTTCATTTCTTGCACTGTCTACACTTTGCTGCATTGTAGATGAATTCAACAAGGAATGTCAAAACCATCAGTTTTTGTTTTTTTGACTGAGTTTTGTACGTTTTCCTTCCAACAAAGAACAAAATTCACATAACAGCAGGCAAAGAAATCATACAGTAAAATGCATAAGGTATCAGGGACAAAATAAGGTAAAGGAATGGATCATGTTACTATACAGAATGTCCACTATTGTTTGTTATATGCAGAATATCCTCATTACTCACATCTGTGGATAGAAAATGTAGGAATCTAATGTTCATTCATATACAGGGATTTGCATAATTATTGATATTTTTTTTGTATGTTTTAACTGGGAGTAGGATAAAAGGCGATGTAGCCAAAAAACAACAGCAAAATCTGCACATCAGTGTAAATCCACAGAATTCCAGTTTAAAGAAACAACAGACTTTTAATGTTTGCAGTATGGTTTTCATTTGTACTTTTTTTTTTTTTTTTTTTTTTCCCAACAGCAACATCAAATGGAACTTCACAAAGGTAACTAAGCTAATACAATCAGAACTCTTACTGTGATGCTCTTCAGTACTTAATGCTGTTTTTTTGGGGGGGGGGGGGTGGTTGTTTTAACTACAACTGCATTTGAAAATTAATGCTTTTCATTGCTCTCTTATTTCTCACCAGTTTCTTATAAATAGAGAAGGACAAGTGGTGAAGAGATATGGCCCAACAGATGATCCCAGTGTAAGCCACAACTACACTTTTCCCCAATATATACTTGTGCATTCTGTAGAATACAGCACCTTTTGAAGGATGCAGGGTATAAGACGCTTTCAACCTCTGTGTGCATATTCTAGTAATTTCTGTTAATATATATGGCCAAGAGGCGCTGTGCACAGTTTCTATGCTGATGTTCATGTCAGAGGACGACTGAAACTCTTCAGATTTTGAGACAGCAGGTTGTTTGTGACTTTTGCACAGTGCGTCTCATCACTCAGCATCCCAGCTCTGTAACCATCTGGTCTGCCCAGTACACTTATCTGTGTGTTATGTGTAGTATTTGCTGCTATTCTTCGACTCTGCCGTAGTAACATTTGCACTTGTTTCTCTGTGCAGGTGGTGGAGAAGGACCTGCCCACGTACCTGTAATAATAGTCTCATCTCCCATGTGTTTATTTCACCTTTGACCTCTCTTATGGACTTCAGGGTTGTGTCTGTGTGCCTGGACCAGTGACGGCCTGCCTGTAAACCCAGCACTGGGTGGGGCAAGGCCTGATGATCCCTTGCGTGCAGCTTATCTCCAGAGCCCACTCACACTAAACCTTGTATGACCATAAGAGAGAACATCCACTGGTTAACCAAAGTAGAGGCACTTCACAGCATACTTCAAACTCCAAACAGCCATTGCTTTTTCAGTCCAATACAAATACCCTCTGTTCTGAATGTTACTTTGACAAGTTTGTCCATGTGTCATTGTGTTTTCACATGAAACTGACAGAAGGCAATAAATTTAATAGATTTCTGCATAGCTACTGATATTATTGTTTGCACTTAAATCGACAAAGGGCCCAATGTTGTACCTGAAAATCATGGCTTATATAATGAAATTAGAAAATAAATGTAGTTGTGAATATTGTGTTGATGTTGTTTATACACCTGCACAACAGAAGTCAATGGTGGTAATTCTAAATTGCTAAAAGTGTCTGTTTATTTCTGATGTATGTAAAAGCTTTGAAACACACAGCATTTTTTAACACTTATATTTTTCCAAGTAGTTCTCAAGGCTTTCTGAAGGCCTTGTTTTTTTTGTTGTCATTTCAGTCCAGTCCTTGACCTTTTTTAGAGGAATGCTTGTTTGTTAAGCAACTTAACACTGATCTATGAATCATTTAAGTATGATTCATGAACCAGTGTTGTCTACACATAACAGAAAACTAAGCAAAGACCCAGTTTTAATTTTTTTTTTTTTTTGGTTGAATCTATGGAAAATCCCAGAGCTTTAAATACATAAAGTAGTTTTTTGTTTTTCACCAGTGAGGTCATTCCTAAAACTAAAAAAAACAAAGGTTTACCGGCATAGTGTGCAGTGTAAGAAATTTGTGGAAACTGGTCAAGTGGAAGCCAAAAGAAGTGGCAGGCCTTAAAAGAGATCTACAGCAGATGAACTGTATAACGGAGTGTTAGGGCCACATTAAGAAACAACTATTCGTGTCCATTTTGAGAATAAAGTCAATCCACCCCCAACTTATGTCCTTAAAATACTTTATTTATTTTGGGCAACTTTGTCTCATTTATACCTAAAAATAGTTTTGTTTTTTTTTCTTAGAAGAGATAATGATAGAATAAATAGGTTGTGTTATTGTGGATATTTTGTTGACTCCATTTACATTTAGGGGATTTTCACATTCTAATATATAATATATACCATTTAAGACGTATATGCCACCCTTCTAAGTTTGAAGCAGCAGCTTCTTCCTTACACGTACAGGCCTATCGTTTCCTCCAGTGTATCCCGGCCTGCTGTTACTTTGCTGAGCTGCGGGCTCACGCTGTAGTGGCACGCGCCCCAGCCGGTGCGTGATAATGACGATGACGCAGAACAGCGGCAGAGATGATCGGCACCGCTGGCACTGAGCATGCCCGCGCCGCTACACTTCCACAGCGATAAAACCTGCATCCGTGGAGTTATGTGGTGGGCATTTATAGCAATAAACATCGGACCGGGGTTCTGCATCCAGCAACATCTGGTTCCCGCTGAGGAAGGACACTGCTGCGCATCGTGATCAGGAACCGTCCGGGAGATGGAAGTGGGGACTGCGGGAACCGGGGATGACGGCAGCCCGAGCGAGGCAGCGGCCGCTGGCCCATCTATGCAGCTTGAATTCGGGGACCCTGGTTCGTATGTTTCAGTGAAATTGTCAAACTGCCATCATTTTGGGGGGCGGTTTTATTAATAGCAGCCGCCTATGAAAGCTGATCTAACCCGGGAAGTTGGGCATAGCTGGGCAGCATCCTACCCTGCAAACAGTGCGTGGACACAGCTAGGCACAGACGAGAAAATCACACCAAAACAGATCCACAGAGTAGTAGCCCAGGGTAATCCCACTAAAGTGTGGGACTAAACAATAGATTGCTGGGTTGAATAACTCAAGATTGAAGTCACTGTGTTTTTTTAAATGCCACTGACTCACCGCAGGCTGGCACCAGCACAAGGTGCACATTAGGGATGTGTCCACACATTCCCACAAGACCAAATAAAGCTGAGCTGAGATGAAAGTTAATTTGCCCAAATGAGTACGTGGAAGTGTTTACTTGCAGGGCAAACACAAGACAGCAGTCATTTGTATATGCATCATCAATAACACGCTGACAAACACACCGTCAGCTGTTGAGCATCCATTGGTTAACGTTGTGTGCTCTCTCTGTCTCTCTCAGGTGTCATTTTATTCTCCTCCGCTTCTCTCCGTCTTCATAATTCGTGCCATCTGTCTGGTCCTCTTCCGAGCTAAATCTGGAGAGTGCCTCATGTAATCTCTTGTGGAATTAAAACATAAATCACACAGTAATCTCTTAAATGCGTATCATTTTCAGGCATTGCAGTGGCCACCACTGCTTTACATACCACAGAGCATGCCATGCCATTTTAATTTTGTTATTTAATTTTGCAAGTTTCCTTTCTGTGCATGCTCAGGCGTAAGTGGTTCACAAAATATATCTGTATGCAAAGAGCATCAAAATCTACCCCCGTGTCTAGTGTCACATTAATGTCACAGCAACAGGCCACCATTTTTTCCCCCCAGCTGATAAGGGAAAGCTATAATCCTCTTTGCCATCAAACGCACAGCCCTTAAGGCATATTTCTCTCAACACTGACACAAAATATGTCATAACAAGAATACCTCAGTGAGCTCTCAGTTACTGCACATGTCCTTTAAACTCTTTTATTACACATTCATCTTACAGGTAGCCTGTCACCCACATACTAATCTCAGATGACACAGTGGGGTTTGTCCTGTTTATTGCTTGCAGCTCAGTGACACGTTATTCTAGCCTGACCCTAATCCCACAGAGACTCTTTGTGTGCACGTCCACCCCAGGATACTCCTTCTCATTGTTTTGCCTGAGAGGCTTTGTTGCAGTACTAATCTGCAGTTTACAGGTGCGTACATCCTGACAAAAGGCAGAACTTTTTGTCCCGTTGCCACTCAAAACAGCCCACTCAACCTCCCCTCAAAGAAATCATTGAACTCATCAGCATCCACTTATTTTTGTTTGTGCAATCGTGCGCATCACGTGTTAAAATAATGTTTTTTTGTGTGTATGTGCAAAAGAATTATTGAGCATTTTCGATTTTACCTATGGTGATGTCAAGTTGTAATCAGTCAGTTTGTCTAACACATATTGGATTGATTGTAATGACCAATAATTGTTTCCGGAGGATGAACACCTTTGGTGATCCCCTGACATTCTCACTGACACTACACAGTTCACCTTTTAGGCTTTGAATTGAGTGCCTGACCAATATATTTGCAGAGCGATGGACCAGCCCATATTAGCTATTCTTCAATATATTGATCCTGGTATTTATTATATCAGAAAAATACAAATTTAAAAAGTGTCACGGTCGTGGTAGTGTCCTCCAATCTCTTTGGCTGTGGGTTTATGGCAGGCTTTAGTTTCTCTTAAAAAATATCTTCTATAATAAATACCAACAGAACAGCTTTTTTCTCTGTTGTCTCCCTGACACACAAAATCTTGCACTCTAAAAACAATCCCACCATAAACACTGCAAAGTAGGAACCAAAATTACTTCTCAATAGGGGCCATGAAAAATAATAATGCTAAACATAAACGTATGTTGAGATAAATAGTCATTATAAAACTTATTAATGCAAAATCACAAAATTGTATTATATAACCTGATGCGCATTATAAATCAACAGCATAAGTTACACAAATGACATGTGACCAAAAATAAATGCTAGTGGAGTCACTATGGTTACAAAGGTAAAGAAGAGAGGGAAGAAACACCGCTCATCCGTGTTATGAGTGGTTATGTTGCATAGTTTGTCCACCAGAGGGCACTTTGCACTTTGATGTTGGTACCTGAGCTGAGCATAAACAAGTAATACACCAACAAGATTATTTTTAAACTGTGTTGTCATATCATCTTAACAAGAACTCATAAGTAACTGCACATGATAAATGTTAGAGAGATCTATTTATGTTTCATGTGTTGGAAAGAAGAAAATAATTGCTGATATATTGGATTTCTAAACCGCCAAATATTGGCGTCAGTCTTAAAAATCTTTCTCTAGTCCTAACAATTGCTATTAAAAGATGAACCCCATTAACTGTTTGCATCCTGTAACTGTAACCTAGGAATATTTCTACTCATGAGCAAACACCTGCAAAACTAATGACACTCCTGTGAGCCTCAGCTGTGCATTGTGTTTAGAGCTACTCAGCAAACGCCCCACTGAGATAGTGAACAGCTGCTATTGTAAAGCAAAGAGTCGGTAAGAGGAGAATACACTTGTACTAATGACCTTGGAGGACTGTGTGCTACCCTACTGTTGTTAAATCAAATATTCTGCATGTTAGTTTAAGTTTATGACAGTTGAGATCACACTTGCAGTCTGAAGAGTCGTCATCAAATTATGTGATCAGCAAACTGCTCTGTCATGATTAACTCACAGCAACATCTGCTGCAGTGTCTGCTGTGTACTTTAACATGGCTTTCTCATGCATTATCTCAGCAATGCTTTGTTAACCTTGACTCTCATACAACATGAAAGTTACCATGAAGTTGCTTCCTGCTCTCTCATCCTATTAAATACATACAAACACAGCCTAGTTGCGTCCTTCCTGTCGCTTGGAAAGATTTTTTCCTAATCCTTGCGTGTGATTGGTCGGTGATGTGATCTGGACACCTCGGCCAATGGCAGCACTCAGATTAAGAAGGAAGTCAATCCAATAGAGTTTTTACCTTCTCTCTACAAATCTCACTGATCCAGGAATAGAAAACACAGACGGTACGCTGCAGCAGCCTGACAGTTGGATGTCAGTTTGATTTAGACAGTTTCACTGCATCTAGTATCTTGTTTTTCTTTCTGGATTATCAAACAATTTTTAACTTGTAGAGACTAAACTCTTCTGCGGTGAGTTTAAACACCAATTTATTTGACAAGATTAATAAATGCTGCAGAAGTAGCGTTTGAACATTTCCATTTTTAAACGAACTAAAATGAAATGACCCTGAGCCAAGGAATGTGGAACTGAATGCTAATCACAATGCTGCTAGACTGTTTTCAAGCTCTGCAGATAAAGTTTTTTGAGTTAAAACCTACAAAATAAATAAAGTTTGAGCTGATGTTGCATACTGTCATGTAGTGCTTATAGTCTATGTTGCTACTCTGAACTAGGATCCAGAGCATCCGCAGGATGAGTCTGGCTGTTTCTTTTACTTTAGGATATTTGACGTGTGCTTTCAGTCTAATTTGGGGCTAATTATTTAGCTTGATATTAAAGCTAGAGGTGCACACTAACTCATGCTGAGTAATGTACAGATGTGGGCACTATTACACATTTCTCTCCTTCTTTCTGCCTCTGTCCACAGATTCAAGCAAGAAGGCTCAAATAACAGAGGTGCGATTGTTGCTTCATGTTCTACACCCCTCACCTGTCTCTGTGTCTTGCATCTGCTCGTTCCCTTCTCCTATTTGTTTCTTGAATAGTTCATTTCAATGTAACTTTCATGGGAATAATACACATTATCTGTGACAGATGCCGTCCCCATTCGGATCAAGCCAAGGGCATGAGAAGAAGATTGGCCACAGGAGGGTCGATGCCTCTGGAGAGACGACATACAAGAAGGTTTTTCTTTTATTGTTTTGTTTTTTTGCCTGTTTGTCTCTTAATACTGTTTGTAGGTTTTCGTGGCATCACGATTTCAACTGTTTGCCACCCACACCTTGGTCTGTTGCTCTTTTCTTTGTTGTCCGCCTCCAGACAACCTCCTCTGCTTTGAAAGGTGCCATCCAGTTGGGTATCGGATATACTGTTGGCAACCTCAGCTCCAAGCCCGAGAGAGATGTGCTCATGCAGGACTTCTACGTGGTTGAAAGCATCTTCTTCCCCAGGTACATTCATATCAGTGGATGTGCATACAATTTCCATGAGATATTGCTTCTTATCCTCTTTCTGTTGTCGCACTTTACTCCATACAGCGAAGGCAGTAACCTCACACCAGCCCACCACTTCCCAGACTTCAGGTTTAAAACCTACGCCCCTGTGGCCTTCCGCTACTTCAGAGAGCTTTTTGGGATCCGACCAGATGATTACCTGGTGAGATACTTATTTTCTCTGATGACTCACAATGCAGTCAGTGTATTTAAGTATCATCTAAATTACAGTGTAACTAAACTGTTATTCCTTCACATTTGGGATCAGCAGTTAAAATTTTGCATAAACTGAAGATAGCATAGCATAGCTTAGCCATCAGTCTCAATTCTTCAGCTAATATCCTTCTACACATCCTAGTGGAAAATCTCATATAAAGCACATTATTTAAATTGCATTAGCCTGCCTACAATTGTCACTGTCTCTGCAAGCCACTTTGTAACCCACCTCCACACTAGCTCCTCCTTTTTATGCCGTTTCTGACTCAGTCATGTCTTTGGTCATTTATGCTTACTTGTTCTAAAGTTAGAACAAGTTAGAACAAAAGAGTATAAATGACTCTTTTGACTAAAGTCATCTTGACTGAAATGTGTGACTTCATTCAGAGTATTTCACTCTAATTTAACTGTCTGGCTCAAACTATATAATCCTGCCCAAAACCTGCTATTTGTCAGTGTTAAGCTAGAATATTATTCAATTAGTAGGACTTATCATAATTGTGGGTGCAGTATGTCAATGTAATTTCCACCGGTTATTAGAAATAAAGCAATATTTTTAATTCAGAAGATCATGTGACATGGCAAGGCATCCATCATTTGTCCTCCACAATTCAAATATCAGTCTTGTCCTAGAATTTTAGTCACAATGTATTAAAACTTACACATAATGATCATCACCTGCGTTGTGCTCAAGGTCAAAGTAATAGTTGCTGTGCTGTGAGCACCTTTACATTTTTACAAGAATTACTCCTCCTCCTAAAGCATTGGTCAGATTTTAGTAAAACCTGAACACAACGATAACCTAATGAGTTTCCACTCAAATCACGCCCAAGGTCAAGGTCAAGATCAAGGTCACAGTTCTCAGTCGCGCGACCATTTACACACTGTGCATGTCAGTGTGCACACACATGCATACGCACATGAGGTGACAGAGCGTGTTCTCAGCAGCACATTTAAGCTCACATTCTACCTGTGCCAGAGGGAGATTAGCTGACTAAAGCCTACCTTTTAAAATTCCAACTAGTGGCAGCAGACGGTCAGAGCGGTTTGTTTTTGTGTCTGCATGTGTTTGTGCTGCCAGTGGAGGGGTGGAGTAATGAGATAATTGCATTTTGTCAGCTAAGCCATAGAAAATTGCCTTCCTATGTGAGGCAAATTAGCTACAATCAAAGGGTACGCGCTTACCTCTCAGCTCATTTCTCCAGCCTCCAACCAGAGAATTACCTCAAATACCTCAGATGTCAGATATAGTGAGGAGTTTGCTGATGCTACTGGAATGCCTCTATTAGGCTAAAGCCTAACGAGCTTTGGTGAAACATCATCCCTGCTTTCTGCACACTTTCATGAGATAAATGAATGCAACAGTAAAGATAGTAAGTTCATTTGAGTGACTAATACAGCATTAATTTGTAGTAATCTCAACAGTCTATACTCACATAGTTTCTTTTTTGTGCCGATGAGTAATGCTGACTGAGTGGGTAGATGCATTAGTCCTTTGGTTGGATGGTGGAAAGCTCTAGTGGCTCAAACATGAGCAAAGCCATGCAGCCACCCAACAATAATGAATATTGTACGAACTTCTGACTATCTCATTATTCAGTCAAAACAGGTGACACAAGCATGATATGAAATTAATGAATTAGTTCGCTTTTGTAGCATTTGCATGTTAAAAACATATTTCCAGAGATCGTAGAGTCAGACTGTTTGAATTGAGGAAATGCACCAGGTTAAATTGTACTCTGTGTCTTATCTGTGCTTCTGTCTAGTATTCTCTGTGTAATGAGCCACTGATTGAGCTGTCAAATCCAGGAGCTAGTGGCTCAATTTTCTACGTGACCCGTGATGATGAGTTTATTATCAAAACTGTGCTGCACAAAGAGGCTGAGTTTCTGCAGAAATTGCTCCCTGGATACTACATGGTAAGTATCTCATCCATTAGAATCATTTTGGGAAAGTAAGCCAAATGAATGATTTCCATAAGTGTGATAATATGTTAGGAGTTGGAGAATGAAATCTTGCTTTGGGTTTGAACTGCACATGCCACAGAGCAGACCAGCAAAAGAAACTTCGAGTCACCTTTATCCTCTTAATCCAAACCTCCGTGGTTGGCCCAGGTTAGCGGTGATGTCAGGAGGTGGTGGTGTTGTGATAGGTGAGAGCAAGGAGTTACTCCTTAATTGGTGAAGCACGGACACAGTGGTGAAGACCAAGCATGAGCTGAGGCCTGGTGTTGAGTCACACTGTCTTGCATGTGCATGGTACTGAAATCCACAGATTGCAACCAAAATTAACCACTAATGTGCCACATTTTCTTCCCTGTGCCTCTCTCTCTCTCCCTTTATAAATCCCTCTCCAGAACTTGAACCAGAACCCCCGGACTTTACTGCCAAAGTTTTTTGGCCTCTACTGTGTCCAGTGTGGAGGAAAGAACATCAGAGTGGTTGTGATGAACAATATTCTACCACGCTCCGTGCGCATGCACCTCAAGTTCGACTTAAAGGGCTCAACATACAAGCGGCGAGCATCCAAGAAGGAAAGAGAGAAGTCCAAACCCACTTTTAAAGACCTGGACTTTCTGAGTGATATTCCTGAAGGCCTCACACTGGACCAGGACACATACGGCGCTCTGGTCAAAACGCTGCAAAGAGACTGCCTGGTAAGAGGGAGAATAGAAAGGAGCTGGATAAACTGGTCTTTGTAAAAGTAGATTAACACTGTGCATCTAGCAGCCAAGCCAACCACACATCTTCCTGGTACTTCATGAAAGAATTTAAGGAAAGCAGAAAAAAAGCTTAAATGTCACCTACTGCTAGGCTCTAACATTAAATCCATACTCAAATATTCATAATTTTCCACAAAGTTTTCATAAATATTTATTGCATTTTATGTGTTTAACATCAGGTTCTGGAGAGTTTTAAGATTATGGACTACAGTTTGCTGCTTGGGGTCCACAACAAGACCCAAGCAGAGAGAGAGCGTCAGTCTCAGGGCTCACCCGTCAAAGGAGGGGATGAAAAAAGGCCCGCAGGGCAGAGATCCTTGTATTCCAGTGCCATGGAGTCAATACAGGGAGGCTCCACATGCAGGGACACTCTGGAGCAGGATGACACGTAAGACGGCACTTCAAAAAGCCTCTCCTCATCCTCATCTCAAATATACACACAGGGTAACGTTTCTGCTCTCTTTAGTATGGGTGGGATTCCAGCTATGGGTGCTAAAGGGGAGCGCCTCCTGCTGTTCATTGGAATCATCGACATTCTGCAGTCCTACAGGTAGGTGATCAGTGTGTGTTACATGTGAGACAGTGTGCCACTGAAGAAAGCACAACAACTAAGGCATAGGTGGGTGCAGAGGTAGCACAGTTCTGGGAAGATTATTAAGAAAAAACGCACTGTTCATACTCAAACCCTTAGTGTTTTACTGGGAACTACTTAACTCATCAAGCATGTCATATTTTAAATAGCTGCAAAGTCATTTAATAATAATATGTAGGTGGAAGGAATGAGGATCTACATAATGGTTGATTTCTGGGGGGTTTTTTAATTTGGGAAGATTGCTTTATGTCGCCAATATTAGCCACTGATTTAGCAGTAAACTGCTAGATATGTGCTAATAAATAATTGAATTTTTCCATCTGGCAGGCTTATCAAGAAACTGGAGCATTCCTGGAAGTCCCTCATCCATGATGGAGTGAGTGTCTTTTATGTAACTATTATGAAATAGTTTGAATCCAAGCCCAACAGACCACTCTAAACCATATCTTGTTTTTTGTTTTACGGCATATAGTAAGGATAGAAAATGTTTATATATATTATCTTCACTCTTTCTTTATTGGGACCTGTATTCTCCCACAGGACACCGTGTCGGTTCACAGACCGAGCTTCTACGCTGAGAGGTTCTACAAGTTCTGTAGCACAGTTGTCTTCAAGAAGAGCTGCTGTGAGTTCATGCATGTGCATAGGCCGCAGTTTGTAGTGTTTCCTGTGGTCCTAATAAAGGGAACGAGTCCAAGTAATCCGTATGCTGAATTTACAGCACTGCGATCGTCTCCATCCAAGAGAGGACGAGGGGTTCTAATGTCCAAGTCCAGTGCAGGAGCCAGCTCGACGGGGCAGCGTCCTTCACTGACTGATGAAAGGCCGGAAAACTTGGACAACTTGGAGAACCTAAGAGGAGCTCGCAGTTTCCCCATGCTGGAGGACAATGGTATGACCTTTTCTAAGCTTTAATTGAAAAAAAAAAGACTTGATAAGAACAGAGAAATATTTCCCACAGGGTGCACAAAGGTTTCCTTTAAGGGTTTTCTTTCTTCCTGGTAAAAGGAAGTTTTTCCTTCCCACTGTCGCCAAACCGCTTGCTCATTAGGGTCATATAATTCTTGGGGCTTTCTCTGTCTTTACCTTACAATCTAAAGCACCTTGAGGCAACTACTGTTGTGATTTGTGTGTTAGAAAGCTCCTTAAAAAAGCTTACATCTCCTTTGTTGTTGTTTTTTTTACACCAAGTTAAAAGCTAATACAGCAAAGCAATAGCCCAGTTGCAATGGTGATGCTGGATTTCACAGCACAGCTTTCTAATCTTGACACTGACATCCTCTATTGTCTGCAGCTGAGTGCTCCTTTTCTCATTAAATAAAAGAAATCTAACATTATTGTTTATTGTTAATGTGCAGAAATGAAGCAGCAGCAAAGCGGCATAAGAAACAAAGTATAACTAAAAGTAACAAATCAGGACTAGATGTGCTTAAGCAAACACAGGAAAAACACAATGTAAGGTGTGCACAACAATAGCAGAAATAATATTAGTTCAGTAAATAAGGGAACACATGTAAATTTTCTAAGACCTGTAAGATCAAGAATGTAAGAAGACAATTAAATTAAAAATTTTGTACATGTCACATGTCATGTGCAGCAGACTGCCACTGACCCTGTTACTTTCTCAAGGCACAAAATATAGAGAGGAGTATATTAAAATCAATATTAAATGAAGTGCACAAACTGATTTACTAATGTTTGTAACAATTTGTAGCAATTTACTTCTGATTGCACCAATATTAAATGTCAGAAAATGCTCTTTTCACACATTCTTTTGCCCTGTTTAAAAAGCTGGCACATAGTTTTTTGACCAGGTGACATTAAAACTCAATTACATTTCCTTTTATATGCTTTAGACCTAAGTTACGGTTAAGTTAAGCTCTTTGGTGGCTTAATTAGAGATTAAAAAAGGATGCACAGTGTTACTGAGCACAAAGGCAGGTAACTGAGTTTAAGGACCACTGCAAGCATATGGCAGAGTTCAGATATCAGAGGTTCAGAGAGGAGTAGATGGATCTTTGTTCTGTGGTACAGCCTCCTGAGAAACAGCCTCTCTGTTTCTTAAAGAATTTATGTCCTGTTCATTTTTTTATCTCTTTCGCGCACACAGCTCATGATCTCTTACCTAACTATGCTCCTCAGGGAAGGAACCGCCCTGCACCCCTCCTTCATTTGAAGATGCCACCACAGCATCTATCGCTACCACTCTGTCATCAAACAACTCCCTACCCACCACCCCATTCGATACACCTGAGCACCCTCGCTACAGGAGGCAAATGCTTTCACCAAACATTTCCAGGTGAGAATATCTGATGACTATAAAATGTTATATCTAATCTGCTCTTATGATATTGTTCTTCCACAGTCATGCTTGCTCTGTGCTTCGGTCTGCTTTCAGGTCACTAAAAGAGGTAGTTGAGGTGCACGGTGAACGCCAGGACACTATAACAGTGGAGGTGGAGCTCAGGTAGATGAAAATGAAAATCCCAGGATGGTTTCCATTTATTCATATGTGCTATTCTAACATTTTTCTATGTCTTGGTTCATGCAGTAAAATCCCAAAGAGCACGGAGCTCACACAGATGACAGAAATCCCCACATCCAGCCATCCAGCAGCTGATCCTCTGCTTCCTGTCACTGCATCATCCATGTCATCCACTCCTCCTTCTGTTAACCCCTGCTCTCAGTATTCATCCTCCACCCTTCCTCCTTCCTTTTTGTCCTCCTCCTCCTCCACCACCTCTCAGTGCAGCGGGCATTCATCCTCCGCACTTACTTCATCAATCCGTCCGTCCACCAAACCACTCACATCTCCTGCTTCTGCTCAGTCTTTAAGCCTTTCTTCTCCAGTCTGTCATTCTGCTGTACAATCCACAGGTCCAAACAGCTCCACCCTTCCTCCTGCATCAGCATTCACCCCCATCTGTCCGGCATCCTCTCACTCCTACTCCCACAACTCCTCTCACCACCTGCCATCGACGCCCCCCTCCTCTGTCCCTCAAAGCCCCCAGGTGTGTCAGCAGTCACCACGTACGTCGCGCAATCAGCTGTCTGTCTCCAGCAGCCACAACTCACTGGATGGGGAGGTGCAGGTTTCCGACATATACTTTGTAAGTTCCCCCGTTTTCGCGCTCCAATTCTTCTGGTTATTGTTTTGCAGAAAATATTCCACACTAGATACTAACCACTTTAAAAGAGTTAAAACAAACCACATGATCATACAGCTGATTTATGAGAAAATCCATTTTCAGGGAGTAAAGATGATTTTATCTGATGTTTGTCGTTGATCTGCTGGGTCTTTTGCAGTGGCCCAGTCAGGACAGCGTGGTAGAGTTGTGATGGTGAGGGGGGAAGAGGGGGCTCTGTCTGTTTGCACGCACTATAGGAAATGCTCTTGCTTTTCAAAATGCTTTATTTCAACTGAAGCATGAGGCTGCCAGGAGCCACCGTCCATGCTTTTTGATTGTTGCCTTTTCTGCACAGCATGATTCTTAGCTGCTGATCTGCAGTCATTCCTCCTCTCAGCTTCACTCACAGCTCTATCCTTTGTGGGATTTTGTTTGTTTTTGCTGCATTCTTCCATTCATTCCACATTTTCTGCTTTATGTTTCTCTTATAACTCCTTCTATATTCTCATGCATCTTATTTTTCCATGTAATTTTATGTTCAGATCATTTCATTTTCATGCGTGTGTCCATGTGTGTGTGTCCATTCATCAGTATGCAGATGGCAGATATTGGGTGTACTCTCCAGTTCTTGGCCGTCGTAAACTAAACTCTAGTTCAAGTTACAATGTAAGTCACCATCAAAGTAGTTAGCTGTGCATTAGTCCAGGAGATGTTCGTACACACTAGACTACACTAGTAGTAACTGGTCCATTGGGCCTGTTACACACATAGCTGCTTAATGATCTTTGAAGGTAAAATAAAGCAAAGTCTGTTTGCTATGATTTATTTCATGCGGATGTCACAAGAAAGGGCGCTGCATATAAAACTGCATGTCATGTAGTTTGTTGGTAGTAAAGATTAGTTGGAACGTGTAGGTTTCTGGACCTCTAAATAAACGTAGTACAATAGGTAAGGATAAATGTGTGTTTGGTTGAAGATTTGATTGTTGTAACGATGCTTTTTGGCAATAAATCTTATTCCATTGGAAAGCCAGTTTTTTCCCCTTAAAATGTCCCACTTATGTAGGGCAAATGCATGCCTGTGGTTCCTAAGTGCTGATAGGGTGAGAATCTATATTGCTGTTGTAACAATGAAACATTGGACAACGAAACTGAGGTCTCTAGAAAAAGAATAAAATGAAAATAAAATTAACAAAAAATTATATATATATATATATATATATACACATACATATATATTTATATATAAATATATATATATATATATATATATATATATGCACACATAAATATATCGATACCAACAAACCCAATCGTTTCCATATGCGCTTGTCCCCATTTGCTGGTGTCGATGTTAATATGTAAACATGAGATTGTGCTGTAACAATGTAAACATCGTACATCAAAGTGGTATTGGATCTGATTGTCTAAAATCTAGCAGCATTCAGCGTGGTGATGGCTGAGGGATAAAAGCTGTTCCTTAGTCTGTTTTGGTCAGTATGGATCTGAAACGTCTGCCTGAAGTTAGATGTTTCAGATCCATAAATGACCAAGGTGAGATGGGTCTTGAAGGATTTTATTCATGTTCTTGGGACAGTGGGAGCTGTGCAGATATCGGCTGTATCCTTCAATTTAGAGATTGCACTTAGGTTCACTCCAAATAATGCAGCTTAGTTTTGTGGAACATAAAATCAAGTATCCCATCCAGACCAGTCAAATGTGGCATGCAGACGCCAACTGACCGTTGCAACAGGGTCCATGCTCACAGGTGCTGCCAATCAGGTACAAATCAGCCAATTGATTGCGAGCACCTGGGGTACCAGAGGCTCGAAACAAGAGTCAACAGCAGAATAAGCTGTTTGGCATTAGCAGAGAAGATTTGGCAAGTTTTTCATGGCCTCAACCCACAAATGCATTTTCCTTACAAGTGTGGCAGCAGAAACAGGATTTCCAACAGTAAATCCTTGGCAAGAAGCATTTCTTTGTTACAACAAAGAAATAATCAACCAAACACAAATGTCCTTACTTTTTGTGCTACATTTAATTGACTGTAACTTGTACTTGCTTTGTGCTTTTAGTGATGTTCAAGCTTCTTTGAACCTCTTTGAATGTAATCATCCTTTCTGAGGCAGTAAATGAACATGGCGCTGAACATTTTAAAAGCTGTTTCTATATTACATTAATTATTTGTGACTTTAAAAAAGCAGCAACGAAATAATTTACAAGCAACAAAGAGGGGAAGTAACATCTACTTCACACAGACATAGTTTCCATTTAGAAATTATAGAGAAGCTGCTGGAAGTTGGAGAAGTCGCCCTTAAAGTTGATCTGCATCATGTGGACAGAGTGGCTATGGCTTGATCTGATGACGAGGCTTTTATTTCAGATTCTGATTTTAATGTTTATAAGTGCATCACCTTCAGAAGCCACAACATGCAAAATTGCACATTGCAGCTCTAAACTGTTCCGGGAATAGGGATTGTCTCTGCAGAGCTCTGTTTCCCAAATCAGTTTTAAGTCCTCTGCTCTTCTTCCTTGTTGCGCTGCCCTCTGCCGGCTGTGTTTGGTAACAGCAGACTCAGGAGGATCGGAGCTGGGTGTACTCTCCTCTGCACTGCAGCTCAGAGTCCAGACGGGGCTCAGATGGGGAGAGTGGGCCAGTAGGTGTACGGTTCATTCATGAGTCAAAGTTAAATCACAGAACAGACACGAGTGGACGCATTTGCTTTGCCAGCCTCTCTAATGTTAATCTTCTCTTTCTCACTCTTTCTCCAGTAACTCACAGAGGAGGCAGCATCGATAGGTGCAGCCAGAGGTCATCTGTGAGATTGTAATGATGAAGCCACCAGGACGCTACGAAGAGTCAACGCTGATTGGCCAAGCTGCATGTGAGAGCTTGCTTTGCCAACAAAAACCAAAGGAGCGAACTTTTTTTTTTTTGGAAGTATTTACGCTGAGCCGAAGAAACAATCAAAAATCTTACAGTATTATCGTGAACATTTTAAAGCATCAGCTCCAGGACAATCTTACTGGTGGAGGTATCACGCGGGCACTGTGAATACTTTCAGTGTTATAAAAACGGGGCTCTCTGTGCAACTAACACAACGTGATAAATTCTAGAGTTGATCCCAAAGTTTGCGGATATACCAAACCTCCACGTGTTTATCTTCTGCCTCTTATCCAGAATCAGGTTGCCGGCTGGAGGCAGGCGAAGCAACATAGTCCAGATATCACTCTCTCCAGCTCTGGCTATGCAATATGGACATACTGTACGTGGTACTTCTTTCTGTTTTTGACTCTACCCGACTTTACTACGTCATGCTTTATTTGTGTGTCCATTTGTATTTTTCACTAGAGGCATGTCAAAGCTGTGTGTAACTTTATTCCTAGCACTTTATCGGTGTACCAGTGGCTGAGGTCTTTTTATTATAATTATGTGTGTTTTATTATCTTGTCGTCAGCTGTTGGTCGAAAACACACTCAAACACAGGTGATGCTGTGGGTGTTGTGCGTGCACGGTGTTCTCTCTCTTCCAGTCCACTCGTCAAACTCTGATCTGACGAGGTTTTGTTTAAATTGCCTTACTGATCTTAACTAAGGTATAATCGTATATTTTCTGATAATATGTAACAATTGAAAGAACACAGAAACTCTTAAATCCATATACGACTGTGAGAAACTGCGTTTTGTAGCAGTTTAAACAAGAAATCAGCCAAGCACTTACTCGTTTTCCATATTCAAAAAGGTCAAGAGAGAAAAAAGGTCTTTTGTAAATTGTTGATAATCTGTGTGTGCTGTACCACATGAATCTACGTCTGTGCCCTTATGTCTCTGTCTGTGCATGTGCTTGCATGCGTATAACGTGTGACTGGGAAACGAATATTTTTTTGTTTGTCGAAAAGTTGCTATCGCTGTTCAGGGCCATGAAAGTCCGAAGCAGCTGCACGCATGCTGGCTACGCGAGAAGAGTCGAATCGCCCGAGTCTTCAGCCACCCCGGATTTATCAAGATTTACCAAATTAAACAAAGTACGAACTGAAGCATCCAAGAAAAGGCAAGCAGTACTATCCTTCTTCCACACACACGGTGATGCTTGCTGAAGCAGGTTTGACCCCCTGACTGTGTCCATAAGCACCACTGCACCATATCACTGTATTATTTGAAGTTAACCCGCCTCGTTGTGGGCAACGGTGTTTGTAGCTGATCACTGTGTAAAATATAATTAAATCATATTGTGTAATTTGTTGTTGTTGTTTTTTAAATCACAAACAAGTTGTCCACTAGATGGCACCAGAGTGTCTCAGAAAAGGAATTCTCAGTGCCTGAAACATCGCAGAGTGTTCTCACCCCTTTTAGTTGAACCGTAGAATTAAATTGCATAAAGACATATACCAGAAAATCAGCTGCTTATAGGTCATTTGATTGTGTTTCTAATGGATGATAAAAGGGGGGCTTGTATTTAAAGCCACACATCCTCCACATCACACTGACATTTCAAGGCATGCAAACATAATGATATGACATCTCGACTGCTTTTCTGGAGATTGTATTTATGTGTTTATTTTCATAAATCAGCAGAGGACTTACTGCTATAAATGCGACGCCATTCTAAAGAGACAAGGCTTCAACCAAAACAGCTCACCAGAAATTTTAGCTGATAGTCTGCATAAAGTGATGCTGGTCAGATTGGTTTCCATTATAATGTGTTGGTAAATGAACAGAGAACAGAGGAAAGACAGAGTGACGCTAATTATAAGCATAAAAAGTACTGAGGAAATATACTGAACTACAGCACGCACTTGGGTGTAGCCTATACACAGATGGGTGACAAATTAAAGGATAAAAGAGCATAAAGGTGTTTTAATAGTGATTATCTAAATGTCTGTAACACAACTGGAGAGATGACACAGCACCCTTACAAAATATACTCAGTCATTTGGTGTTTTGACGATGGCGGTGGAGAGATCCAGAAATCTGCCAAAGGTGTTCTGGTGACTGTGAATGCTGAAGCATATGATTCACATCATTTTTACACTCTTCAAGCCACCCCTCGTGCCTCATGAATGGGAGCGTCGTCATCTCGGAAGAGACTGCTGTCACTGGAAAGAAATGTTTCGCCGCAGGATAAAGCTTATCGCTGGATTCAGCAGAGTCTCTTTCCTCGAAGGGGACACGTGGACTCAAATCATGCCGGCAAAAGGGCCTCGGAGTTCAAGTTTTCCTTTAATTTGTAAGTATGTGAACACATTTGCTTTGAGAAAAAGTAAAATACAAGTAAAGTGCAGAGTAAATATAATCAAGTGTGCAGTGAATTTGCTGACTGCTGGTGCAGGTGCACTTGTATTGCTGCGTGCTTGTGTGGGCCAGAGTTGCGAATGTCAGTCAGGCTGACAAGTCAGGCATGTCGGGCACTGATGGAATGTGTGATGGACAAGGATCAGCAGCCACCTGCCCAATTGTCCGAGAATGAAATTGTCCCTCTCTTGATTTTCCACTTTTTTGTCCTTCTACCTTTCAGTCCACACGCACGCACACACACACACCCTCCCCCCCCCCCTCTCCATCCTATTTAATGCCTACTTCCTGATTTTCAGCCAAAAGGAGATTCTTTGAGTGCAACTAACTCCATGTTTAAAGCCATGTTTTTGTAGCTACATTTCACAACTGTCCACTCAGGCAATCATCAAGATACTGTTTTAAAAAGAGGACAGCTGCAAGGATACACTTGCTCAATGTGTGTGTGATTGTGCCTGTTTAAAAAAAACTGTCTGTTCAGGCTGTGGGTTGCAGCTTTCTCAAGTACTGCTCAGCTAGGTGTGTGATTGTAGTGATTTGTCACCAGAAACCAAAGACAAAAATACATTTTAGAAAATGAAAACATGTGCAGCTGTCTTGAGTGTCCAGCCTGTCAGAGCGATGAAATTTTGTGAAAGGTAGAACATTTTGGCTGGCTCAAATTTTTTCACACCTTAAGCAAAGGCAGCCTGTTTCAGAGTTAAGACCTGGTTTTAGAGCTAAAGTTAGAATAAGGTTTAAATTAAGGTTGCAGTGAGGCTGGGCATTTTCTGTAATAGTTAACCTTGCGAGTAAAAAAAAGCCTCTGTGTGTGTGTTTGTGGGTGTGCGTATATATACACATCTACTGGTCACTTCATTAGGTGCACTTGTTCAGTGCCTCATTAATACAAATATCTAATGAGCCAAGTCTGAGTAAACTGAGAAACCACTGATCTACTGGGATTTTCCCACACAACCATCTCTAGGGTTTACAGAGAATGTTCTGAAAAGAGAAAATATCCAGTGAGTGGCGCTTCTCCGTGCCAAAAAGCCTTGCTGATGCCAGAGGTCAGGGGCGAATGGCCAGATTGCTTTGAGCTGACAGGAAGGCAAGAGCAAGTTAAATAACCACTCGTTCCAACTAAGGTATGCAGAAAAGCATCTCTGTATGCACAACATGTCAAACCTTGAAGCACCTGGGCTAGAGCAGCAGGAAAGTATACAGCGCGCCATTCCAGCTAGCTAAGAACAGGAAGCTAAGGCTCCAATTCACACAGCCTCACCAAAAATGGACAATAAAAGATTGGAAAACATTGTTTGGTCTAACGAGTCTCAAGTTCATTCAGATGATAGGGTCAGAATTCAGCATAAACAACATGAAAGCATGGATCCATCCTGCCTGGTATCAATGGTTCAGGCTGCTGATGGTGCTGTAATGGTTTAGGGAATATTTTCTTGGCATGCTTTGGGCCTCTTAGTGCCAACTGAGCATCATTTAAACAAAAAAAAAATAAAAGATACATGCTGAATCTATCGAAATGCAGGTCAACGTGATAGCATCATCAGACTATTGTCTGTTTGTTTTCCCAGTTTTATTTTCACATGTTGAGAACCTCTGCTTTGGGGTTACTTTGGTGAAAGTGACCAACTTTTAACCACCAAACGGAGTGAAGACCAGATGTACAGAGGGGCAGACAGGCTTTTTTTTAAAATTATAAGTGAGAACAAATAACATAAAAAATAAATCTGTGTAGCCAAAGTTTGATAGAACAGTGAACAGTACTTTATTCCATAGAGCACCATAACAGTCAGACATGTACTGGTAAAACATTACTAATCCACACAGTAACACAAGCAGGCATGGGTACTGTTTACTGTGCACTGATCCAGTACATACACTGTACCACTGCTGTACATTCACCTGCAATGGAAAGAGTCCTCATTAAAATTCACTACATTTATCTTCTCTTCAAGTGATTATTTTACATCTTACATCACTCTCACCCCCAACTGGTTGTGGCAGATGGCTGTACCTGGTTCTGCTTCAGGTTTGCTCTTGTTAAAAGGGAGTTTGTCCTTCCCACTGTCACCAAGGGCTTTCTTGATTGGTGGGGTTTTCTTGAATCTTAAACCCCAGGTCTATATTTTTGACCATTTGTAGAAATGTGTCTTCATTAGATAAAAAATGGGCTCGCTTGATTAGCGCTAAAACGCAAAAAATTATTCTTTAGTGTGAAATAGTCGCATCAGACCTGCATGATGTTTCCTAGCTTGGAGTTTGCATGTTCTCCTAATGTCCGCTTGAGGCTGTTTTGTAAGCTCCAAAGCCAATCACATGCATATTAGATGCACTGGAAACTGTATGACTATCTTTCGTTGCCAATCTATTTCTGCTCCTCTCCTTGCTTTCTGCTCGCATGCAGACTGGGATAGACATCAGACACCTGTGACTTTGAAAAGTAATATTATCATGGTGATTATCACCAAAAGAATAAACAAAGAGGCTGGGGAATGAAACATAAACCTTAGACGAGGAGTAATAAACTAAAAATATTTCGAAATAATTCATGGATTTAAAGAAACACGGTGGAGCGGCAGCATCTGTACCTGGGGTGAATGGGCCATCACAAAGCTGAGCTTTCATCTGCAGGAAACATAAACAAATGGCTTTGTTCTTTCAAAGCAGAGAGGGGCGAAAGCCAGAACAAACAGGGTGAGTGTGCAGTGTGTGTGTGTGCGTGTGTGTGTGCACGCACGTGAAAAGAAGAGAGAAGAAGAGGAGCAGAGAGAGAAAGCAGAGAAAGAGAGATCAAAGCAGGGGGTATGTTTTTGAATCTCTGTGTGGGAGGTGGAGCCTCACCTACCCAGAATGCCTTGCCTCACTCCTTGCAGCCCACTCAGGTTTTTAGGAGCATCACTTTTCTTTGCAGCCAGCAAATTATGATACTACCTCTTCATCAGTCATCTCCAGCTATTCTGAGAGAGTCTTGAAATGGTGACTTGATGTGAAGTCAGTCTCTGATCTGTGATGCATAACCTGTATCTCCCACTCACAGTTCAACACTGCTGACAATGGAGTGATGAAGTGCGCTGGATGAAAAGTCTACTAAAATCCCAGCTAGAGTCATGGTTGAATCTTACCGTAGAAGATTCCCGCTAAGTTGGATCAGAGCCCATCTCCCCCTTTTCCCAGTCTCATGGCAGGGATCGAAACATCTCTTTTTAACTTGGCGTGAGAAGCTGCTAACAGATGTCTGCGCGTCCACGCGGAGGGAATGCTGTGCCCTCTCACACACACACGAAAAGCCTTGAAAGGCTCTCCACTGCGTTGACAGTGTCTTAAGGCAGTGTTTATCTTTGGCAGGCTGAAGAAAACAAAGCCATCGATTTCTAATCCTAATCCCCTTCTACTGCTTCTCTCCTATTGATCATCTAGCCATCCTTAATGAGATGGATGAATAGAGGGATGGAGGGCTGATGAAGGACAAAACTTTCCCTGACAGCGTGCTGCCGTGCTTCGCCTCTGCCCGTGTCTTCTTAATCTGTCTCTTTTGCTCGTGGGGTTCTCGGCAATTTAACGTGGTCTGCGGTGGAACATAAAACAAATCCAGCTTGGTACTTTTGTGGAGCTTTATCAAAACTAGAAGCCTGCAGAGCTGTCAAGGTTTTGCTTGTATATTAAAATGGACTAACATGGACGAATGCACTGCACACATAGAGGCACAAAGATGCATGCAGAGCGAGATTGGATTGACCACTTATCACTTATTACATTTCTCCTCTGCCCTACTTACACAGAGTCAGACAAGCATTCCCTCATCCACCTGGTCTTAAATCAGATATTGCTGAAGCTCTGGACTGGATGATTGACTAGTCCTGTATGTTTCCGTGTGCCAGCTCTCATTGGTTATTTCTCTCTAGAGGTGCATGGGTAGCAGATATAGGAGAGCGACGTGGATTTTTTCCATACTTATTCCAGATAAGACAAATGTTATATGTTATGGTTATGTTATGTTATGTTTCAGATTTATTCAAATTATTCAAACAATTTCCTCCTTCAATCCAATTCAATTCAATTCAATTCAATTCAATTCAATTCAATTCAATTGGCACCAAATCACAGCAACAGTAATCACAGGGTGTTTTATATTGACAAGTAAAGATCCTACAATAATACAGAGAAGACCTCAGGAATCAGATGAGTCTCTATGAGCAAGCAGTTGGCGACAGCAGGAAGGGAAAACTCCCTTTTAACAGGAAGAGACCTCAGCCAGAAAAAAGCTCAGTGAGTCACTGTGGAACTAATGTGAGGAAATAACGATTTGGTCTCCTGCTGAATTTCTAAGTTTGTTCAGTCGAGTTGAGCACAGAGGAGGGAACATTATGCTTTGGGCTGTTTTTCTGCTAAGGGTACAGGATGATTGCAACATGTTGAGGAGACAATGAATCTGCCCGTGTGCCATACTGTAAAACCTGGACTAGAACCTCCTTCCCTTAACCAGAACACTGTAGATCATTTGTGAGTCTTCCAGCATTGCAATGGTCCAAAACATCCTGCCAAGGAAACAAAGGAGCAGATAAGGAAGAAGCACATTAAGGTCATGGAGTGGCCTAGCCAGTCCCCGGAACTTCAAGTTGCCAAGCAGCAGCCAAGAAATCTTAAGGATTTAGAGAATTTATGTGCAGAGGAACTCCTGAGATTTATGCAAACCTGGTGATCATCTACAAGAAACACCTCTCTGCTATGGGTAAGAACAAGGATTTCTCCAGAAAGTCATGTTTTGCTTGTTGATGAAATACTTATTTTACTCAGTAACATGCAAATTAATATGTAACATTTATGTAATGTATTTTTTCTTGACTTTAGCATAGTTACTAGTAAAAAGTAGCATAGTTACTAGTCTCTGGGGGGTGGGCTATTTTGAAGATGTTGAAGGCTTTTTGAAAAACTATAATAAACAGAATCTTGCTCCTGTGATCATAGGTTGGGTCCCTAATAAAGTAAGTTACTAACAAAAGCAACAACAGTATTACAGTCAAATCCATCTAAGACCCCAATTCACTCTATATGTTTCTATACACTCAGAAAGGTTTATTGCACTGAGGGTTGAATCCTTGACCTCCTGCCAATCCTGGAGGCATCATCTATAAGAAGGGTAAACATATAGGCTAACCTAACACACCATGATCCTTGTAAGAAATATTGTTCCATGACCCAATAAAGCCTAAATTTGAACAGACACAATGTCAACACTGAATCAGGTTGTAAAGAACCCGAGAAAGAGGCACCACAGGATATTGATGGTGGAGATCCTGTGATGGTATTTGTGTTGATTGTCCGAACCTGTAGGATTAATCTTAATCACCGTGGTATTCCCTTTCTATTGGGTGAGGTCCGTGGACCACACCCACCCACATTCCTTAGTATTTACTTCTGAGCTCACAGACATCCTGGATTAATCCTAAGGTGGCTACTATCTTCATTAAAAAGGCATAAAATCTAATTTAAAAAAGACACAAAGGGGTAATCGAATCATTGCACTGCAACTGACAAGAGTTTACATCTAAGCAAAACTGAGTCTTGTCTTACAAAAAGGTTGCTTTGCTTGCAGAACTTCAGAGAAAATCAGGTGGTTTTAGATATTTAATGCATGTCACTGCAAAAATGGCACCCTGGGGATCGTTTTCCCTAAGTGTGTGATAATGGCTGCAACAGAAGTTATTAATAGCAGGCTAATGTGTGTCAGATGCTACCTGTCCAGCAGCAGCAGCAGGGGAGAGAGAGAGCCAGGACACGAGTGACTGGCCAGCATAATGAGAGGGACATGGGCTGCCAACTTAGGCAGCTGCTTCTCCAGTGGTACTGAATGCTGCGAGTTTGTGTGTCTGGATGTGAGTGTGTACATAAATTTGCCTCCGCTCATTTCCTTTTTTCTCTGATTTTTATATATATAACGCTCAACAGCAGCCGACAGAAATACAGCCGCATTCACGCATACGCTTGGCACGCTCACGGCCTCACATGCACATGTGCACACAGAGGCAACCTCATCGGGCTTACCGTGGGAATGCCTGTGGCACTATGTCAGTTACTGAGGTGATGCTTTTAATCCTGAAACAAATCTAGACTTTGTGTTGTGCGTCTCCAGCTGTGCGTGAGCGAGCGTGCCCGTGTACAAAGCACGATCTCGCTCCTATTAGATTACGGCTGGCTGCACAGCAAAGATACCCCACTGCCACTCCCACATGGAAGAGCGGGTAGGATTAGCCGGCTCTGTACCCACCCTAATCTAGGGACAAAAACCCACAATTGCCTCCCACTGAGACACGTAGACAGAAAGATTCAATTTGATCTGCCCTTCTCAATATAACAAGAGTGTCTTTTAGGGTTAAAATATCTACTGCTCACTCTACCATCAGTCAATGTGGATTCAGCACTAAACTGTGTCCTTTTTATCCCTGTGATTGATCAATTTGATGACAATTTGGAAGGCCTACAGGCAGAACTTTATTGTAATAAATGCAATGAAAATGTAACCTTAAAGTGGTGCATGAAATATCTTTGCTAAAAAAACTTTGTCATAGACTTCTGGATATGCAAAGGCGAATCTTTTCAAGGGTTTAAAGCGATTAGAGCTAAATAAGCTAACGCTAACGTACTGATGGTTCACATCTTAGTGTTTTGACATGCTAACAGTTTGTGCTTGACACTGAACACAACACAAGAAGAGTTAATTGGTCAAAGCCAGAGAGGGAAAGGATCAACATGCTGACACTGGAGCAAAAACCAAAAGATGACATCGTCTTTGAATTACAATGTTTGCATTAAATTTCATCGCTGTCCATTCAACAGCTGCTGACATTTCACAAACCAAGAAGACTCAAACTCCTGAACCTATGACTAATAAACAGCTGCCCTACTGGCAGTAAAGTTTTGACTTTACCTACTGATGCTAATTTAACATGACCTTTCCACAGTGGCGATGAAACTGTCTGAAAAGATGCGCTTAAGGTTAAAACGTGTTGATGTGCCACGTGAAACCTTAAAAGTAGGGTGCTACGGTTTAAAAGTTGCGATTGACACAGAAAAACGACATCTGGCTAATAACGCGACGATTTCAAATTAAAAGCAACACAGTGAAGCGAGGAACAAGTCAGACTGTGTTTTTTAGCAATGATGTCGTAAGAGTGGACTGGAATGACTGAAGCTGAGATACAGTGTTTTCATTACTTAAAAAAAGTGAGATAAGGGAGAGAAACAGGAACGACTGACGAGAGAGGCTCTTTCCTGTGCCTTTGCCTGATGGCGCCACTATAGGAAATATCAGGTAATCACCAAAATCAGCAGGATTCAAATTTCCAAGTGACGACAAAACCAACAGAGTCACCTGCAGAGCACATCTACCAGCTTAGTCACACGTGCTACATCCATGCAGCCAACTTTGAAACAGTGGAAATTGAGTTTATTCGTCCTTTGAAGAGTTTTTTTTCTTAATAAGACAGCTGCTACTCTGTTTCTTTTTTTTCCAGGTAGAGTTCAGTGCATTGATGCATCATTCCAAAAGGCTACCTGCTAAATGTGGTGTCAGTGTCTCATTATTTGACGAAAGCTGCCTGTTTCATTGCTCCGAGCCAACACAACTCTTTCCCTCTGTCTCTCTCTTCCTCTTTCTGTCTCTTACTCAGAGGCTTCCGCCTCATTAACCACCATCAGCATTTTGCTTGCTGTGTGTGATTTGGACGTACTGAGAGGGAGGCAGGGGGTCGTGTGTGTGTATTCGCTTCTTGTATGTGCGCAGGCAACTCTCATTAGGACGGAAAAACATTGACATTTTTTGCCAGAATGAGACCCAATCATATCTTCGCCTTTTTTATATATATATCAAAGAGTTCCTCCAATCAACTCCCTGGTGTGTGTGTTTGTGTGTGTCGCAGTATACACATATATATGCAGTGTATGTTTGTGTGGCGGTGTAGCGGGAGACAGATGTTTGCTGATTTGACATGTTTGCACTGCAGGCTCAGCCCAATTTAGTGAAAAAAAAAAACTGAAGAAGAAAGAAAGAAACCAAAAAATTAAAAAAAAGCACGAGTCCACACAGACGCTCTTGGTGACAGCCCACTCTTAATTTTCTTTTAATTTAAGTTTGTTTTCTCCTCACAGCTTTTCCTTTCTCCCACTCTGTCTCCTTCTTTTCTCTTCTTCTGTGTCTCTTTTCTCTTTCGTACCCACTCAAACGCGACACTGTGTGCGATAACACCAGCAGACTTTCAGCTGGGTGTTCTTCTGGAGTTGTTTTCCTTGTTACAGGCACCTCTGACTAAGTCTCGACTTTCACAGAGGACACTTTCTTCTGCCAAAACGGAGAAATTATAAACATAAAGAGCCCGGAGAGTGCATTACAGTGGACTTTAAATATCTTACAGTTCCAAACTTCTGTTCAAACACAATTAAAAGCCTACATACACTGATGGTTTGGCATTTATTGCAATGCAATATGGCACTCATTACAACATTTCTCAGTGTTTCTATTTTACTATGCACAAACTAGATTTAAAAAAAAAAAAGCTCATAAATAAACAAACTGTTTCATGTATCTATTTCTTAGCATCAAACAAGTGACAAGTACACGGACACCGATGGACAACATCCTAATCTAAATGTCTACTTCAACAGAATCAAAATTTCACACAGTTTAAAATAAAAACATGAATATAAAAAAAGAAAAACACAAGCGAAATCATACAATTGGTTAGCATCATCCTCCTGTATGAAACTAGTAAGAGCTCGTAATGATACATTCTTTCCGGCTTCTCCCGCTCCCTCTTTAACGTTGCATATTAAGGTTATTCAATGATAGCTGACATCTTGACGAGGGAGATTCGATGTAGGATGCACTCACGCTACGCACGCCGCACAAACACACGCACAAACACAGACACACGAGCAAACAAAATACATTTTGTTCAAGTCGAGCACAAAAGCAGCCAAAGGGACAAACTAGGTTGGAAGCCATTCTGCTTATGCACATGTCAGCCTTCAGAAAACAGATGAGAAAAGAGGAGAAGAAGTGAAACTGGATAAGAGGATGAGGCTTCAGTCTAAGCTGCCGGTAGCTCAACGCTATCGGCGACCACGTCCAGATCACGGTTTATAGAAAACTCCACAGGATGGAAGTTCACAAAAAGTGCTGCTTTTCTCTCTTCCTTTCTTCCGTCTCGCTTTGCGTTTCTACTTTACGCCGCTCCTTTGTATTTCCACTGGTGAAAAGTCCCTCTAAAGTGCACAGATGAGGTAAATGAAACAGGTTTGTATCCGTTCGCCAGCTCAGACTGGAACCATAGTGTGCTGCATGTGTTGCATTTGAGAGAATATTTCTTGCTGCACACTAGCAATTAGTATGTCCTGATGTGACGGTGTGATTATTCCAAGTCTGTCCATCTCCCTGTGGGTGCACAGACAGAGATAAATGTTCAGATACACAAAGGCACAATATGCAGTATTTAAGGGATAAGGCTGGCTGTTATTTTCTTTTGATCACGAGCCTACTTATTCTAAATTGACCGACACTTTGACTTTCACCACACACAAACATTTGGAGATATTTAGGGTTTCGCATCTGCTCAACTATGCATTTAAATCACTGGGTAATAACAGGCCAGCGGTCTATCAATTAAACTACAGCCATAATATGAAGAGTTTATGTTGCTTAATATACTTCATGCCTTTGCACCGCAAACACCATTGTCTCCCAGCACTAAAAGAGTAAAGCAGCAAAACGAAGCAACGTAATCAAGAAACCACTAATAAAACAAAGACTGTATATAAAAGATGGCCACTGCAGCTAATGTGATGTCTAATGTGAATTGGTCTGTGGGTTCCCATCTTCAGGGCTTGATATATTAAAATGATCGCCAACTTGCTTTAAAAAAAAAAAAAAGCAGACATGATGAGTGAGGAGTGGGTGTGGCTTAGAAGTCGAGGACACTGTATGCTTACATGTCAGTGCAACACGTTCTCACTTCCAAAGCGTAACATTTTACGCTAGGTGACAAATTGTCAGTTTAATGCGCTTCCTGCCACCCAATACGAACTTTTATTACGAGGTCAGAAAAATGAGGAAACATGAGAACCTTTTGGAATGAATCTACACATATATGTTCGTTTTACTTAAATCGCTTTGGTTAAAGTTAGGGAAAAAGGTTAGAGTTAGGGCTGGAATACATGGCTGGAATGTGTATTACCGCGGGAGCGTCATTCTACTGGATGTCATCCATAACCCGGCGCGTAGCATAAGAACGCAGAAGGTCACCTTTCACGTTCCTCAGGAACGCCTCGGGACTTGACAAATCGTCACTATATATATATTTTTTTTTATTATTATTTTTTTAACCTGTCCCGTTTGGTTCTTTTGCCATCAGAATTATTGTCTAAAGGCGAAGAAAGATGCCCAACGGAGAAAGTCACTATATTATACCTCGGGAGTGAGAACGGGCTGGTCAATGATTTCTCAGTTGGAGTGTAGCCACGTACAAAACATTTCTGCCTTTTAATTTTAAATGGGACTAAAATTTACAAAATAAACATCACTCTTTGTTAAAAAAAAGTCTTCGTACTAGTGGTTCAGTTTACAGGTTTGTAAATCTAGAAAAAAGACTTGGACCTTTGCTTTTTTGCAACTGGAGTGATTGAACGCTGCTGACTATTAGAAAGAATCCAGCATTTCAGAGCTAAACCTGAAGTGAAGAAGCAGAGGACGATGGATGGATGGATGTGTCTCAGTCCCATGGTTTTGAGAAGTTTGTGACTTTTTTAGTTTTTAACTTCCTTTGGTTTTGGGTTGTTTTGATTTTGTGTTCTGGTTCTTGAGTTCATTTATTACCTTTATAATCCCCCCAGCGTCTCCCTCTCCCTTCTCTCTTCCTACTAACTCATGCCTTCTGTGTATCGTTGTCTTTCTACTTTTATCAGTATTATTTGTTGCTTGGTTAATCCCTAGTTAACACTGAAGGTTAGTTTTTATCTCTTTTCTTTCCATCTTTGTGATTCTCTATTTATTCCTGCTTTGTTTCACCTGGGATTCATTATTTCCACCTCTATCCTGCTCCCTCCTGTGTCTTGCTGTGTAATTAGCTCACAGCGTATTTATAGTCATTGTCTTCTTCCCCGTCACGACGCATTTTTATAATCTCAGCTGTTTCTGCTCGGTTCTAGTTTTACGCTTAGTTTTTACCTTTTAGACTCTCTGCCAACAAAGGCTCTTTTGTTTTATACCTCCCCTGCCTCTGTGCCTCACGCTGGGTTTGTCTCATCACCGTTCATCACAGAAGGTTGCATCCTTCTTTTATATACAGTCTACAAATGCAAAACAGGTTTGTTTTAATGCCATTAAGAGTGCGTGTGAGCTAAACTCGCTGCTAATGAGAACACCCAATTAACACAAAAAGAAGCATTTGTAAGATTATGAGGTGACACTAGCTTTTTAAATGATGTAATGTTATAGTCGTGAGTAGCTTTTATCACTCACTTTTCCCCCCTAATTATGTTTCTGGTTAAACTGAACAAGGCTTACAAACTGAAGGTACTTTAAAAAGACTGTAAGATGGATCATCACTGATGTTTTTCAGTTAATAAGCATTGAAATCATTAAAGCGTTAAATATTACAGGACAGAATGAAAGCTGCGATTATACAGAATAAATAAATTTCTTACACCCTGTTTCAGCTTTTCATGACACTGAATTTTGATTCAGAAATACAAGTGGGTTTCTGTTGCTAGTTTTAACTCGATTATGCCCAATGCTTAAAAAAAAATCACAGATTCCATTTTTAAGACATTTTTAATGCCAGAGTGGCTCCTATTTCAATCCATTTTCACATGAAGGTACACTTACTGGTGTGTGAGAGCCAGAAGACTGTCAAGGCTGGTGTAACCCGCTGCTGCAAGGGTGTCTCTGTACCTCTCCAACCCAATGGACTGCAGCCACTCACACAGCGACCACTCGGGCACACACATCTCTGGTATGACCGACACACACACCTCCGAACCCACCCCTGACTCCAGTATTGTGCCTGTGGGTCTATATGTGCAGAAAAAAACAGCAGGTTGGTGGTGGCAAGGGACTGAAATAGGAGTGTGAAATCATAACTGAAGAAAAAAAAATCATAAAGATGTGGGAGTGGGTGTGAGTACAGTATGAATGTGGATATGTGTGGATGTGCATGTAATTGCTAATTTGCTTGTGGAAATTTCTGTCTTTGCATTCATGCACTGTAAGTACCTTTCCCCTCCTGTCCGGCGCAAAGTCCCAGGGTTGCGTATGAGTTTATCCAACATGTTGAGGATCTGGCTGAATGTGGGTCTCTCTGCTCGATCCCTCTCCCAACAGTCCAACATGAGCTGGTGCAGCACCACAGGGCAGTCCATGGGCGCAGGCAGTCGGTAGCCCTCTTCTATTGCTTTGATCACCTAAAAAAGGTTTCACATTGTTATCAGAAAACCCAAAACCCAAGATGTTCCAAAAATTTGGTCACATGTGAAAATTCTTAAACGCAGACCAAACACAAGAAAACGTGAAACTGCACCTGTGTATGTTTAAATGGCCATTTGAAGCTATAAGATGAGCTTTCCTGATTACTTAGCAGCTGACTTGGTTAGCATTGGTAATTATCCTCATGCAAAACACAGTTCATGTGTTGCTTTTTAAGAAGCATAAAACGTCCATTTACTAATTGTCCTTCCTTTCAAAGCAGTAACATTAGTTGCTTATCTGTTAGCTTTTATGGTAACAGCCTGTCATGTAAATTCTAGCCAAATAACCCGGGTTACACTCTCCCTGAATGGGCGCTACACTAATCTACCTAATGACAATGTGTAATGTTCGCCATGTTCATCATCTTAAATTTGGATGATAGCTTTCAAACATTTAGTTACAAACTTTGACCCGCTCGTGCTTTTCTGCAGCTCCAGAAAAAAAACGATGACAAATATCATTATGATTCATTCTCTGTGAACCACAAATATCTGGGTAAAATATTATGGCAACCCATCTAAAACTTGTACAGTCACTTAGCTAAAAAAAAATGCTGTGGTGTATACTTACTGTCAGAAAACACTTCTTTTTTAGACTTTTAAATAAATCTGTGGTTTTTGTAAGGAAATGATGAAAATCGTGCGACTACCGTTTAAACTTCACGAATAGCAAAGCAAATTCTTCTCCCTGAAGATTTATTACTCGCTTGCTGTTTTCCAAGCGGTTCCCAAAGTCGTCTCACCACTAACTGCGATTGATTTTAATTTCCTGCAGATGTGTGCAGCTCTGCATTTTCCTGTGTGCAGTGCAGATATCAAGCAGCACGTGTCTGCAACACACTCAGTCAAAACCTGTCTTGGTATGAAAAGTATAGCCGGGATATTCATGAAAAAAAAAAAACAAAGTTCACTTGTTTCTGTTAGTGAAGTAAGTTTATAATATAAATCTATGCACTACAAAAAATAAGCTAATAAAGTGCATAGTGCACCTCTGCTTGTGCTAATTTCCCCTTTTAACACTTGGACAAAATAAAAATCAACTAAATGTCCAAACAGTGCTGCAGATGAAATCCATCACATTGCAAACATGTCCACACGTCACCTTAGATATTTAAGCTACTCCAAATGAACTCTGTAACACGATTTTTCTTCATATGTCGATAAAAGTTTACAAAGTACAGCCGACTCTGTATATCTCCTCGAACAGATCAAGTTATATTTTACATCCATTTCCCCTTCTATTACCGGCTTACAACACCGAAAGCACATTTGCAGCACATGATGATATATAATTTAATCACTTCATCTCTTTACCCTCTTCAGTGTAATTAGCGTATGAATTCTTGAGCTATGTCCAAAAAGCTTGTTCTATGAGGTCACAGTGACGTTTATCCAGAAAATCAGTCTAATCGAATCAGCCCGCCCTTAAATCCAAGTAAACATATGTAATGAAATCCTCTCCCGCCATAGTGACCTTCACCTTTGAACGTTTGTGCCAGACTTGAAAAAAATTCCCCTGAAGGCATTCCTGAGATATCATGTTAACAAGTAAGAGAGAGACTAATGATGGATGGAAAAGCAGAAAACATAGTGCCTCCAGCTGCGTCTGTCGCTGGTGCAGAGTCCTAAAAACACATTTACTGCCTGGCTTGGCTGAGGAATGACTCTAAGCAGCCAATGCATATAAGTCTTAATATTTATCTTCAATAAAACGTCCTTTGATTGCTTTCAACTAACCCGAGGATCTCAAACTAAAATTTTGCACATTTTACAAACAGCACAGAGGTCAAAGACACAGCTCAGAGAGAAGTACACAGAGGACAGTTTATTTTTGTCTGAAATATGCAAAAGAAGTGGGGTGTGTTATGTAGACGGGGTTAATTGAAGCTCCATTTCCTGTGTGAACATTAGCAAAAGTTTAATGTGACTTTAGAGAAAGTCACAGCTCACAACTTGTTTGTGAAAATTCTAATTAATGTTAATGCTTGTGGCTCACAAGCTGTAGTATATGTGGATATGTATTTTAGCTTCAGAGCTGATCACATGTCCAAAAACACAGCTTTGTGTTACATCATATAAGCCATTGTTTTTACTTTCAAGATAATTCACACATATCAAGAATTACAGCATTCTTTTTCTTTTTTTCTGCAAAGCATCGCATGGATTCGATAATATTAAAATTACTCACATCTTGGTTGTTCATGTCCCAGTAGGGTCTCTCTCCATATGAAACCACCTCCCACATAACGATACCATAACTCCACACATCGCTGGCTGTGGTGAACTTCCTGTAGGCTATAGCTTCTGGAGCAGTCCATCTGATTGGGATTTTCCCCCCAGGAGAAAGATAAGTCCCAGTGGCCTCCTAAAACAGCAGTAAAAGTCACACTGGTTAATTGAATAATTTATGTTTTTTATGATTTCATTTAATCAGTCGGGGGCGAAAAACCCTCCTCACTGCTAATGTTTACTGCTCTAAGCTTCGCTCTTTCAGCGGCGTCTATTCATTTGACGAATTCTACAGCTCTTTGGCCGCCTTTAACAACAAATGTGTGAACTGAAGATGTGATAGCACATATATATAGCCTGGAAATATGTAAGTGATAAAGAATAATGAATTTGCAATCATTAAAAGCAAAGCATTGTTTTAACATGAGGAAAATAACAGTGTGTCTTACCCTTGTAGTGTAGGCGGCCTCTGGGTCGTCCTCCAGAACTCGGCTCAGGCCAAAGTCGGACACCTTACACACCAGGTTGCTGTTCACCAGGATGTTTCGAGCTGCCAGGTCTCTGTGCACGTAGTTCATGTCTGACAGGTACTTCATACCTGAGGCGATGCCGCGCAGCATGCCGACCAGCTGGATCACTGTGAACTGGCCGTCATGTTTCTGAAATGGTACAATTGCAGAGACAGGAAGGCAAGTTAACACAGACACCCACAGCTAGCTGTACAGTCATGAATGACTGCATTTCATCTGTGATTTAAATCTTTTTCACCACATTTTTTAAATACTACTATACGCATAATAAAAGCGCCCATACCCGAAGAAATGCATCCAGAGATCCATTTTCCATATATTCTGTGATGATCATCAATGGTTTACCTAAAAGAGGTAAAGAGTTTTATAAATATCAGGCAAAGTCCCCACACTGAGTTCTAGCCTGAGCACTACTCACATCTCGTGACAACACCCTCCAGCCTGATGATGTTCGGGTGGTCAAACTGTCCCATGATGGATGCCTCAGACAGGAAGTCCCGCCTCTGTTTGTCAGAGTATCCTGCCTTCAGACTCTTGATGGCCACGTAGATCTCCCTCTTCCCCTGCACACGCAGCCGACCGCTGCACACCTCCCCAAACTCTCCTACACACGCACAGAGATAGCAAAAACAGCAGCGTCAGCGCCAAGTAAGCATGTGTGTGTGGGTTTGTGAGCGTGCGCGAGCACCGATGCCAGGCTTACCCATGCCAATAACCTTCTCAATGTGAATACTGCTGACATCAATCTCTTTGGCAAACTCGTGGATGGCCTGATCAGGGTCTTCATAGGTGAACGGGTCCACATAGATTTTCACTCCTGCAACGGTAGGAGATGCGGGAGAGGAGACGAGATGAAGGAGGAGAAGGAGGGATGCAGAGGAGGGTGAGAAATTGTTGTATAACTGCATATGTTATGTAAATATCTTTTGTTGGTATGTGTATAAGATGTGCAGGTGGATCTGAAGGGATAGTCGGAGAAACAGCATCCACGAGACCTTACGTGCACATATGCAGTACCTGGGTTAAGATGTTTCTCTTCCTCCGAGTCCTGCTTTGTTTTACTGTACTTGCTCCTCCTGATGACACATAAATGAGGAACAGACAATGAAGATAAGTGAGCCCGTAGCCATCTTTTTCATTCATTGGGTCTTTTGTGCTGTGATTTTTAGTCATTTGACCTGACAAAAG